>NC_091446.1:49832643-50197080 GCF_964237555.1 Oryctolagus cuniculus
AACAACAACGACACAAATCATCCATTTAAGTAATGGTCAATGACATGAACAGAAACTTTTCAAATGATGAAATTCTTTTTTTTTTAAAAAAAAGGTTTATCTATTTATTTGAAAGGCAGTTATTGGGGGGCTGGAGGGGGAGAGAGGGGGAGGGAGGAGAGAGAGAGAGAGAGAGAGAGAGAGAGAGATTGAGTCAAGTGCAATGGCCAGAGCTGGACCAATTCATATCCAGGAGCCAGGAGCTTCCACTGGGTCTCTCACGTGGGGCTGTGAGCACAAGCATTCAAGCCATCTTCTACTGCTTTCCAAGGTTAATTAGCAGGGGCTCAATCAGAAGTGAGCATCCAGGACTCAAACTGGCACCCATATGAGATGCCAGCATTGGAGGTGGCAGCTTTATGCACTACTCCACAGCTCTAGTTCCAAAGGATGAAATTCATATGCCCCAACTGACACATGAAAAATGCTCAGGGTCACTAGCCATCATGGAAATGTAAATAAAACCCATAATTAGCTCCTACCTCATTAGAATGGCTATCATCCAAAAATCAAAAAACAATAAATACTGACAAGGATGTGGGAGAAAAGGTGCCATATACACTCTTGTTGGGAATGTTAACTAGTAGAACAATTTTGGAAGACAGTATGAAGATTCCTCGGAAATCTGAAAATAGACCTACCATATGACCCAGCCATTCCACTTCTTGAATTTACCCAAATGAAGTAAAATCAGAATACGAAAGAGTTATTCTTATGCCCATGTTTATTGCAGGTCAATTCACAATAGTTAAGATATGAAATCAACCCAGATGCCCATCAACTAATGGCCGAATAAAGAAAATATTATATATATACACTACTAAATACTAGTCAGCCAGGGCCGGTGCCGCGGCTCAATAGGCTAATCCTCCACCTAGTGGCGCCAGCACACCGGGTTCTAGTCCCAGTCGGGGCGCCGGATTATTTCCCGGTTGCCCCTCTTCCAGACCATCTCTCTACTGTGGCCCGAGATGGCAGTGGAGGATGGCCCAAGTGCTTGGGCCCTGCACCCCATGGGAGACCAGGAGAAGCACCTGGCTCCTTGCTTCAGATCAGCATGGTGTGCCAGCCGCAGCGCACCGGCCGTGGCAGCCATTGGAGGTGAACCAATGGCAAAAGGAAGACCTTTCTCTCTGTCTCTCTCTCTCACTATCCACTCTAGCTGTCAAAAAAAAAAAAAAAAAAAAAAAATACTAGTCAGCCAGGAAAAAATGAAATTCTATCTTTTGTAATAAAATGTATTCAAATGGAAACCATTATACTTAATGAAATAACCCAGTCCCCCAAAAGACAAGTATCATGTTTCCTCTGATGTGTGGCAGTTAATGTAAGTAAATAGGAGTGAAACAGATACCTTGTGATATGACTGTTGCTTTGAGCCTGCGTTTATATTTCTGTGGAACTGTGGTCTTCCTACTTTTTACTTCTGCTTCAACATCAGAACAGACTAAGTGGAGCAAATAATTTCTGATTTTGAGGATAATGCTTTTGAAATAACACAATCAGACCAAAAAAAAAAAAAAAAGAGAGAAAAAGAATTAAATAGAATGCAGAAAGTATATATGAAATTTGGGGATACAATTAAATAACAAAATATTCAAATTTTAGGGATTTATGAAGGAGAAGAGAAGGAAAAGTGTAAAGATCCTGCTAAATAATATAATAGCTGAAAATTTCCCAGATCCTGAAAGAGTTATGGGATCCAGATACAGGACCCCAAGCAGACTCAACTAAAAAAGATCTTGTCCAAGGCATAGCGTACTCAAATTGTCAAAAGTTAAAGGCAAGGACAGAATCCTAAGACAGTAAGAGAAAAGCATAAAGTTACATATATAACATAAACCAGTTACACAAACAACAGACTTCTCAGCAGAAATCCTATAAGCCAGAAGAGAGTGAGATAATATATTGGAGATCTTAGAAGAAAAAAACCTTTTAACCAAGAATATTATATCCAGTGAAGCTATCATTTAGAAGAGAAAGAGAAATAGTTTTTTCCCAGCTAAGAAAAAACAGAAAATTCATCACCACCAGACCAGCCTTGCAAGAAATTCTGAAGGGAGTCCTATATTAGAAGTAAACATCATAAAAACATACGGCAAATATAAGCATATTGTATTATTCTCAAAAATCTTTCTCATAGGTATCAATTTATAAAGATGTAAACTAAGTGTATATGCTTATAGTTTCCTCCTTTCTCTCTTTTGACTAGCCTAAACAGGTTTCCTAGTCTAGTCTAAATGGCTTTTCACAAAACAGTAGATGAAACATCAAAAGGTTCATAGATGCCCAGAGCTGATCCTCTTCCTTCAAGTGAATAATCTCAGGATGGATACCACGAGACTATCTACCTGTGGGAATGTGTTTTACACATTACATTTTATTCACAGTGAACTGAAACAATATTACAACTATTTATATTATTTACACTGACTCTTTACTCCTCAGAGCTCCAGAATCCTAGACACATCTGCCCCCTGTGACCCTTTCTCAAAGTCACGAAGAGTATTTCCCTTCTTGGACTTTCTTAAATTGGCCTTAACCCATTCTGAGTTGAAGCATAATTATATAGTTGATCTTAGCATCACATAACTACAGACCTTGTAGAAAAATCGAAAGACCAAGTCAGAAGTCATGGCAACTTGTAATTCCCAGAACTTTGGATTATTTTACATATCTCTCAGAAATGTAGGTCAACTCAAAGTACTCTTGTAAAAGGTGAATCCCATTAAAAAAGAAAATTATTATAAAATGTGCAGTGCTTCCTTTCCTGGTTTCAATAAAATATTTAGTCTCTCAATACTATATTATTCTTTATTTCATAAACTTTCAAAATAAGGTGACCTTAGTCTTGCAGATGTTAAAAATGGAAATTGTTGGATAAACATTATTGCCATAGATGAGAATTGCTATTTTAAAGTTAGAACTTGTTCTGCATTAAGTGACTTTTCTAAAATGCATACATTTCAATTTCTTGTTTGCACTTTGTTCTGTTTTAACATAAATGAGTAGAAATTATGTTCTCTATAATATGTTCCTTGTGGAAGAAGCTAGATAGCACTGGAGGGAAGAAACTTTCTCCTAAAATCCTTCACCTGGCAATAAGTTATACTGTACATTTTTCAACATCCTGTATGTTTTTGCACTATTGGATCATGTATGTAGTAAATGTTTTCTATCATTTTCATGGGACTCTCCCTTCTTTCTGTATTCTTTTAAGGGAAGGGCTCAATTTATTTATTTATTTTAACATTATTTTTAACCTGTAGAAGCCAAACTGACACTATGAAAAGCAATGACTTGATCAGCTCTTGTCCTGACTGTTGAGGAACAGCTGATTATTTTATTCTTTTTAGTATTTTCTTTTTTCTATTTAATACCATTGGTTAAACTCTTAACACAGAAATACTCTTAGGTATTTAAATCCAATTGAAAATTGATCCCTGTAAAAAATAAGAGTGGGAATAAGAGAGGGAGGGGATGTACAGTTCAGCATATGTAAAGCTAAAAATTTGCCATAGCACTCCAAATTCCATTAAGTTGGCAGGTACTAATGCCACCTTACTAGTTAAAGTGATCATATTGTGTAACTGATCATATAGATAGGATTAAGTGTCAAAGGTATCACATAAATAAGACTAAGTGTTTGGTAATCACAATAAAGTTAAAAAGAAGACAATGATCCAACAGGGGAAGCAGGCCACAAAGCAGACTCATAGAATAACAAATGCCCTAAATTGCACTCTGACCTCAGAATCAGCCCTTAAGGCATTCAGATCTGGCTGAAAAGCCCATGAGAGCATTTCAGGCAAAGAAAGACAAGACACTGTGGCAAAACATGATCTACAGGAAGGATCTCCTTAAGTGAGATCCCTGTGGAAAGAAGGGGCCATCACAGAAGGATGTACTTTTCTCTGAAGGGAAGAGAGAATTTCCACTTTGCTTATGGCCCTGTCTAAATAATGACAAACTTTGTGGACTCAAAAGGCTTCCATAGCCTTGGCAGCTCATGACAAGAGCCTCGGGTGATCACTGACATCATAAATAAGAGTGTCAATTAAATCAACAACAGGAGTCACTGTGCACTTCCTTCACATGTAGGACCTCTGTCCTTAATGAATTGTACTATGAGAATTAATGGTAAAAGTTGTCCTCAAACAGTACTTTATATTCTGTGTGGGTACAAACTGTTGGAATCTTTCCTTAGTATAGAGTTGATCTGTACATAATTAAAAATATCTTTTAATGAAGAAAGGGATGGGAGAGGGAGTAGGAGGTGGGACAGTTTGGGGGTGTTAGGGTGGGTATGGATGGAAGAACTGCTATATTTCAAAAGTTATATTTATTAAATAATTAAATAAATGCTTTCTAACAATGTTTCTACATTCTTTTAGAAGATTTTTTCCAGTGTATTATTCAGGAGTTATCACTATACATGGGATTTGTAAATTAATATATCCATCTATATCTTCTTCCCAGAATATCACAAACTCAACTGTATTTCACATCTTTATATAAGGTTTAATAGACATCTCAAATTAACATCTCTACAACACATTTTCCAGTATTTTCTCCATTCTAACAATCATTATCTTGGGATTCCACATTCTATGCAGTTTTTCCAGTTTGCCAAGCCCTTAACCTGCAAGCTATCATAGGTTCAACCCTTTACTCTTACAGATTTATCATCAGCAAGTCATTATGGCTTCATTTTTAGAACAAATCCCAAATGCTAACATTCTACTACTGTTCTGTTGCCACTAGCTGAGCCTTATACACCATCAGCTGAAACCTATATAAATGCTACAGCTTTTTTATTGGTATCATGACTCATGTTTGCTACCTGCAGTCTGATCTCTACATAAAGCCTAAATATTTTTGCCATTTTTAATTATTTTCAAATTTTTAAATGATTAATACAAAGAGAATAGATTTTACTTATTTCATAGATATGATTCTAAGACTATATTGACATTTCCCTCCCTCCCCTTCATGTCTTTCCTTCCTTTTAACTTTCTGCAATAACATACTTTCAATTTACTTTATAATTACAGGCTTAATGCTTAAAAATAAATTATCATGTCATTTTCATTTTTAAAAATCTCTAATATGTTCTTATCCCACTTATAATAAAACCTAAATTCTTACCAATCTCTATAAACTGTAATACATTTTTGGTCTTTGTGCATTTCTTAATCTCAGATCCTATTCTGTTCCTTATAATTCTGGCCCAAACAGGATTATTTGCTGAATATGCCAGATTTGTTCATGTCTCTAATGTGTCTCAACCTGGAGTGCATTCCCAGGTTTCCTAATCAACTCCTCTTGCCTTCCTTTCAGGTCCCTTGCTCTAACATTATCCATATTACCTCCCCTTCCACAACCAGCCTTGCTGTAAAATTTCTTATTCTGTTTTTTCTATAGCATTACCAAATTTTAGTTTATATTATATATTCATCTTTTTAAAAAGTTTCATAATGAGAAGTATTAGTTTGTTTTTCCTTTTTTTTTTAACATAGTTATAACTCCAAACCAAGAATTCTCAATCATGGTACTACTGACATTTTAAACTAGGTAATTCATTGCAGAGAGAGAGTACTATGCATTGGATATTTTATCAGAATCCCTCTATGGCTCTGTTTATCTCCAAATATCATAAAATATTGCATGAAGGACAAACTTGATCATCCTGTGAAAAACAATGCCCTATACCCTAACATTGCCTACCCTGTAAGGAATGTTCTCTGTTCATCTCTCTGCCACTTCCTCTTTTTTATACATGTAGCCAAGAATATTTAAAGCATAGAAAATTATTGATTTCAAATTTTAAAAGAGGAAATAGAACATAGATGAAAAAGTCTTCAACAAGGCATTAGCAAATCTAATCCAATGTATAAAAATAATATACACATCAAAGTAATGAGATTTATTCTGGGTGCACAATGCTGTTTCAATGTTTTGAAAACAATAAACGATCTACTACATCGAAGTCTAAAAAAGAAAATCTCTGTGAACATAAAATTTGATATTTAAAAGCCACTGATAAAATTCAAGTTGGTATGACAGCAATACTTGGCAGACTAGGAAGACAGTATTACTTCTTCAACTTGATAAGGAATATTTATAAAACCTTCAACTAACTAAATCATGAGAAACAGGATCCCTTCCCTCTGAAAGCAGCAATATGGCAAGGGTATCCTCTTTCTAATCTCCACTGCAAGATCATCCAGGACTGCTAGTGCAATAAGACAAGAAAAGCAAATAAGAGGCATACAGATTGGAAAGGAAAAATAAAACTGCCGTTACTCACAGATGATATATTTCTGCTTGTAGAAAATCCAAAAGATTCATCATAAAGAAGGAGGGAAAGGGAAAGAGGAAGGAGAGGAAAGATTAAAATAGGAGGAGATGGAGAAAACTTTCACACAGCAGTGAAATCCAAGCTTATTTTTACATTTTCCTTGCACTAGATAGCCATGCAAAATTCACTTAATTCTCATATTCACTTATAATCCTATATATATATATATGTAATGAAAGTTTTCTGTATATAATCCTATTATATATAAAATTTTACTTCTTTTGAATATTAATTTTATCTGTTTTCGAGCACTAGTTTTGTCATCTACTACTATGTTTAATGGAAGTAGTAAAAGAGGTAATCTTCCCAATTTCAAGGTAAAGCTCAGCAAAATTCATAATTAATATTCACTATAGGCTTTTCTATGTACCTTGTTGTGAGATTATTGAAATCTCTTAGTGAACATTTTAATTTTTCTTAACTTTATGGCTTGCCCTAAACAGAATATTTGTTCAAATGACTAACCGATCCCTTCCCCAGTGGGGAGAAAAAAAAAATTCTTGTTACAGGACTTTCCCAATATGAATAAAATTCTTCAGAGAACATAAACTCCCACTTGTTTGTAATAAGATTTTATATTTTTTGAAAAGCAAAATAAATAACAATGTGATTAGCTTATCTCTCAGAGAAAGTAAAATGCCACAAAAGAAAAAGATCACCATTATCTTCAAAAAGTTACTTTTATTTCTGTATATGCTTACAACACATGCTCCCAAATTCTCTGCTTCCTGGTTCTCAAGAAGCATACACCAACAAAACTCTTATCTACATAAATTGGGTCATAATGCGCTCTGATTCATCAAAATGTTAATGTGTTTTTCAGAGGCCCCTCAAAGATCCTATCCACTGATGCTGGTTGACAAACACTGACACAGAAAATACATTTATTATACATCTAAGGTATGAGCCTCAAATGGTTTTTACCCTCAATCTCCTCCTGCTGAATTGCCTTGACCCTCATGTTTCCTAAGTATCCCTTTGCTCCAAAGGTTCTCATGTAGGAAAACCTTATTGATTGTAAGTATTATCTCTTTTCAATTATTCATTTCTCCTTCTGGAATTCCTATTAATTATATGTTGAACCATCTCATCATGCCCTCCACATCTCCAAAACTATCTTACAAATTTATTTTTTCACACATGTGGTTATTGGATATATTTTTTCTCATGATGGAATATTCTTGCATAGTTTTAAAATATTTTCCCAGTTTCCTAATCATGTATGATGTTTGTGTGTGTGTGTATGTGTGTCCGTGTTTATGGGAAGGTACTTGCAACATCTGAGCTTCATACAGGAGTCTCATCCCTAGTATATTGCCTCATGTAACTCCAAAGCTGTATTCTCTTAGTGGATTTAAAAACTATTAATTTAAATGAGGTCTAATACCCACCTGAGACACTGCAACATCAGTATGTAATTTGACTTGTTTGAATTTAAATTCCCAATACATGCTCACCATCTATTGTGTGGATATGTAGTTGTTTTGACTCAGATATTGCTTAAAAAGTAAATTTGTTGAATATTATTTATTATTTCTTTTAGGAAGAGAAATTATTCTAATTTCAGGGTTACTATGTTGATGAACAATCATAATTTCAATTTCTAATATTCAAGTATCTACTCTTTGGCTTATGGGTATCTACGCATGCCCCAAATAGAAATGCTGAGACATCCTAAAAAGAAATAACATAAATTTAATATTAGACATTATCATTTGTATGGATAAATACACATAAAACTAACAATAATTTTCCCCAGTGAAAACAAGAAACTTTACTTCCAATCCCTTTTCTAAGAACATTCTAGAAAAGTGCACTTGTAAATTCCTTCTCTGTCTCTTTGAAAAGTGTATTAATCTTATAAAAGGCTAAATAAGACTTTTCTACCCAAAGATCTCAGGACTATCTGTTTGAATTATAATGAGTTTCTCTTGGAGGGTAGGAGCCTAATTTCTGCAGTGCCTTGCTCAAAACTACTCCCTGTCCAAAAAACAGAATAAGTTTATTTTCCCCTTGGGTAAAGCCAATTTGCTAACAGAGATGGTCACTTCAACTAACAGATAAATTCAAGATTAACTATGTAGGGCTATGTCTAATCCTCTTACTTGAAGGCTATTGTTCATCCTGAGAACATGTACATAATGGGTTGCATCTGCCTGGCTGCACAAAAGGCTGAGGTTTCTTTCTGTCTTATCTCTTTGGCCCTTGCTTGTGAAATATATCACATTTTGTTTAATGATCATTCAATAATAAAAGCGCTTTCTTTTCTAACTTTGTGGGAAAGTTTTATCGATTGTCAGGAGGTTTTGTTTTTAATTATAATTCCTTAATACTTACTAGCCTGATTGAGACAATACTTTTTTATCTCTGTAGAACAAAGTGGTCAAAATAAGAGAGAATACAATACTGAACATATATATTGTGGTGACACAAAATTGAATACATGTTGATTTAGATATGAAAATCTGCTGCAAAAAAATAAAATAGTTTAATATGACATGTGTACTAATAAATATGATTAATAGAATTCAATAATCACAAGTGGAATACTAGTACTACATTATAAAATACACAAATATATCTATATAATTTTAAATATTACAGTCACATAAAATCATGTTATATAAGTGCTTGAAAGTATTTTATGTTTTATGCTGTTACCCTGACCAATAACATATAAAGGAAACAGTTATGCAGATGACTTGCAACACTGATATTATAAATCCACAATACATTTATATATAGTTTTGATCACAATTATGCAATTGACTATACTGTCTAGGCAGAAAGTATGCCAAGTTGAAAACATGTGATGGACAAAGATTACATTGTACATCCACCACTGCTGGATGTTCAGATTACAGCATTTGTCCTATATACTAATGAGAGCATAAGACAATATGGGGGGGATGGATCCATTTAAAAACAGTACCTGTATCCCATGTTTATAGCAGTTCAATTCACAATAGCTATGGTATGGAATCAACCATCAAGAGAAAACTGGATAAAGAAAATGTGGTATACATACAATATGGAATACTATTTGGCCATATAAATAAATCAAATCCCATATTTTGCAATGAAATTGACACAACTGGAGATCATTATTCTTAGTGAATAAGTCAGACCCAAAAAGACAAATATCACATATTTTCTCTGATTTATGGTAGCTAATATTGGTGTACAAAAATTATTATTTATAGCCCTTATCTATATTCATGAGGAACTGTGGCCTTTCTACTATATTTTTTAAAAGATTTATTTTTTTTTTCTTTTTTTTTTAAACTTTTATTTAATGCATATAAATTTCCAAAGTACGACTCATGGGTTACAATGGCTTCCCCCCCATACCGTCCCTCCCACCCACAACCCTCCCCTTTCCCACTCCCTCTCCCCTTCCATTCACATCAAGATTCATTTTCGATTATCTTAATATACAGAAGATCAGCTTAGTATACATTAAGTATGGATTTCAACAGTTTGCTCCCACACAGAAACATAAAGTGAAAAATAATAGATGATTTTTTTAAATGATGATGAAATCAGAGCAGACCTATTGTCATGTTTAATCCCAGTGAGAGTCAAGTTGGGAATTGATAATTTCTTTTTTTTTTTTTTTTTTTTTTTTTTTTACAGAGGATCAGTTTAGTATGCATTAAGTAAGGATTTCAACAGTTTGCACCCCCATAGAAACACAAAGTGAAATATATTGTTTGAGTACTTGTTATAGCATTAAATCTCAATACACAGCACATTAAGGACAGAGATCCTACATGAGGAGTAAGTGCACAGTGACTCCTGTTGTTGACTTTACCAATTGACACTCCTGTCTATGGCATCAGTAATCTCCCTCTGCTCCAGTCATGAGTTTCCAAGGCTATGGAAGCCCTCTGAGTTCTCCGACTCTTATCTTGTTTAGACAAGGTCATAGTCAAAGTGGAGGTTCTCTCCTCCCTTCAGAGAAAGGCACCTCCCTCTTTGATGACCTGTTCTTTCCACTGGCATCTCACTCGCAGAGATCTTTTGCCAGAGTGTCTTGGCTTTCCATGCCTGAAATACTCTCATGAGCTTTTCAGCCAGATCCGAATGCCTTTAGGGCTGATTCTGAGGCCAGAGTGCTATTTAGGACATCTGCCATTCTATGAGTCTGCTGAGTATCTCACTTCCCATGTTGGATCACTCTCCCCTTTATTTACTCCATCAGTTAGCGTTAGCAGGTACTAGACTTGTCTATGTGCTCCCTTTGACTCCCAGTCCCTTCACCATGACCAACTGTGAACTGAAACTGATCACCTGGAACAGTGAGATGGCATTGGTACATGCCACCTCGATGGGATTGAATTGGAATCCCCTGGTATGCTTCCAACTCCACCACTTGGGGCAAGTCAGCCTGAGCATGTCGCAAATTATACATCTCTTCCCTCTCCCATTCCCACCACCATGTTCAACAGGAATCACATTTCAGTTAATTTTCAACACTTAAGAATAACTGTGCATCAATTACAGATCTAAACCAATCATATTAAGTAGAACAGATAAAAAAACTACTAAGAGGGATAATGTATTTAGTTGTTCATTAACAGTCAGGGCTATGCTGATCAAGCCACCATTTCCCATAGTGTCCACCTCACTCCAACAGGTTTCCCTCTTGGTGTTCAGTCAGTCGTCACCGATCAGGGAGAACATATGGTATTTGTCCCTTTGGGACTGGCTTATTTCACTCAGCATGATGTGTTCCAGATTCCTCCATTTTGTTGCAAATGACTGGATTTCGTTGTTTCTTACTGCGGTATAGTATTCTAAAGAGTACATATCCCATAATTTCTTTATCCAGTCTACCGTTGATGGGCATTTAGGTTGGTTCCAGGTCTTAGCTATTGTGAATTGAGCTGCAATAAACATTAGGGTGCAGACCTCTTTTTTGTTTGCCAATTTAAATTCCTTTGGGTAAATTCCAAGGAGTGGGATGGCTGGGTCGAACAGTAGGGTTATCTTCAGGTTTCTGAGGAATCTCCAGACTGACTTCCATAGTGGCTTGACCAGTTTGCATTCCCACCAACAGTGGGTTAGTGTCCCTTTTCCCCACATCCTCGCCAGCATCTGTTGTTGGTAGATTTCTGCATGTGAGCCATTCTAACTGGGGTGAGGTGAAACCTCATTGTGGTTTTGATTTGCATTTCCCTGATTGCTAATGACCTTGAACATTTTTTCATGTGCCTGTTGGCCATTTGGATTTCCTCTTTTGAAAAATGTCTATTGAGGTCCTTGGCCCATCTCTTAAGTGGGTTGTTTGTTTTGTTTTTGTGGAGTTTCTTGATCTCTTTGTAGATTCTGGTTATTAACCCTTTGTCTGTTTCATAGTTTGCAAATATTTTTTCCCACTCTGTCGGTTGTCTTTTCACTCTCCTGACTGTTTCTTTATTTATTTGAAAGTCAAAATTACAGAGAGAGAGAGAGAGAGAGAGAGAGAGAAACACAGAAAGATCTTTCCTCCAATGGTTCACTTTCCAGATGGCTAAAACAGCTGGAGCTCTACCAGTCCAAAGTCAGGATCAAGGAGGTTCATCTGGGTCTTCCATGTGGGTTGCAAGGGGCCCAAACATCTGGGCTGCTTTCTGCTGCTTTTCACAGACCATAAGCAGGGAGATGGATTGGAAGTGGAGCAGCCAGGACACGAACCACTACTCATATGAGATGCAGGAGTTGCAGGCAGTGCTTTACCCACTACATAACAAATCTGGCCCCAAGGTCTTTCTACAATTTTATGTGTTGAATTCTTTATTTAGTGGAACATTAAGCTTGTGATTATAAAGTAAATTAAAATATGATATTAAATTTTTTAAAAAAAACAATGAGGAAGGAGAGAGGGAGGGAAGTATCATTATATTCTTAAAATTGTATCTATGAATTACATGAACTCTGTTCTATTTATAGGGAAGGGAAGGGAAGGGAAGGGAAGGGAAGGGAAGGGAAGGGAAGGGAAGGGAAGGAAGGGAAGGGAAGGGAAGGGAAGGGAAGAGAAGGGAAGGGAAGGGAAGGGAGGAAAGGAAGGAAGGGAGGGAGGGAGGGAGGATGTGAGGGAGGAGTGAAGAAAACAATAATCAGCAGCTTATTTTCTTGCATTGTGTCAGCCACCTTGGGAATGAACCAGCAGATGAAAGACTGTCTCTCCCTTGCTCTTGTAATTCTGACTTCTAAATAAACAATCACTTAAAAAAAAAGAAAACGTAAAATCAATCAGGTAGAATTATAGTAAAAAAATATATAGAAGGAAAAGAAATATGATTTTAAGAAAATTGAAGAATTATGCTCCAGATAATCAAAGCTTCTGAAGCTCTTAAGAAGATCAACAATATCTCAGCAAGCCTACACTAAAAGGAACTCCTAAAGCCTTTACAGAATCCTGTACCTTCCAACTGGGAGCTCTGATTTTAGGCCTTTATCCATGGATACAACAGATTGGTTGTTTCATCCCCTTTATCCATGAGGCACTTTTTCTGTTCATCCATCACAAAAACTCTTGCTTTCTTTTACCTCTTCAAATATGAATGTGGGTAAAAAGGAGAATTCAGGGGCTGGCATTGTGCAGTGGTGGGTCAAGCCATCGCCTGCAATGCCAGCATCCCATATAGGTATCAGGTTCGAGTCCCAGCTGTTCTACTTCAAACCCAGCTCCCTGTGAATGGCCTGAGAAAGCAGCAGCAGATTGCCCAAGTGCTTGGCACTCTGCACTCAACGTGGGAAAACTGGAAGAAGCTCCTGGCTCCTGTCTTCAGACTGGCCCAGCTCTGGTTGCTATGGCCATTTGGGGAGCAAGCCAGCAGATGGCAGATCTCCCTCCCTCCCTCTCTCCCTCTCCCTCTCCCTCTCCCTCTCCCTCTCCCTCTCCCTCTCCCTCTCCCTCTCCCTCTCTCTCTCCCTCTCTCTATATATATTCTGCCTCTCAAACAAAATAAATCTTTAAAAAATAAAAAGAATTCAAAATTTTTGCTTCTACATTTGATGCTTTAAATTATCTAAAAGAGTAAGTTGAAATGTACTTGTTCATTGTAAGTCACTTGAATCTATGCTTTAAAACAATAATTACATAAAATCAAAATTTTAGAAATAAAAATTTAAAGAATTTATTTTACATATGCAGGCATTTGTGTAAGTGATTTTATATCTTTATATAATTTAGTGAAATACTAATTGATTCATACAGTTTTTATGAAATCCTGATTTGAAATTACACATAATGAAACTGAATGCGTTTTCTATAAAGAAGAGATAGTAAAAACTGTGAGCTTTGATGATCTCAAATTCTGGATGCTGTAATTACTCACTCTGCCCTGTGATATGAAAGAAGTTACAGAAAGTATGCAAGAAAACAAGTGTATATATGTTCAAATAAATCTTTACATAAAAAAACAGGTGACTGGCTAGATTTGGTCTGTGGACAATAGTGTATGGACCCCTTGTAATGGGCTTTGTGAAAAGTATTTTATCTCATTATAAAATGTTAGAAACAGTTAAATATTATGGGACAAATAAGTGGTAAAAAATTACTTGTTATTCACAATCTTTACATCTAAAGATAACATATTTTATAAAATTTTTAAGTAGATATTTCTTATATTTTTTTCTGTATAAGAGACAAGTTGAGATTATACTGACTACACATTTGTGCATTCAATTTATATTCAACATTATATTTTTATGTCAGCAACATTGTTTTTAACATAAAATTTAAGGTGTGAATTATTAAAATATAATGGCTATAAGCTAATTTTCTGGTCATCTACTTGGTTTGAAATGTTTTCTGTCATACTGTACATGTTAAGTATTTTATATAACATCTCTGATTTTTTTGTTATTTAGAGATACTTTAAAAGTCTAAACAGACATATCAAAGCTGGCATTATGGCATAGCAGGTAAAGCTGTTGCCTATGACATCAGCATCCCAAATGGGCACTGGTTCATATCCTGGCTGCTCTATTTCCAATCCAGTTGCCTGCTAATATGGCCTGGAAAATAGAAGCAGAAGATGGCCCAAATGCTTGGGCCCCTGCCACTCATGTGGGAAACCTGAATGAAGCTCTTGGCTCCTGGAATTTGGCCTGGCTCAGGCCTGGCTGGTGTGGCCACTTCTTGGAGAAGTAAACAATGGATGAAATCTCTCTCTCTCTATCTCCCCCAACCCTGTAACTCTGATTTTCAGATAAATAATCTCTTTTTTTAATTCCAGATATTAAATGCCAAATTATTCTTTAAAACCATCTAACTTCCCATTTCATTACATGTCCATTAATGGCCATGATTATTGTACAAAAAAACTTTTTGAGAGTTTTATCTAAATTGAATGAAACAGAAAAACTATGAAAAAGAGCACACTAAAAACATTTCTAAGTTCTGAAAGGAGATAACTTTATCTATCTATCAACATGTTTCTTCTGTTTACAACATGGGGACAGAGATTTTTTTTCTTCTAATGACAAAATTATAATTGTAGTAACTACAACTGGGCTTATTTAATTATGTGAAGCAGGGCAAGAATTCCTGAAATGTTCCTATCACACATAGCTAAAAAACTGTGAGACATCAAAAAGTAATAAACTATGGGAAATTACGAGGGATTTCAACAGGTATTCCAGTAAGACCATTCTGTTTTAGGATTCAAGCGGTAACTAAAGTTAAATTATTCACACTGCATGGTGTGGTAAACTAATGGAGGTATTTTCCCCAAATGATAAATATTTATAGAAGGTCCAAAGCCATATCTGGGGGAGAGGCCAAAACTCACTGATTAACTGTATTTTGGAGTCAGTGAAAATAGGAGATGGAAGTACATGAAGTAGTACATAATTAAGAATATAAAATAAATATGACCATAATGCTTCTTGAATTCTCATAAACCCACAGTAGAAAAGCACTTTGGCTCAATAATAGGCTTTGGTTAATATATTCACATTCTATTCTGAGATACACGCAAATCTAGTTGACTTACATAAATAACATGCTATGAGGCCAAAGTGATTTTCCTGAACACAAAATCTCAACTTTGGAATTCAGAATTACCTTTTCAACTTCAGAAATATTTACTGCAATGAAGATACCTTAAAAATTTCATGTAAATGTAAATGAATAACAAAAGTGAAATATATACATTTTATTTCTCAACATAATCTTCGTCTAGTTGAAGACCACTTTTATACATACTGATGTCACCCACTGAGTCCACTCCTAAAGAACTGAGGGTCCTGGGAATCTATTCCTACCAATGAAGTCCTACATTATTACCTGAGGGGAAAATGGGTGCCCTTTAAATGCTCACTTTCAAAAGATTAAGAAACAAAAAGAATTCAGAAGGAGTCAAATCAGTACTGTGAAGTGACACCTAATGCCTTCCTATGTAAACGCTTGTAAAAGTGCCCCTATCTGAGGAATGAGCAGCAGTATTAAGATGGTGAAGAAGGTCTCCCTGGTGAAGCATTGTGGCATTTTTGCAGTCAAATTTGAGCTAACTTTTTCAAACACTTGCTTAACTGGTGGATGCTATAATTCTTTAGCCTTCCAGAAAGTAAAAAAGCACAACAGTTTGAGAATCCTCAAAAAACTGTTGCCAAGATCATTGGCCTTTTTTTGAAATGCTTATGTTTGTTTATTTGAAAGTCAGAACAAGATAAACAGAGACAATGAGGAGAAAAATCATTCTATCCAGTGGCTCACTAGCCAAATGCCTACAATGGCCAGGGCTGGGACAGCCTGAAGCCAGGAGCCAAGAACCCTGTGTGAGTTTCTCAAAGGGGTGAGAGGGATCCATGTACTTGATCCGAAGGTGCACACAGGCAGGAAATGGGGACTCAAACTCAGGCACTCCAATATGGGGTGTCCTAAGCAGAGCCTTACCCACTGCATGAAAAGCAAGCTCCAGGCCGGCGCCGTGGCTCAATAGACTAATCCTCCACCTTGCGGCGCCGGCACACCGGGTTCTAGTCCCGGTCGGGGCGCCGGATTCTGTCCCGGTTGCCCCTCTTCCAGGCCAGCTCTCTGCTATGGCCAGGGAGTGCAGTGGAGGATGGCCCAGGTGCTTGGGCCCTGCACCCCATGGGAGACCAGGAAAAGCACCTGGATCCTGGCTCCTGCCATCGGATCAGCGCGGTGCGCCGGCTGCAGCGGCGGCCATTGGAGGGTGAACCAACAGCAAAGGAAGACCTTTCTCTCTCTGTCTCTCTCTCTCACTGTCCACTCTGCCTGTCAAAAAAAAAAAAAAAAAAAAAAAAAAAAAAAAAAAAAAAAAAAAAAAAAAACAGAAAAGCAAGCTCCAGACCTTTGCTCTTGACCAGTTCATTTTTACTGTCATGGACCATTTTCACCTCTCGATAGCTATTGCTTTATGCCTTGTATTCAGGAACACACTAATGAACCCATGTTTCATCTCCTGTTCCAATTCATCAGTGAAATGCTTGAAGATTATGGTTCCAATTGTTTAAAATCTCTATCAAGGGGCAAGCGCTATGGCGTAGCAGGTAAAGCATCCCATATGGGATGTTTTCACGTCCGTTTCACGTCCTGGCTGCTCCAGTTCTGATCCAGCTCTCTGGTAAGGCCTGGGAAAGCAGTGGAAGATGGCCCAAGTCCTTGGGCCCCTGCACCAAGGTGGGAGACCTGGAAGAAGTTCCTGGCTTCGGATTGGTGCAGCTCCAGCCATTGCAGCCATCTGGGGAGTGAACCAATGGATGGAAGACCTCTCTCTCTCTCTCTCTGCCTCTCCTTCTCTCTGTGTGTAACTCTGACTTTCAAATAAATAAACAGATCTTTAAAAAAAAAATCTCCATCAGGGCCGGCGCTGTGGCATAGCGAGTAAGGTCACAGCTTGCAGAGCCAGCATCCCATATGGCCCCTGGCTTGTGTCCTGGCTGCTCCAATTCTGATCCAGCTCTCTGCTATGGCCTGAGAAAGCAGGGGAAGATGGTCCAAGTGCTTGTAACTCTGTACCTACGTGGGAGACATGGAAGAGGCTCCTGGATCCTGGCTTCAGATGGGCGCAGCTCTGGCCATTGCAGGCAATCAATCAATCAATCAATCTCTCTCTCTCTCTGTCTCTGTCTCTCTGCTTCTCCTTCTCTTTTATGTGTAATGATGATTTTCAAATAAATAAATAAATCTTTAAAAAAAAATCTCCATCAAAAGCTCTGTTTCTTTGCTGGTGATTTGTACACAAGAGTTTTGGCACCTGCCCAAAAGAGAGTTAACTCCACTTCAGAATTATATAATGGGAACCAATTATGTCTATGATGTTGATTATTACTTCTGCCATTAATTGTGGGGTTTTATTGAATTAGGGCTGCAACAAGAATACTTTTTTTCATAAATTGATGTGAATTGTTCACTGCTGTACAGCTTCATCTTGAACACTGTCTTGTACCTCCTTAAAACAAGATACTCATTTACAATCTCCTGATTTCTTTGGGGAGAAATTCCCCACAAGCTTTTAGTAAAGCATCAGTGATTTCACCACCACTCCACTCAAGTTTCATCCTAAAATTGGTGTATATACATTCAATTTTAAACGTTTAAATTTTAGCAAAACATGCTGCTCTGCTAGTTCTTTTCAAACTGATGCCTTTTTCTTCTTAATGCTTCAAATTAGTTTTTACCCAGGCATGTTATAATAAGTTAGCATAAAAAAGCTTTGAAATCCATACACAGTTTTTCATAATACTCACTTGGCACAAATTTTTGAAGATACTTCAAGAATTGTTTTTAATTTCTTTCCCAAGCTGCTATTCCAATTTTTACCATTTGAAGAAACATCATGAAGCCTAAACACATTATTTTGCATATTCCAGCAAAGTAGAATCTGTTTCTTTGCAACATTAATTTTTCTCATTATTAATTTAGAAAAATTTCAAACCATCATCATTCATGTGCTTACCATCTAGAGTTAATAATACTGAGTTTTGCATGCATTTCTACATGTTTTGTGATCAAAGACACTATGATACTTTGTTCTTAACTCTATTTTAAAGGATGAGTGCACAGAAAACAGCCCACTGAGAAATAATGTCTCTCTCTGAAGGAAAGGTTCTGTATTCCTACTGCATATCAAGTTTTCCCATAATGCAATCAATCCATCATATATTAAAGGGTCAAATGGATCTCTCCATATTCTAGTTTGGAAATTGGAGTTTAGTGAAGCAAAGAAAGAATTCTGATGCTGGAATAAATGAATATCCATTTGGGGAAAAAAATGAACCTCTGCATTTCGTCATACAATACCTAAAATTCAACTCAAAATTGATCATAAACCTAAATATAAAACCTGAATATAAAAGTTAATAAAAACATCTTAGTTATTTTGGGTAAGAAAAATTAGAGTCATCGGAATAAAAATTATAAAAAATAAAATTAGAATCATAATTACTATTAGCAATGTAATCACTCTGAGCAATGTTAGTAATGTGTGTCACTTCATGAGTAGATAAGACAGTTTCTGTATTGTAATGACAACTAGATTCAAATATTTCTTCTCTCTCCCTTCTTTCTTGACTTTTTCTCTTCTTGGCTTCATTTTCCTCTTTTGCAACTTATGTTCTCCACTTAATTCAGTGGGAATCACAAAACTGATTCTTTGTAAATTTTGGGTTCCATTAGATTTTTTTTTACCAATACAACAGTTTATTTCAATTTGACTGTAGTTGCCGTTTATTGTCTGACCAGATTACAAAAATACCATAGGAGACACCTTAGTTCATCCTTCTAATAAGTCTGTTGATTTGGTCTTCCCTGTTGTCAGCATCCCCACCCTCTACAAAATGGGTGGTCTTTTTCTTCATCCCACCTCGGGGAGAAGATAACTTGAAGGGCCACAGGAAGTTATTTGCTTCCTTGAAGTGTTTCCCCATAGTGTAGATCTCGTGAATCAGATCCTCCATGCAGATGATATTGTATTTACCAAGAGAGCGGGCAGAGTGTTATCTGTCAAAGCAATTCACTTCTTATTGATTTTGCCATAGCCACGGTTGTAAATTAGTTCATTTACTGACTTCAAATTTGGGTACCCCCATGTAATATATGGCTCCACAATCCTCAGCATGTTAATGGAGGCCTTGTTGAGCTTAACAAAGGTGCCATTGAAGATCTGGCGAAGGCGAAGAAGCTGCAGCACTTTTTGGACTTTGGGGCTCACACCATTGATACCTCTGATCCTGATGGCAAATGCCAACTTGGGTTCTGCAGGTACGTAGAAGTTGCCAGCTTTTCTTGCCATCCTCGCCATCTGAATTTCAGTTCTGTACATCTGCCTGTATTCCTTGTGATAGTGCTTCGCTTTCTCATACATAAGCTTCCTCCTTGCCTTTCGAAGCATCTTTTGGGCAAACTTCTTCCTCAGGCGCTTGATCGTCAGCTCTGCAAAATTCCTCCCCTTTTTCTTCAGGGTTTCTGGCACAGCAGGAACCTTCTTCTTCTCTTTGGCACCCTCCATGGTTCCAGCTGGAAAAGAGAGGTTCCATTAAATTTTAAAATCAACTTCTTATCCCTACCAATCACTTAAAGTCTCCATTGACTTATATTCAAATGTTAAGGCAACAATCCAGTGCTTAGAGAATCTAGAAATGAAAATTCTTTCAGACTCCTCAAATCATGTTATTCCTGCACTATTAAGATCACTATTAAGATCTGTGTGATGTCAGATGTGAAGATATGTTGATACAGTACATATAAGAAAGAACTGAAACTTTCCCCAAGAGAAGTCTGTCATTTGCTTGGCTTCTGAAAGATATGCTCTAGGCTTTGGGAGTGTCAAGCTTGAAAACAGTGCTTGTATTGATTGAGGGCCTAGGCATACTAAGAAGTCTAACAATGGGATATATGGTTAGGCTCTGAGCTATGTGGTATCAGTTCATCTCCAGAGGAACCAGACAATAAAATCAGTCTCATGGGCAGTCAGCTTGCCTATTTAATTGAACCACCAATGCTCAAGTATACTTCTCAATTTGGCAATATCCCAAATGTACTGTCAAACAGTGTTGCCAGGAAGAATTAACATTAGGAAGAGAGCATGTGACTACTCCACATTTGGAAACGTCCTTATCTCTGATTTTTTTAAAGATTTTATTTATTTACTTGAAAGAGTTGAGAGAGAGAGAGAAAGAGAGAGAGGTCTTCCATCTGCTGGTTTACTCCCCAAATGGCCACAATAGCTGGAGCTGAGCCAATCTGGAGCCAGGAGCTTACTCAGGGTCTCCCATGAGAGTGCAGGGGCACAAGGACTTGGGCCATCTTCTACTGCTTTCCCAGGCCATAGCATAGAGCTGGATCGGAAGTGGAGCAGCCGGGACTAGAACCTGCACCCACATGGGACACCGGCACTGCAGGTGGCAGCTTTACCCACTATGCCACAGCACCGGCCCCTCCTTACCTGATCTTAATTTCATACTCTGTCCCTATAGTCATCATAACCATAATATGCCAGGGTGTTCTATGAGTCACTCTAGTGAACCCGTGAAACTGAACATGTTTTGGGAACCCCCAAACCTCGTGTCAGATATGAAGACATCCTGTGGACTGTGCTTCCTCTTACTTTGGCAATACTCTACCTCAGCATTCACATCTCTCTACTCTGTTCCAAGGCCATGATTATTTGTCTTCATCAAATATCATTACAACAGCTATGAAATCATTCTCTACCCTGACACGACTTTTCTCTTTAGTTATTCTTCTAGAATATAAATATCCTCATGTGGGTTTTGTCAATAATAAGTTGCTCCTCAATATAAGATTTAATGACCTTGTAACGAGTCCCTGTTACTTTGAAAGTTTCACAATCCTTTACACCCTGCCCTTGACAACCCCATTACTTGGTCACTCAGAGTCTAAAATGAGTTTCTATATAACCCATCAATGTATTGCCACTGTGTTTTCTGTTTGTTTAAGCCTGGTTTATCACCTATCTACTCATCTTTTAAGACTTTACTAAAATCTAACTCTGTGCTACTGTTATTTGTGACTCAGGCAGAATACACCTGTCAGTATTTTATTATTTTATGCCTATAGTTATTATAGGAAGTTCCATGTTTTTCTCTTATTGCACTGTAATACATTCAAGCTAGGAGACCTATTTTGGGAAATACATGGAATCAAGTCTTCTAGTAACTGATAATTTGCTAACTTTGTACTATTTTTATCCCAGGAGATAACTCTACATGCTAGTATCACATATCTTTGCTTTGAGATCAGAACACTGTACATGGAATGTAAATTAAGGCTTCAATACTAAGTAGGAAGGTCTGATTATCTAAAGGAGGACAATGATAAATTCCTTAAAGCTAAAATAGGACATTAATCATATGATATTGATTATTTAATAAAAGTTTACTCTGTGTCAGTTCCTATATTAAGAACTTTTTATGTATTATGTCAGTTATAAGATGTTTAAAGGCAGAACAGTCCTAAAACAATAAGTAAGAAGACTTGTATTTCACACGCAAATTATCAAGCTTGGAAGCATACTCAGTAATTTCATCTGTAATTAAAAGCTGCCATGGGGCCGGCGCGTGGCTCACTTGGTTAATCCTCTGCCTGCAGCTCCAGCATCCCATATGGGTGCTGGTTCTAGTCTCAGTTGCTCCTCTTCCAGTCCAGCTCTCTGCTGTAGCCTGGGAAGGCAGTGGAGGATGGCCCCAGTGCTTGGGCTCTGCACCCGCATGGGAAACCAGGAGGAAGCACCTGGCTCCTGGCTTTGGATCAGCACAGCACTGGCCATGGTGGCCATTTGTGGGGTTAAACAACAGAAGGAAGACTTCTCTCTCTGTCTCTACCTCTCACTGTCTAACTCTATCTGTCAAAAAAAAAAAAAAGATAAAAAAAAGCTGCCATTATTATGTCAGGCATAAGAAACAAGATTATAAAATGAATAAAATTTCCTTTCTCCCCAGACCATTCGATATAATGAAATTAATATTATAAATATAAATGTGCATACATGTATTTATATATATGCAAATACTTCAAAACATTTGTGGGGGGGTGATGCTGTGGCATGACAGGTAAAGCTGCCACCTGCATTGTTGGCATCCCATAAGGGTGCCAATTTGAGTCCTGGTTGCTCCACTTCCGATCCAGCTCTCTCTTTGGTCTGGGAAAGCAGTAGAAGATGGCCAAGGTAATTGGTCCCCTGTACCCATGTGGGAGACTCTGAAGAAGCTCTTGGATCCTGGCTTTGGATCAGTCCAGCTTCAGCTGCTGTGGCCATTTGGGGAATGAACCAGCAGATAGAAGACCATTTCTCTCTCTCCCTCTCTCTCCCTCTGTCTCTCTGTAACTCTACCTTTAAAATAAGTAAATAAACCTTAAAAAATTATCGGAAAATGGAACTACAAAAATCACATTTGTAAAAGCAGAAAATGTAAAGCACATTTTCTTTTAATCTTTTTTTTTTTTGACAAATAGAGTTATTTACAGTGAGAGAGAAACAGAGAAAGGTCTTCCCTCCGTTGGTTCACTACCCAAATGGCCGCCACGGTCAGTGCTGCGCTGATCCAAAGCCAGGAGCCAGGTGCTTCTTCCTGGTCTCCCATGAGGGTGCAGGGGCCCAAGCACCTGGGCCATGCTCCACTGCCCTCCCAGGGTACAGCAGAGAGCTGGATTGGAAGAGGAGCAACCGGGACTAGAACTGGCACCCATATGGGATGCTAGCACCACAGGCAGAGGATTAACCAAGTGAGCCACGGCGCCGGCCCCAGCACAGTTTCAGTGAACATTTTAAAGCCCACTTCTAGTGTACATGTGTCCATTCTAAGTGAAAAAATAAGAAAAATTTATAAACTATTGGTCCAACTAATAAAAAAGTGGGTCATGTAGAAGACCAAAATAAAAAATAATAAAATCAGGGATGAAAAAGGAGATTTTAAAAGAGATGCCACAGAAATAAAAATAATCATCAGGAATTACTGTAAATAGTTATATTTCAAGAAACTGGTAATTCTAGGAAATATGAATAGATTTCTGCACACTTACAATTTACCAAAACTGAGGCACAAAGACATATAAAACCCCAATAGACAAATAACTAACACAGAGTCCAAATCTGTAGTAAAGACACTCCCAACAAAGAAAAGCCTAGGTCCAGATGGCCTCACTGTTGAATTCTACTAATCTTTTAAATAACTACTACACTTAATTCTTCTTAAACTATGGAAACAGTTGAAAGGGAGGGAATCCTACTAAACTGTGCATCTCCTTAATTCCAAAACTAGAAAAAGATACAACAAAGACAGAGAACTTCAGACCAATGTCCTTGATGAAAACAGATGCAGAAATTCTCAACTAAATAGTAGCTAATTGAATTCAAGACCATATCAAAAAAACCATCCACCTAGACCATGTGGTATTCATTCCAGGGACATATCTTTAGGAACAGTTCAACATACACAAATCAGTAAATGTGATATATCACATTAACAAGTTGAAGAATAAAAACCATAAGCTTATCTCAATAGATACAGAAAAAGCATTTGAAAAACACAATATCCTTTCAGGATTAAAAATCTGGGGCTGGTGACATGGCACAGAGAGTTAACGCCCTGGCCTGAAGCGCTGGCTTCCCATATGGGTGCAGGTTCGAGTGCCGGCTGCTCCACTTCTGATGCAACTCTGCTATGGCCTGAGAAAGCAGTAGAAGATGACCCAAGTCCTTGGGCCCCTGCACCCTCATGGGAGACCCAGAAGAAGCTCCTGGCTCCTGATCGATACAGCTGCAGCCATTGCAGCCAAATGAGGAGTGAACCAGTAGATGGAAGACCTCTTTCTCTCTTTCTCTGCCTCTCTTCTCTCCGTGTAACTCTTTCAAATAAATAAATCTTTAAAAAGATATTAACCAAGTTTGGTATAGAAGACACATACCTCAACATAATCAAGGCAATATATAACAAACACAGCCAGCATCATACCGAATGAGGAAAAGCTGGAGGCATTTCTACTAAAATCAAAAACCAGACAAGGTTTCCACTCTCACCATTACTATACAGTATGGCTCTGGAAGTTGTAGCCAGAACCACTAGGCAAGAAAAGGAAATCAAAGAGATACAAACTGGAAGTAAGAAGTCAAATTATCTCTATTTGCAGATACATTATCATATACATAAGGGAACCAAAAGACTACACTAACACACTATTGGAATTCATAAGAGAATTTGGTAAAGTTGCAGGATATAAAATCAACACTCATAAACCAATAGCATTCATTTATACAAACAATACCATGGCTAAGAAAGAATATGTAAGATCAGTATCATTCATAATAGGTATAAAAGATTTAAATACCTTGGGATAAATTTAACTAAGGATGTGAAAGACTCCATAATAAAAATTACAAAACATTAAGCAAATAAATAGAAGACACCAAAAAATGGAAAAATCTTCCATGTGCATGGATTGGAAGGATTAAAATCATCAAAAACTCCATACCACACAATGAAATGTACAGATTTAATACAATCCCAATCAAAAGACCAAAGGCATTCTTCTTAGGTCTAGAAAAAATGACCCTAAAATTCATATGGAAACAAAAAGACCCCAAATAGCTAAAGCAATCATAAATAATAAAAACTAAGCTGGATACATCATAATACTAGATTTCAAGACATAATACAGCACAGTTATAATCTGCTACTGGCTCAATAATAGACATGTGGACCAAAGGAACAGATTAGAAAACTGATAAATTAATTCATGCATCTACAGCCAACTAATCTTTGACAAATGAGCAAAATCACTCCCTGGAGAAAGGACAGCTTTTTCAACAAATGGTGTTGGGAAAGTCAGATCTCCACAACCTAAACCTAAGACTTGAAACTATCAAATTGCTAGACAGAAACATAGGGGAAACACTGAAAGACATTGGTATAGGCAAAAGACCCCAGGAGCACAGTAATTATAAGCAAAACTAGACAAATGAGATTAAATCAAGCTAAGACGCTTCAGCACAACAAAGAAGTTCACACTCCTCTTGTTCTATTTCATCTGTGTCATGGAATAAAGCAAAAAGAAGGCCCTCGCCAGGTGTGGCCCCTTGATCTCAGACTTCCCAGCTTCCCAAATTTTAAGCTAAATAAACTTCCAATGTGCAGGATTCTGCTAAACAGCACAAAATTTTCTAAGACAATGTTCAGTTCTCTGTCTTAGCAATCCCCTTCCATTCTCTTTGGGTTTTATTTGATTCCATGTTCATGTCTTGTACCCTAGTTATATTTATTTTCTGTGTAGGAATTCCCTGTTTTTGTCTTTGCTGATAATAACAAATGCAGCTTTTATGAAGACAATGATATAAGCAGGACATAAAGTATTAGGTGAATATTTTAATGGGTGATTGATTTGTTGCATTATAAAACAGTCTAATAGACTTTTAAACATGTTTTCTGGATGGAGAATTTTTACCTCACCCAATTCTTTTATATTTTTTGTACAACGGTTCCTTCTTTCTTTGAGAAGCACCATTGCACGTCCACCCACTGCTTCTTATCACTTAGCTGACAGGTTCATCTGAGCACTGCTAATCCTGTCCCAAATCATTGAATGAATTTGGGACAGGTTAAGATAATTATTCCTTTAAAAAACAAGTTTAATACATGCCTTACATTTTAAATTTCACTAATATTAGCACATTTGGAGATATCTTTAAAAATCAGCATATAGAAGGTTAACAGCATTTATCTTTCTAGATTTAAAATACCTGCATTTTATTTATCTTGTAATTAATCACTGTAAGTATAAATGGCAAGCATGCATGGACACCCATTGCTTGATAGCTGTTTATACAAATCCTACATCCAATTGACATTTTGTGCTATTTTCCTTTCTTATTTATACCTCATAATGACCTTTTGCTTTTATGCTCCCTGTTTTATTTTCAGAACTTTGCTTACATTACTGGATATATCTAATATGCATCATGCATTGATTGCCAAATATACAAGCAGCCATGAGAAAACAAAAAGCTAATTTATTCTTTATTTTCATTTTAATTGAAAGGTAAAGACAGAGAGAGTGATAGACAGACGGATTGGGTAGGGGAGGAAGGTCTTCCATCTACTGGTTTACTCCCCAAATACCCACAAAACCAGGGCTGGGCCAGGCTAAACCAGAAGCCCAGAATTCAAGCCAAATCTCACACATGGGTTGCCAGATGCCAGTTCTTGAGCCATCACTTGCTGTCTTTCAAGGTGTACCTTAGCAAGAAGCTGGATCAGACGGGGAGTAGTCAGGATTTCGCCCAGGTACAAAGATATAGGATGTAGGCATGTCAAGAAGTGGATTAACCACTGTAGCAACTGCCAGCCCAGCTAACTGGCTTTAATAACATCATGTTAGAGTAACTCTGATGTGGACTTTTA
This sequence comes from Oryctolagus cuniculus, assembly GCF_964237555.1. Classification (NCBI taxonomy): domain Eukaryota; kingdom Metazoa; phylum Chordata; class Mammalia; order Lagomorpha; family Leporidae; genus Oryctolagus; species Oryctolagus cuniculus. The sequence goes on from NC_091446.1 coordinate 49,859,420, forward strand.
TACACACTGATTAAGGCTGGTACTCATTTCCTTCTACAAAAATCCATGAAATGAAACTACAACTTTCCACATTGTTTATTGAATAATTGATCACAGTTAATTTTCACATAAGCATGGCATCAAGCATTGTATATCCTATGTATGTTATGTAGTACACACCCTGAATTTCATTTCTTGATAAAATAGTGAAGTCAGAAGCATAGGAAAATAATCTAATTGTGGAATCTTAATAATATGCATTTTCTTTTGAATTGTCATGGATTGGGATGACTTCACTTAATTTTATAATCATTTTACACAGATTTCTTAATGAAAGAATAACTATAATCCAAAATAATTTTAAATATCTAAATTACAATAGATTTATGCATATGAACACAAATTAATTCTCATCTAATAAGCAATAGTGTGAAATAATGCTAAACACGGTGCTTTTTATCTTTCATTAATATGTAGAAGACATTTCATGAAAAATTTTGAGGGGCTGGTGTTGTGGCGAAGCAGGTAAAACCACCACCTACAGTGCCGGCATCCCATATAGGCACCAGTTCAGGTCCTGGCTGCTCCACTTCCAATCCAGCTCTCTGCTATGGCCTGGGAAAGCAGTAGAAGATGGCCCAAGTCCTTGGGTCCCTGTACCCACGAGGGAGACCTGGAAGAAGCTTCTCATTCCTGGCTTCGGATCGGCACAGCTCTGGCCGTTGTGGCCATCTGGGGAGTGAACCAGCGGATGGAAGACCTCTCTCTCTGCCTCTCCTTCTCTCTCTCTATAACTCTGACTTTCAAGTAAATAAATAAATCTTTTTTTTTTAAAAAAAAGGAAAAATTCGATTTATACTAGGGTTATTCATTCATATGTGTTTAAGCTCTACTTTTGTGAAATTTATTCCAACAATATTTTACTGTATTGTAAATACTAGAAGTCCTTGTAGGCACCTGATAACATTTATTAACTTAATGTCTGATCAATAAAATCCTTTTCATTATCTCAGTTCTGATATTTACATATTTAATTAAGTAAAGGAAGCTAATTAACCACTCTCATATTCCCTAAAAACTAAATGTAGATAATACCCTCAGATCCCAAATAATTAACCCTAAAACACATTTCATTGAACTATAGCAGAGGCACTTAGTAAAACCTAGAATGAAATGCCTATCTGTAGTTGTAAATTTGTATTCCCCCTTGAGACAACAACCCAATAACTTTCAAACAACGCTAAAAACTGAGAAGTTATTAAAATAATAAAGAAGCTACTTTTTCTCAGCCCAGATAAATAAAATATCTAAAAACAAATGCAAATTCAACATTTTCAGAAAAAAATTGAAGCCATATATCAGGGTACTCATTAATTTTTCACACAATTTTTAAAAGGCACGAATATCTGGCTTTTCAAATTGTCATCCATATGAGCAAGAGTAGCCTGCCTCTAAAGATAGGACAGATGTAGACCCAGGTAAGTCATCTGTGGGTGTTAGGCAGAAGAACAAATTCTGTGTTGATGCAAGAACCCTGAACTTATCTGAAATAACATAGCATAGGGGCCAGTGCTGTGGTGCAGGGGGTTATATCCCCTTTGCAGTGCTGATAACCTTATGGGCACCAGTTAGAATCCTGGCTGCTCTGCTTCCCAACCAGCTCTCTGTTATGGCCTGAAGAAACAATAGAAGGCGGCCCAAGTGCTTGAGCCCCTGCACCCACATGAGAGACCCAAAAGAAGCTTCAAGCGCCTGGCTTTGGATTGGCCCAGCTCCAGCCAGTATGGCCATTTGGGGAATGACCAACTGATGGAACACTTATCTCTCTCTCTCTCTCTCTCTCCCCCTCTCCCTCTCTCTTTCTCTCTATTTCTGCCTCTGCCTCTCTGTAACTCTGCCTTTCAAATAAATAAATCTTTGAAAAAAATAATAACAACATAGCACAAAGGAGTAAAACCTACTTTATGCTTTAAGGTATTACGATCACCATTACAATTGAGTGTTAGTAAACAAATAACACATTTTCAAATACTTATTGATGTATTTGAAAGGCAGAGTGAGAAATAGAGAAAGAGAATCTTCTACCTGCTGGTTCATAGTTAGGTCAGGGACTGTGTGAAGCAAGGAGCAAGGAACTTAATGCCTGTTTATCACACAGGGGGCAGAGGCCCACATACTTGGCCATCACTCACTGCTGATTTTCTTCCTCCAGAGTTTTTTGTATTCTTGGCTTTTAATATAAATAAAATCATACCAAAGTATTTATTTTTGCTTAGCTCATTTCTTTTAACATGGTGATTGCAAATTCAAAATATTTTTTACAAAAAATGGAGTCAAATAGGTTAGTGGGAATGAGAAAAGAAACATCACTAGATTTTAATGGGTATGATTATCATAAACATTCCTGAAGGATAGATATGTGTACATTCTTTAAAAAGTAAACATCAGAGATGTGACATACAACAAAATTACAAATAATATTACCTCATTAAGTCTTCTTGGATTCCTTTAGGAAAAAAAATCAATAACATTCAAGGTGACTGCTGGAAATGGACTATTACTGTATCTTTGTCATGAATGATAGGGTCAGAATCATTAGAGCAAATCTTGAAGCATTTGATCTGACAAGGGAACAGAATTTCCTTTTCCCTAATGCCTATGAAACCAGGCCAGGCTCTTATTTTAACTTTTTGAATTCTTGTGTTTCTGTCAGGAATATTTCCTTTCGTGAGTTCATGGTTAATAGACTTTAGGGCAAAAAAATTTTCCTTAGAAGCAGCAAGCTTTTGAAAGCAAAATCCAAACATAAACCATGTGATTCTTATACATGCTAATACAAATTTACACAAATTCACCCTGAGGAAGAGGATACATTTTATAAGTTATGTAATCATTCATGTTAATAGCCCTGTAAAATATTAGAAATTTCATTTGTGATCTCTAGATCTGATACATTTTCTGCATAGAACCAAATGAAGGGGGCCAGCAGTATAGCATAGCAGGTAAAGCTGATGCCTGCAGTAGCAGAAGAGGCAGCTCCACTTTCAATCCAGCTCTCTGCTGTGGCCTGGAAAAGCAGGGGAAGATGGCCCAAGTGCGTGGGCCCCTGCACCCACTTGGGAGACACAGAAGGAGCTCCAGACTCCTGGCTTCAGATCTGCCCAGGTCTGGCTGTTGCAGCCATTCGGTGAGTGAACCAATGGATGGAAGAACCTCCCTCCCTCCCTCTCTCTCTCTCTCTCTCTCTGCCTCTGCCTCTCTGTAATTCTGCTGTTCAAATAAATAAATAAAAATATTTAAAAAAAAAGGGACCAAAGGAAGAATCTAGACATACCATTAACTGTAAATGGACCTGATTATTTATCACATCATTAAATGATAAAAATAAAAGCTGAGGAGCTGGCATCGTGAAGTAGCAGGTTAAGCTGCTGCCTATGATGCCAGCACCCAAAATAGGTGCCTGTTCGTGTCCTGGCTGCTCTACTTACAATCCAGGTCCCTGCTAATGTGCCTGAGAAAGCAAAGGAAGATGACCCAAGTACTTGAGCCTCTGCACCCACAGAGACATAAATGAAGCTCCTGGCTCCTGGTTTTAGCCTGGCCCAGCCCTGAGCATTGTGGCTAATTTTGGAATGAACCAGTAAATGGAAGCTCTCTCTCTCGCTTTAGTGTGCTCTTTTCTCCCCCTCTCTGTAACTGTGTCTTTCAAATAAATAAATAAAACTTAAAAAATAAAGTAACTGTAAATCCTAGAAATTTATGGATAACATCAAAAATGAAAATAAGCTGCATTAAAAAAAGAGTTGATAAGAATTTCGACCAGCCGGCACCATGGCTCAATAGGCTAATCCTCCACCTTGCGGCGCCGGCACACCGGGTTCTAGTCCCGGTCAGGGCGCCGGATTCTGTCCCGGTTGCCCCTCTTCCAGGCCAGCTCTCTGCTATGGCCAGGGAGTGCAGTGGAGGATGGCCCAGGTGCTTGGGCCCTGCACCCCATGGGAGATCAGGAAAAGCACCTGGATCCTGGCTCCTGCCATCGGATCAGCGCGGTGCGCCGGCTGCAGCGGCGGCCATTGGAGGGTGAACCAACGGCAAAGGAAGACCTTTCTCTCTCTGTCTCTCTCTCACTGTCCACTCTGCCTGTCAAAAAAAAAAAAAAAAAAAAGAATTTTGACCAATATAATGCAAAATTCCCTGACAGTCCCTGTGTTACCATAGTCTCCTGTTCACATGCTTTTGAAGAGAAAATACATACGTTGGTCCTCTAAAGCTAAGAGTTAAGTCTGTTGGATCTGTGCAGGTATATTCCATTTCTACTGCAAAACACAGAACATTAGCATATCAACATTGTCCATATTTAAGATTATTTCTGTCTGCTAAAGACATAAAACCTTTAAAAATTCATGTATTTTATTTTAAAGGAAGAAGCAGACAGGGAGGAAGGAATGGAAAGAGAGGAAGAGAGAGAGAATCTTTCCAACAATAGCTAGGGCTGGGCCAGGTCAAAATCAGGAGCCCAGAACTCAATCCAGAATCCAGACTCAATCCAGTTTGACTGTGACATATTTCACCCCAAATTAAAGATTAAAGATTTCAAAATGGGTGCTGTGGCACAGCAGGTTAAGCCACCGATTGGGATAACCACATTCCATATCCAAGTACCAGTCGGAAACCTAGCCACTCGGCTTCCAATCCAGCTCCCTGCTAACTTACCTGGGAAGCAGCAGACAATGGTTCCAGTACCTAGGTTCCCTCTACCCATGTGGGAGACATGGATGGAGTTCTTGGCACCTGGCTTCGACTTGGCCCATCCCTGGCTGTTTTGACCATTTGAGGATCTAACTTGCAGATGGAAGATGTTCTCCTTCCCTCTCCACCTAATTGTCTTTCGTTTTCACTGAAAATGAATAAGAGGATACAGAATTGAAAACTATTGAATTTACAAATTTAAATTTTTATAATTGGTAGAAATCATCTTACACATTTTATCATACTTTTATGTTATATTCACATAGTAACACGTTTTCCAAGGAAGTACATATGTCAGTGTTACCTGTTTTCTTGTTTGGGAAATACAACTGTTAATCTTTCTTTAGTCTAACTACACAATATTTGTTATGGAATCTTTAAATGCAACTACATAAAAGAATACGGTAAGTCTCTTCTGTTAGGGACTATTATAATAGTTGTAAATGTGGGAGTTTGAGCATAATGTTCTTTTCTGAAAACTCCTTTCCTTTGAAATTTAGTATTTCTAGGCTTGATCTCTAGTGTAACAGGTTATAATTAAAACCTAATTTTGTTATATATTGCTGTATGACAAATTAAACCAGTATTTCATGCCAATAAACAATCAATTTAAATAGCGCAACATTTTGTACATTAGGAATCTGTGAATGGCTTGACTGGAAGCTTGCTCTCTGATTATAGGAACAACAGATGGGTGGAGAAGGGATGGGTAATCCACTTTACTCATATCTGATGTCTCATGGTCTTTGCCTGCCACTCCCCTCTTTCCTCTCCCTCCTTCCCTCCCCTCCCTCTCTCTACAGATTATCCATCCTCTAGGGCCTTTTCTGCTGCCCTGTTTCTCACAGCACACCAGGCTAAGGGTGGATTTTCTCAAATTCTAGTTCAGAGCTTCAAAAGCAATGCCCTAAGACTAGAAGTGGAAGCTACCATTTGTTAAAGTCTGAAAATGCCAGATCTAGTGAGCAAATAAACAATGATTGTCTATAGATCAAAGAAAAATAGTGAGATCACACTCTGAGAAAGGGTATCAGGGAATTTTGTGGCCATAATAGTTGTCTTCATTATACAATGGTAAAGCATAAACTACTAGCTTATAAACTTTACTGTAATGTAATTTTAAAATGTTATCTCAAAAACTAAAAGAAAAAGAAAAAGAGAAGGAAAGAAGATGGGTGTGAGAAAGGTGGAAGGAGGGAGGCAGGGATTCAAATCACACTGAATCTGTTAAAAAATCTAATTAAAAAGTAAAATACTTTTAAAGATGTATTTATTTATTTGAGAGACATAGTTAGAGAAAGAGAGAAGATAGACAGGGAGAGAGAGAGAGAGAGAGAGAGAGAGAGAGAGAGAGAGATTTTCCATCTGCTGATCTGCTGGTTCACTCCCTAAATGGCTACAACATACAGAGCTGGGCCTGTCTGAAGCCAGAAGCTAGGAGCTTCTTCCAGGTCTCCCATTCGAGTGCAAGAGCCCCATCACTTGGGCCATCTTCCACTGCCTTCCACTGCTCTTTCCAGGGAGCTGGATTGGAAGTGGAGAAGCCAGGACTCAAACTGGCACCCATATGGGATGCTGGTGTCTCAGAAGCAGATTAACCCCTGCTACACCACAGTGCTAGCTCCACAATATTTTTTTTTTTTACAAAATAAACTTGATTTTAAATATTACACAACTGACTCATTATAAAAGTAATATTAAAAGATGTTAATTTCTTAAAATTAAATTGATTTTAAAAGTATCACTTTTGATTCAAAACAATCATATTTTTGTACTTTCTCATCATATTAAGCAAAGAGCAAGCAAAATATTTTTTCTTCAAAGGGCTAAATAATAAATCTCTTCAGTTTTGTTGGCCACATAGTTTTTATGAGAACTACTAAGTTCTGCATTTGTGACATGAAAGCATTAGAATTTAGAAAATCGTCTTTGGAAGCACTGTGATACGAGTTCTGCCATGCTTGGGACATCCACATTGCATATGGGAATATTGGTTCGAGTCCTAGATACCCCACTTCTTATCCAGTTTCCTGTTAATGCAATCTGGAAAGCAGCAGATGATGATTCAAATATTGGACCCCTGCCACCCACATGAGAGATCCAGGCCCTTGGGATGGCACACTCTTGCCTATTGTGGCCACTTGGGGAATGAACCAGTGTACAAATATTTTTATTTCTCTTCCTCTCCATGCCCACTTCCTGAGAGGGTGGGGGGGCACTCTTTCAAGTAGGTGAAAATTAACAAATACTTTTTAGAAAAATAAATTAAGTAAATGAATGGGTTGTGTTCCACACACACAAAAAATATATTTATTTAGAAAGGCATCTGCCTGAAAATATATAGTTTGATTACCTCTAAGTAATTAAGTTACACAGTACTTAATTCTACGATGAAACTGTTTTTATATATGTGTTAGCATAAAAGGCAAGGATATTTTTTCAGTTTTTCTAAAGAAATCACTGACTTGCTAAAAACTCTGTGCCTGACTGATTTCATGTACAAGTGAATGATTTTTATTTTAATTTATGTAATTTGTACTTAAGTAATGTAAGTAAAAAATTAGCTTAACACTTTAAAACATTATCTTTTATATACCATATTATGAAGAATTACTCAGGATTATGCAGAAATAAAATTTGTACTCTAATTGAATTATAAAACCTAAAGTAACTGTCATCAGACCAGTGATTATAATTGCACACATGTAAATGTGATTATGATGGAATTATTTCTCAGAATATATATATATATATATATATATATGTCAGCAAAAATTCACTTTACTTTTTTCAGGTGGGAATCAAATGGCAAGCTAATTAAGTGTAATGGAAGTAGTTATTTTCTTAAAATTTGAGACACTTATATATCAAAATCTGTATTACACATCAACTCATACACAATAAGAGTACTGCTAATGTAAAATTAGAATCTGAATCGTCCCAATATTCAGCTTTTATAGTTGTAAAATGAAAAATACTGACAGAAAATCATTTCTAAACTCCATTCCTACTGTTGGAGTCTGAAATATTCTAACTCTCATTTGTATTTACGCAGCCTTCCTTCTGATCAACTAATAACTATTCAATAAAATCATTTTACTATAACAAAAGGGAGTAAAAATTTTGTTCAAAAATAGAGATATGGCTACTTCCCTCATTAAGATATTTTCCTAAAGAAATAGCCATGCCTTTTCATGAATTTTGCTTAAGAAGGAAATTTAAAATGAATCCTCATTTGAAGGAAGCTTTACTCCACACCATGCCCCTGTCACTCATTATTCCTTCCTCGACATTTACTTGGCTCCTGAGATGTCAGATACATAGCCTATGTGTGAACACAGATAACTCTTCATTGTCTGCCTCCAAATTAGATTACTTTGGATACTTGTTTCCTGTGGTACATCACTGTTCCATGTGTTTTTATAATCAGTCTGTTTTTGCCCCACTATTTCCATGTTTTTCCTACCTACTGCACTGGAGTTGAACCTATTGTTTCCATTGAAACCAAGTATTCTCTAACTCTAAACCCAAGTTATAGACGATGTCCTGCGTTTCATCTCTCCTATGCAGACAAAATGGAATTTCCTATGAGGATATTGTTCCCCTCTGTAAAACTTTCAATCCCCAACTTCCCAAAGTGAAAATGTGAGGTGAAATTAATTGAAGTATACAAACTATCAGTAATAAGATTATTTTGGCATAAAGTGCATAGTCATTACTTCAACGCATTAGTGGATGAAATTGAATCTTTGATTTGATTTCATTTCATTTCCTGGGAAGATCAATATGAATAATTGACCAAAATGCACCACACACGGTCAGTTACATATCTTTAAATTAAATTAACATAATTAGTCTCATTTTTATTTTAATTCTTAAGAATCAGGTTTTTTTCTTAGCATCATGCAATCAGAATGATTTGAGCATACTGCTTAATTTCTTATTTAAGGTTTGCTAATCTTTAAAAGGGAAAACATTCCGCTTCTAGTCAAGATAAAGTAAGATATATGGTCTTCTGTGAATGAACAAAAAATGGATCAAAGGTATGAAACAAGTATTTGCACAGCTCTGGACATTAAGTACTGAAGTACAATGAACGCTGAGAGACAGAAAACAAATCAGGTAACACAGATAATTACCTCAGCATATGTGTCAAAAGATTTTCCAGTAGGCAGTACAGGGAAGGAGATCCAAGTAACACAACACATTCCTTGTGTTGAAGAAACAAAGAAGTACAGTTAGAAATAAGAGAACACTGGGCTAGATACTTCAGCCATAGTATGGTAGAGGACAGGATCATTCAGAGAGAACTCCAGAGGTTTGCAGGGAGTCTTTGCTTGAGTGTTTAGTTGAGTATCTTGATCATATGCATATGTGAACCCTTCCTGATGCAGAAAAAACATTCACTACGAAAACAGAAGTAGCCCCAGTATTTACACTTGGTGGGAAATAATGCCTATTTTTTCCACTCAGACTAGACAAACTTATAACCCATTGTACATTGTGTACAATACATGAAAATATTTTTGCCTCTTAATAGAGTAAGATTGAGCACTATTCCAATCATGCTCAACAAATCTTAAAAGCAAGATCTGAAAGTTTTCAGTTGTTTCCAAGTAACGTAAATAGGTCCCCCAAAACAGTTTAAGAATATTTATTATGAATATGTGCAATATCCCAAAAGAATTCACAATATCTGACATACTTAAAAATTATCAAGCATGTAGAGAATAAAGAAAAACTGACTTATGATTAAATGAATCAATGCACATCAATCCAAAGAAAGAATAAGAGAGGGAAAAGGGAACAAACAACTGAAGAACATGTAGCAAACAGATAGCAAGATAAAGATAAATTTTAACTAGCCACATTAACAACACATTAAATACACTCCAAAATAGAAGGCAGTGAGGGTCAGATGATTTTTTCTTATCACAGGCTGCTTTACAAAAAACACAAAGTATATAAGTATATATATTCAATAGTAATGAAAGTAAAAGGAAGAATCAAAGGAGCATTGTATCAGTGATCTGACTTTTCAAATTAAAAGATGCTTTATCCAAAGGTACACTATAGATTAAAATATAAATCAAAGAAAAAGAAAAATAGAGAAAATTGTGGAAACCCAAAGATGATTTTCTTTCAAGAGATTGATATAATTGACACATTTTTAGCCTGATCAGAAATGTTTAAATAGTAAAGAAAATAAAAATTATCAAAATTAAGAGCAAGATAAGTGATACTACAGATTGTAGATACAATTGAAATAGTAATATATTTTGTACAATATTTATTTTCCTTTACCATATACAATCGGTGCAATGAGAAATTCTTTAAAATGCACAGGTTATCAAACTCCCCTTGGGAAGCAACAGAACATCTAAACAGAACTTTATCTTTTTAAGAAAGAAGTAATAAAGATTCTACACTAACACAAAGCTGGAAAAGAACTAATACTTCCCATTTCAATGAGATCATCATGACCCTGAAACTAGAACCTGAGAAAATATATAACAAAAAAGAAAATTACAGAGCAAATGTATTTAAAAAACTTTAAATATATCTATTGGTCAAACAGAAATCAACAAAATTCACATACAAAAAGGATAAATCATAATTACCAAGTCAAGTTAGTCCTTGGAATATAAAGGAAGTTGTGGGGCTCCATGGGATGCGCAGCCATGGAGCCCCCACGTCAAGGTCGGTCTGATAGCTGTTGCTGTGTCTTTATCACAAGGTGGATGTTGCTAGTTTCGGTTAGGGCAATGCTTTCCCACGGTCGGGACTTTCCAGAGGCACTGAGCCTGTCTTGTAAACAACAAGATGGCGCCGAGGACCACGCGGTGAGCCTGCCTGCTGCGTGACACCTCATCTGATTGGCCCAAGGACACGTGCACACTGCGTGAACAGACAGCGGATTGGAGTGTTCCGTGCATGGACTTGAGCCCGCTTGCAATTGGCAAGATTTTGTATATAAGCTGTGTGCTGAGGAAGGAGGGGGCTTTTCTGTCCACTCTCCTCCCTTCATTCTTTCTCTGTTACTGTTATTTTCTTATTAAAAGTCTACTGAAGACCGATAAGCTGCGAACAGTGTTGTTCCTTTGCGGGCAAGGGAGCGACAAGAAGTATGTAAATCAGTAAATGGAACTCAATTTTTTGCAAATAATTATTTTATAAATTAAGGAAGTGTTTGATTATCTCAGTGGGCTTAGAAAAAAGCACTTGGCAAAATCCGATATCCACTCCTCTTAAAAATTCTCAGCAAACCATGAATACAAGGGAATTTGCATAACCTGATATAGGTTATCGATGAAAAACCTACTGCTGTAATACTTAAGGAAATACCTTGTCCCTAAGTCAGTAATAAGACACACAGAGGTCAGCTTTGACAACACATATTCAGTAAAACCTAATCAATATAATGCATTATATGCAGATGCTAACACAAAATAAGCTTCTAGAAGAAAATACAGATCATAATATACGTAAGCTTGAATTAGGCAAAGCTTCTTGAGAACAACAATGAAAGACAATTCACATGAGCTAAAATTCATCAAAGTTAAAACTTTTTATTGAAAGGCACAGATAATAAATAAAAACTCAGGGGTTGGATTCTGGCATAGCAAGTTAAGTTACAGCCTGAGATATCAACTTCCCATATGGATGCAAATTCTTGTCCCAGTTTCTCCACTTCACATTTAGCTCCCTTCTAATGCACCCAGGAAGGCATCAGAGGTCTGGCCCAAGTATTGCACCTTTGTACCCATGTGTGAAACCCAGATGAAGCTCCTGGCTCCTAGCTTCAGCCTGGCACAGCCCTAGCCATTGCAGCCACTTAGGGAGTGAACCAGAGGATGAAAGGTCTTTTTCTGTCTCTCCTTCTCTCTGTAACTCTGCCTTTCAAATAAATATATAAATCTTTTTTTAAAAAAATGAAAACTCAAAAGTGAGAAGAAAATATTTGAAAATGACATATTCAATAAAGGAATTATACCTGGGATACGTAAGAAATTTCATAACCCAATAACACAAAATAAACTTGGAAATTGTACAAAATATTTATACATTTCACCAAAACAGATATATGAATGACAAATAAGCATGAGAAGATGTCCAATGTTGTCAGTTATTATTTATATTTATTAGTTATTATTTATATATATATTATTATAATTATCTGAAAGGCAGAGCCCAGAGACAGAGATAGCAAAAGAGACCTTTACATCTGTCGGCTCACTCCCCAAAGGCCCACAACAACCAGGACTGGATCTGACTGGGGCCCGGAGTCAGGAACTCCATCTGGGTCTCCAACGTGTATGTGTCAGATGTCAAAGTACTTGAGCTATCACCTGCTGCCTCCCAGGGTACACATTAGCATTAATCTAGATCAGAAGCAGAGATGAGATTGGATCTGAGGAACTCAGATATGGGATGCTGGCATTCCAAATGGTACTTTAACCTGCTGTATCATGAGACCCGTGGCATTAGTTATTATTAGGGAAATTAAAGAGCAAAACCACAATGAGACAACACTACCAACCTACTAGAATGGTTAACACTAACATATTGACATTAATAAGGAAATTTTTGTAGGATACATCTGGGAGGACATTGTTTTAGAAATTTTTATCAGGGGATAAGAATTGGACTTTTCTGCCAGACAGCACTTCTCTTTTCAAAGTACTATCATAAATTGTTCATTTGAAAAGAAACTAAAAAGAAAAAATACTGCTCATGATACTACCTTATCTAATTGCTTTCATAGGATATCAGAAAGGGAGAAGCACAGAGGGAGGAAGGAAATATGATTATGTTCTTAGAACTGCAGTTACAAATCACACTGAATTTGTTAAAAACTAATTAAAAATTAAAATAAAAATAACAAAAAAGAAGAAAAGACATCACAGAAAAACAAATAAAACAGAAAGACCGGAGTGCCACTGTTACTGGATAAGAAGCTGTTCTGGCACATTTCAAGAAAAAATTACTCTCCACTACAACTACAGTGTAAAAGAGTGGTCTTTCTTTATAAAGTGAGAAAACTTCATTAAGTGTAATCTAAATACATTTTGAATCATAGTTAGCCTCCCATGCATAGTGATACATTCTGAGGGAATATTTCAGAATGAGACAAACAATAAATCAGGATATGGAACTTAAAATATTGCTATTATGGTTCTATAACCCTCTCTTATTTAAGTCTGAAATTAACATTGCAATAATACTTTAAAAAAGAGGTGACCATGAATATTATTAATGTTCTGTATAATTCTCTATTAAGGAAACACAATGAACATATAGAATTTTGGGCGTTTTTACCCTAAAGTGATGTTAAATGAACATTACACATTGTCTATACATACTAGAACACCACACAGTAGTCCATAAATATTTTCAACTTTTATGTGTGTTAAAACTGCTTAAAGCTAAAAATTTAACAGAAAAAAATCAGACTATGCAATTACATTCTTGAAAACAACAACAGTCTCACATGTCACATTGATATTATGACCTGAAATGCATATTTAATAAAAGCAGTTTGATTCAAACATATACATGTGTGTCTTTTTGGTCTACAGAGATATATTTGTAACAGAATAATATGGATATTGAAATCAATGGAAAGAACCACAATTACACAATTGAATACCTTACGTTTAAGAATTAAAACTCAATAAAGTACAGATTAATTGTCTGTTAGCCTTTTTCTTATTTATGTTAGTTTTATAATAGTGATTAGGAGCTGAGTGTGTACCAATACCTTTTATATTAGAAACTATTTCTTTAGGACATTAATGATATTAATAAAAAATCCTATTATTTTCCTGGAACTTTTAATTCTCACAGACAAATAATAACAATGCATCATTTTTAAGTTTGCACTGTTTGAATAATTTCACTGTTTCAATTTAATGGAGATAATGAATTCCATATTTTAAAGCAATAATACAATTTCAATAACATGAGACACAAAACCCAAAGCATAATGAAATTATTTGGTTGTTTTCTTTGTGAATATCAACATCATTAAAAAATACAAAATGAAAATTCTATCTACTTTAGGAAATAAAGCTAGCTAGCTCTTGAGTTTTGGTATTCCCAGCCTCTGTTCATAAGGAAACTGAAAAGACACTTGGAAATACTGATGAAATCCCTTACCTAAAATTAAGGAATGTGCCATGTACAATTTCACCTCAGAAGGATTATAGAATATACCTTACACTGGGGGCCGGCACTGTGGCACAGCCAGTTAAAGCCCCAGCGTGCAGCACTGGCATTCCATATGCACAATGGTTCATATGGAGTAAATGGGTGTTCCACTAGATCCAGCTCTCTGCTATGAGCTGGGAAAGCAGTAGAAGATGGCCCAAGTCCTTGTGCCCCTGCACCCGTGTGGGAGATGTGGAAGAAGCTCCTGGCTCTTGGTTTTAGAGCAGCTCAGCTCTGGCTATTGAGGTCATCTGGGGAGTGAACCAGCAGATAGAAGACTCTGACTCTCTTTCTCTCTATCTCTCTCTCTCTCTTTCTCTGGCTCTGCCTCTCTCTATAATTCTTTCTCTCAAATAAATAAAATAAATCTTAAAAAATAATATACCTTATATTACAGAACTCTTCAAAATACTGATTTCCCCTTTCCTCTCCTTTATTTATGTAGACTCAAGTTTAATTGATCGTCCTGTAGTACTCTAAGGAATCATTTTATTGTCATGCTTACTACTCTAGTATTCACTAATTTCACAAAGAAATAGCACTACCTGACCTGAGTGCATAGTGCAGGAAACATCAACCTAGATTAAGGACACCCAGTATCAGTTTTGTCTCCAGACTTTTGGAAAAGCTGTTCAAGGGAAAAAAAAATCCACTTAATTTTAAAAGTAATTGTCAAAGACTCCCAAATGATAAAAAAAAAAGATGACTTCAAGAATATAAGATCTCTTCTAAAATATATTTTTGTTAGTAAAAAAATCAGACTGCTCAAGTCATGTCTTTTCTTCAGGCTCTCTGTGCTCATTAAGGATAATTGGCCAGTGATTACACATACACATATAATTGCCATTTATTCATTCACTAAATCTCATAGACATGCATTCATGTTAAACCCATCCTTTTGTCAGCCAAACAAAGAATTTTTTTTCTTTCCCTCCTTGTGGTTCTAAAGAAGTGAGAAAACTTTCATATATTATAGATAACAGCAAGGTAACAGAGAATAGGATGTATGAACTACTAATTCATTATGGCAGCACAGCACAGAGAAATTGTTTCAGTAGAATGAAAGCTTTCAAAATAATGAATAAGTCTAAACAGTAGACACTGGAGAAAGTTAAAAGGTATAAAATTTGTTTTATACATGGTATCACATTAAGAATTATCTGTATCAATATTTCCAAATACTAGTTCATTTCTGGTTATCACCAGACACCTAGAGATTATCTCAGGGGAATTCCAGACTCTATTTTTGTTTTGTTTTGTTTTGACTGCACTTATTTCCCAAGGGATTTCTTTCTAGTCTAAGAAACAGCATACAGTCAAGTTGTTTTATCCCCCTTTGATAGATGTTTAATGAAGAAAGAGAAGACTTGACAATGAGTTTGGAATTCATGAATGAACTCTAAGCTACTTCAATTACTCAACTACCAGGTGCTTCAGGGGACAGAAATAGGCTAATAAAATGAAATTACAGGGAAGCAATTTTGAAAAAAAAAATAAAGAATTCAGGCTCTAGGGTTATTTTTCTTTAATTACTCTGCACATATATTTGTTTCATGTAATGTTCCAACCACTTTATAAAGCATGTATTAATATATTTCCCTGCTAATGGAAAAAGTTTTTTTTTTTTCTTTCTTAACATTCCCCTTTAATTCTCCGCTAACCTATGGAGGTAATGCCAACTGCTGTACCCCCTACATAAATTCTGAGACGAGTGTTTGTAATCACAGGCCAGTTCTGCTCTACGTTGTGATTCAAGGACAAGAAAGATGCGTCTGCCACCTTCAACATGTGTCTTCAAGTTACCATGTTCATGTATATCAAGCTGTGCAAGGGAAAAATCATGAAGTTTGAAATACAGGAAATTTTTATGGAACAGACAGTGAAGTAGTACAGATCCCTTCCACTTGGAGTCTGCTAGTTAAAATCAGTCACATGACATGGATTTAATAGAGGCTGGAAAATACACAGTAACTGCATGTCCAGGAAGAAAAGTAAATGGGTTTGGCAAATAGTTAGGCAGTATGATATCACACTCTCCATCCATCCAGTTTTTAAATTGGAGTTTTACAATTGTCTTTGAGAAGCCACACTTCTCCTAATTTCTAACTTATTAGAAGCTGAAGGAAGTGGGAGATTTTTATCTTCTACAAGCCAGAGGAGTTAATTTGTATGTTGAAGTTCCAGAAGCAACATGTGCATTCTAGTCTTTACAGCCACCCACTGTAGATCAGGAGCCAAGACCAAAAAACATAAAAAGAGAAGTGGAAGCCTGATCCTCACCATATGTTAGTGAGAGAATAGCAAAGAGAGCCAGGCTAGGATTGCTGAAGCCCAACCTGGACTTGGCTGTTGATCTCTAACACATGGGGTATGATAAATAGATTCAAAAATAGGTCCAGCCTGAATCATGACAAACAAGCCTCAGCTATCTCCATATAGACTTAGATGGAGATGTTTAATACTTATATATTAGTCAGAAACTTATTCTGGTTCTTGTGATTTACTCCATTCTTGGATAATTTTTTTCCTGCAATCGTCAATTTTCACAAGGGTAGAGAGCTGGATCAAGGTGGCTTCCCCTCAGCATAATTGAGTTCATTGAGCCTCAGCCGAATAAATGTCACAGAGCAGATAGGTTGTGTGGCGTCATGGTGTTTTAGATTCAGAAGGCTATTCTAAAACGAGGGCTTGTGGACTACAGAGCCAGGAGTTCATACCATAGGTGCCATCTGACATAAGCTTTTCAGCTATACCTCCTGACAACTCTCTGATGCTACAGCTTTTTTTTTTTAACTTTTATTTAATGAATATAAATTTCCAAAGTACGGCTTATGGATTACAATGGCTTCCCCCTCATATCGTCTCTCCCACCCGCATCCCTCCCCTTTCCCACTCTCTCTCCTTCACATGAGGATTCATTTTCAATTCTCTTTATATACAGAAGATCAGTTTAGCATACATTAAGTAAAGATTTCAACAGTTTGCTCCCACACAAACATAAAGTGAAAAATAATAGTTGATTTTTTAAATGATGATGAAATCAGATCAGACCTATTGTCATGTTTAATCCCAGTGAGAGTCAAGTTGGGAATTGATAATTTCTTCTTTTTTTTTTTTTTTTTTTTTTTTTTTTTACAGAAGATCAGTTTAGTATACATTAAGTAAAGATTTCAACAGTTTGCACCCCCATAGAAACACAAAGTGAAATATACTGTTTGAGTACTCGTTATAGCATTAAGTCTCAATGTACAGCACACTAAGGACAGAGATCCTCCATGAGGAGTAAGTGCACAGTGACTCCTGTTGTTGATTTAACAAATTGACACTCCTGTTTATGGCATCAGTAATCTCCCTATGCACCAGTCATGAGTTTCCAAGGCTATGGAAGCCCCTTGAGTTCTCTGACTCTTATCTTGTTTAGCAAGGTCATAGTCAAAGTGGAGGTTCTCTCCTCCCTTCAGAGAAAGGTACCTCCTTCTTTGAAGACCTGTTCTTTGCACTGGGATCTCACTCACAGAGATCTTTTATTTAGGGTTGTGGTTTTGTTTTTTTTGTTTTGTTTTGTTTTGTTTGTTTGTTTGTTTGTTTTTTGTTTTTTTTGCCAGAGTGTCTTGGCTTTCCATGCCTGAAATACTCTCATGGGCTTTTCAGCCAGATCCGAATGCCTTTAGGGCTGATTCTGAGGCCAGAGTGCTGTTTAGGACATCCACCATTCTAAGAGTCTGCTGAGTATCTCGCTTCCCATGTTGGATCACTCTCCCCTTTATTTATTCTATCAGTTAGGTACTAGACTTGTTTATGTGCTTCCTTTGACTCTTAGTCCTTTCATTATGATCAATTGTGAACTGAAATTGATCACTTGGACTGGTGAGATGGCATTGGTACATGCCACCTTGATGGGATTGAATTGGAGTCCCCTGGTATGTTTCTAACTCTACCATTTGGGGCAAGTCAGCTTGAGCATGTCCCAAATTGTACATCTCTTCCCTCTCTTATTCCCACTCTTATCTTTAACAGGGATCACATTTCAGTTAAATTTCAACACTTAAGAATAACTGTGTATTAATTACAGAATTAAACCATTCATATTAAGTAGAACAGACAAAAAAACTACTAAGAGGGATAATGTATTAAGTTGTTCATTAACAGTCAGGGCTATGCTGATCAAGTCACCGTTTCTCATAGTGTCCATTTCACTTCAACAGGTTTCCTTTTTGGTGTTCAGTCAGTTGTCACCAATCAGGGAGAACATATGGTATTTGTCCCTTTGGGACTGGCTTATTTCACTCAGCATGATGTGTTCCAGATTCCTCCATTTTGTTGCAAATGACTGGATTTCATTGTTTCTTATTGCGGTATAGTATTCTAAAGAGTACATATCCCATAATTTCTTTATCCAGTCTACCGTTGATGGGCATTTAGGTTGGTTCCAGGTCTTGGCTATTGTGAATTGTGCTGCAATAAACATTAGGGTGCAGACCGCTTTTTTGTTTGCCAATTTAAATTCCTTTGGGTAAATTCCAAGGAGTGGGATGGCTGGGTTGTATGGTAGGGTTATATTCAGGTTTCTGAGGAATCTCCAGACTGACTTCCACAGTGGCTTGACCAGTTTGCATTCCCACCAACAGTGGGTTAGTGTCCATTTTTCCCCACATCCTCGCCAGGATCTGTTGTTGGTAGATTTCTGTATGTGAGCCATTTTAATTCAGGAAATAGTTTACATGTCCAAAATAATACAAGGGAAGCCAAGATACAAACACATCTGTTTGATACCAAAGCTAATGGTTTACTGCTCCCAGTACCCCAAGTAGACTACTTTCTGATATATGAAATAGGAAATACTTGGGTTGGCATGGTGGCATAGCAGGTTTTGCCACCACCTGTGATGCCAATATCCCAAATGAGCCCCAGTTGGAGTCCCCACTATTCCATTTCTGAAACAGCTCCCTGCTAATGGCCTGGGAAGACAGCAGAGAATGGCCCACGTGGTTGGACTCCTGCACCCACATGGGAGACTTCAAGGAAGCTCCTGGCTTCTGGGTTCAGCCTGGCCCTGTCCAAGCTATTGCAGCCACTTGGGGAGTGAACCAGAGGATGAAAGATTCTCTCCCTCTCTCTCTCTCTCTCTCTCTCTCTTGGTAACTCTTTCAAATAAATAAATCAATCTCTTGAAAGAAAAATATATAAAATTCCAGTCAGCTGCTCTTTTTCATGTCCCTGAAGGCCGCAGAAAATATCCAACACCCTTTGGATTCATTCAATAGATACTACAATCCTTTCTCCAGGGGTGTGCTTTGTGGTTTATCAGGTTAAGGCACCCCCTGGCACATCTGTGTACCATATCGCAGTGCAGATTTTAGAACAACTCTGCACTTCCAATCCAGCGTCCTGCAAGTGTTCTGGGAGGCACTAGATGATGGCCCAAGTACTTGGGTTCCTGCCACCCTCCTGTGTGGCCTTGGTCTGGCCCACCCTGTCAGTATTGGACATTTGGGGAGTTAATCAGTGGGTGTAATATCTCTGTATTACTCACTCAGCCTTTCAAACAAAATAAATGTTAAAAAAAATCCTTGCTTCACCTGAGTATTTTTTGTCTCCTAAGGATACATATTTTAATAATCAGAATTAGGCAGAAGAAAATCATTCCTTAAATTTCCCTATTATGTATTGAGATTATATCTTTTTAGTAAAAATAAATTAATTTTAGAGTGTTTATATTCACTCCTTGCCTACATAGTAGATAATAAATATCTCACTTAAATGATAAAATAATTTTACAAAAAGTTTCAGTTATAGAACTATTTATTCAATCTGAAATGCTGAATATAATGAATTGTTGTTAGCTTTCAGCATGTTTCTTCCTTAAATAGACAGTTTATCAGTGTGATACTTTTCCTCTTCACATTCTTTACCTTATAATAGGAAGAGTTCATTTCTTTGTTCAGTTCAAACCTAATGCTAGGGACAGTTCTAACTGCCATCAATAATATCTCAAATTTCAATAGCAACCTGCTTTCAACTTAGACCAAAAAAAAACCTCTCAAAATTCAAAGCAACTGTTCTGCCAGAGTGCTGTGGTTTTCCAAAAATTGTCACAATAAAACAATTATATTATCATCAGCTCATATTTTTGATACTTATATACATTCATAAATTTGTATAGAAATTAAAATAATATCAATTAATTACAAATGGTAATTATCTTTTTTTTTTTTTTGACAGGCAGAGTGGACAGTGAGAGAGAGAGACAGAAAGGTCTTCCTTTGCCATTGGTTCACCCTCCAGTGGCCGCCGCAGCCAGCGCGCTGCAGCCGGCACACCGCTCTGATCCGATGGCAGGAGCCAGGTACTTATCCTGGTCTCCCATCGGGTGCAGGGCCCAAGCACTTGGGCCATCCTCCACTGCACTCCCTGGCCACAGCAGAGAGCTGGCCTGGAAGAGGGGCACATTCACTGAAAACAAATTGCTGAGCCAACTTTGCTAACTACATCAATCTTGGATTGTTACTTTATTAAAGAGAACAAACCTACTATCTCCTTGTAAACAGATAACTTTCTTGGTCTGTGCACTTGGGATTACTGTACATCATCCTCAACTCTAACTCTGCAGAAAGTCCATGGTGATAGGCCAACATTCCATGTGATTTTGTGGAGATATAGCCATGAAAATTATACTACAATATAAATTAAAACTGGTGGGCCGGCACCATGGCTCAATAGGCTAATCCTCCGCCTGTGGCGCCGACACACTGGGTTCTAGTCCCGGTTGGGCTGCCAGATTCTGTCCTGGTTGCCTCTCTTCCAGGCCAATTCTCTGCTGTGGTCTGGGAAGGCAGTGGAGGATGGCCCAAGTGCTTCACTGCACCCACATGGGAGACCAGGAGGAGCACCTGGCTCCTGGCAGCGGTGCATGGGCCGCAGCGGCCATGGAGGGTGAACCAATGGTAAAGGAAGACCTTTCTCTCTGTCTCAATCTCTCTCACTGTCTACTCTGGCTGTAAAAAAAAAAAAAAAAAAAAAAAAAAAAAAACTGGTATTTTAATGGCTTGTAAGGTGGTAAAGGATTTATGGATATTGAAGCACATGACTAGTCATCTACAAATCTGCATAGCAGTAATCAGGGTCTTGAGAGAAAAACAAAACCACAATCAAACTTCCCTAATGACTGTAGCTACATAGTTTATGTATGCATGTGAAAACTGCTTTTAGATTTTAAATTTGCTGGGTAATCAGACTGTGTCTGCAAAAAGTACCCATCTGATGCCTCACTCCTTTCTTCCTTGCAATTCCTAGAGCTGGAGCTAGGAGCTGGGAATACAATTCAGGTCCCCGACCTGTGTGGAAGGAAACCAGTAACTTCAGCCAACGCAACTGCCGCCTAGTTAGGAATGGGAACTGGGAATTAAACACAACTAGGAATTGAACTCACAATATGAGATACAGTGTGTTAACCTTTCAATCAGTACTCACTCCCTTAATTCTCAAGTATTTGTGTTTTAAAGGTATTTATCATGTTACCAGGGCATTTTGAGATACCACTGTATTGTACACACTCTATCAATTGATGTCATAAATTCCAGATTCCCTGTTTAGAAGAAAAACTAGGGTACCCCAACTTATATATACAGTAACTATACACAGATCTTTCAAATCTAGGAACACAAATAATGATTATCGCAACTGTAGGACATAGATACACAAATATTCCAACATTATATACCTTATTATATTTGTCTTTTTATTAAGGGGCTATATACGCTATATCTAAACCTGAATTCATGTTAGTTATTCAAGAATCTCAAGTTATACCTATTATAGAAACATATCTGTTCTTCCAAATATTGCTTAAAAATCTATCAAAACTTTAAATGGAAATTCAAATTAAGTGTTATATTTTGATATACCTGTCCCACATTTTCAACTTTTAAATATTACCATTTTAGAATAAATAATAACTAGATAAAGTAATCTTGCATAAAAAATAGAGCTGGTGCACTCTTACTTTCTAAATTTAAACCTACTGCAAAGCTAAGCTATAGTAATCAAAACAATGTGTTATTGGTAGAAGAAATGGTATGTATGGATCAATCAAAAAGAACTGAAAACCTCAAAATTCACATGGGTATTTCTATAGTCAATGGATTTCAATATGGGTGCTAAGACTATTCAGGAGGGTGAAGAAATTTTTTTTTCAACAAATGATGCTGTGACAAATGTATAGTCATAGTAAAAAAATCCAAACTCCTACCTTATACCATATGCAAAATTAACATGGATGACCTTTTATTCTATTAACCTGCAAATATTTGAGTTTTTTTGATGCTAAAGTCTTAGTTTCTGTTGCCACTTGGCACTGAACAAAGTACTTGATACATGGTGGCCACTTATCTAATATTGGAAAACTCAAAGATGAAAGGTTAAAGTCTTAAGAACTCAGCTGAGCTGGAGGTATTGAGTTACTAGGTAGTGAAGTTATCATTTAGGATAAGTCGGAGAGAGACACTCAAGCCTTTAGTTGCTTACTGCAATAGTGTTAGCAAGAAGCTGATCTGGAGAAAGGTCAGACTCCGCTCACTGTTTCACTTTTCCCACTGCAGTAGGAGGCCCATAGATGATTCAATGCATTAGCATGGTTATAAAGGCTGCCTCACTATGAAGGAGCTCCAACCTCCAAGGTTTAACTTTATAAAATAAATTTATAAAATAAGTTCCCTGAAAGATAATTTTAGAAAAATCATTTAGCATTTATAGGATGGAATTATAAGGAGATCAGAAAATCCTTGACGAATGTACTCACTATGTTGTTAGTGTGCATAGGGACCTTTCAGGAACTGGAAAGAGAATAAGCAAAAGTGCCACTGAAGGAGAATTTAGTGTATATTTTAAGAATATAAAATAAAATTTGATTGTATTTGTGATGTAAATAGGGATGTAGCAAGAGATTTTTTTTTAAGATTTTTATTTATTTATTTATTTGAAAGAGTTACACAGAGAAAGGAGAGGCAGAGAGAGAGGCAGAGACAGAGAGAGAAAGAGACAGAGAAGTAGGTCTTCCATCCAATGGTTCTCTCCCCAATTGGCTGCAATGGCCGGAGCTAAGCCGATCCAAAGCCAGCAGCCTGGAGCTTCTTCTGGGTCTCCCACGTGGGTACAGGGGCCCAAGGACTTGGGCCATCTTCTACTGCTTTCCCAGGCCATAGCAGAGAGCTGGATTGGAAGTGGAGCAGTCGGAACTCGAACCTGCATCCATATGGGATGCCAGCACTTCAAGCCAGGGCATTAACCTGCTGCGCCACAGTGCCGGCAAGAGATAATGTTGGAAAATTAGTAGTTTGTGATTGTGGCACGAAGTCCTTTTAGTATCTGAATGAGGAAGTTTATAAGTCTGAAAGAAATAGGAAGTCACTTACAATTTTGATTCCTTTGAAACCTGACTGCAGTTTAGGAAAATATTTGAAACTTCTCTTTCATCGTTAGTAAAATAATTTAACAATATCCAGCTTGTTAATTTTATTGTAAGAGATAAGCGTGTTTTGAATGACAAAGAATATATATGTGAATCATGTGCTTTCATTTATCTGCTCTAATAATACTCACATAGGCAACCTAAAAGATGAAATTATCTGATTTAACTTTGTGTCTCCCAAACTCCTTGTACTCTGTCTTCTGTAGAGAAGGTAATCAGTAAAAGTTTCCTGATTAAACACTATTCTGAAGTCGCCACTCACTACAGTGTTGACATTCAATAAATGCACTTAACTCAAAAATGAAATCTATTTCACACTTCCTTTCCTTTATAAGCATCAGCTCTTGAAAACTTTTTAGACTTACAGGCAATCAATATAAAAGATGTATTTTTCTTTATTGAATACATAGTTACATTGGGAAATTTACAATTAAATTATTGACAATGGTTTATCTACTCCCTGAGTATATTTCTATATCTATACCTATAGATCTAATTGAATTATCACTTAATGGTTGTAATTAGAAAATGGATACTAATACCATTCATATTAAAACGTTTTTAAAGTGGCCAAGCTGACTTGCCTAGAGATAAAATATTCAGATAATATTCAGGCCTTATATACAACAAACTTATGTGAGTTGAAGAACAAAGCAATAATTCATATAAATATTATCACTAATTAATCAGGACCATGTTAAGTATACAAAATTCCATTATGTAGGATTTAAAGTCTAGATTACAAGACTTCAAACTACTCTAACAAAGAGTGCTTACACTCATTAAACACGGCCTATGCTGAGGCTGACTTCGAATAAACCCACTTGGGAAGAAACAACTTGAGCAGAGCGACTGGATTAAGCATCCCAAGCAGTGAATAACTGTATACTTTTGAAGAATCCTGACTGACTGAATCATAGCTATGTTAATACTGTTGCCAAATTTTGGCAGAACTCTGGCAATATAGCAAAAAAACTCTGTTCAGATATTTAAGCTGGGATATCTTAGATATTAAGAGACTGTCAGGAATGTACACATCAAACAAAATGTAACCATTCTATCTACATTTGCATGCTTCCTTTTTTTAACTGCACTCAGTTTAACAAACTTTTTTTTATAGTATAGCATGATCTTTAATTCTCTCACTTAATTTATTACATCCTGGCAACCATGTTACCATTATATTTATTCCTATATAACCAAAGTAAATGATGTCCACAGACCTATGAATCATAAACACAACACTTCTATTAGCAAGATAACATTATTATATCCTGTTTACAAATGGGGAAACATAACTTGCTCAAGTCATAAACTTGTTACTATTTAGATTCATTTTCTATTGCTACCATTATAACAGCTTCAAACATCTATCACGTCACAGTTGTGTAGATTAGAAGTCTGACATGGATCTCATGAGGTTAAAATCAAGACCTTAGCAAAGTTATGTTCCATCCTGGATGATCTGGGAAATAATCCAATTCCAAGCCCCATTCAGGTTGTTCACCCATTTTCATTGCATTTACAAAACTGAGGTCTCTCTTACTTGGTTAGCCATCACAGACACTGTTTTCATTTCTTTCCTTGTTTTCCATGGCTCTTAGAGGCTTCTCTCTGATCCACATATGTGTCCACTAACTAATAGAACTATCAATGGTGGATCAAATCTTTCTCATCTTGTAATATACCACATTTCTCACTTTATCTAGAAAAAGTTCTCTACTTTAGCAATTAGATTTGATTTGCCTATACAATCCAGGATAATTGCCCTATCTAAGAGCTAGGAACCTTAATTACACCTGTAAAGTTTCTTTTGACAGTAACATAAATAATTCTAATTTCCAGAGATCACAAATAGACATCAGTGGAGACACTTTTAGTTAGCTTGCCATACTATTGTTTAATGTTTTCAGTGGTTTCAGTTTCATATACCATAAGGTAACTCGGTCCAGTTTACTTGGGAACAAGATTGTTTATTCAAAGTGTTACAACTGCATAAGCATGATAATCTATACATAGCTAACTCTCCTGTCCTCATTTTACTATTTATGTTACCTATTTTTCCAGGAAACATTTCATATTGGGGCAGTCTGAGATAAGGAAACAAAGGGAAAATGTTAATTTTCCTATTTGAATCAATATATACTGTACTTATGTATTAAAATATCACACTGCAGCCCATAAATTTGTACAAATACTAAGAATTTTTTTTAATTTTTGTAAATTAAAAAAAGGGGAAAGAAGAAACAGCCACTTCTTAGTCAAAAAGCTATGTCCTCCAACTCTAATTGCCTGATGGCTTTCTGTGTCTTGATATGTCCTGAACAGAAAGGTAGGGAAAACAGTATGAATTTCCTCAACAGCTCTCCAGTAGTTAAACACATTTCTTTCCCTAAATTCGCCCTAAATTTTATCACTATAGGCTGTTGCTTCAAAAAGTGCCATTCACTCAATTACTCTCTCAACTGCTCCTAAAGAATTATGTGCTAATGCATTGATGAGGTATAAAGCTTTTTCTTTATGTAACTATCAGTCATGAATAATGATTTTAAATTCACAGGAACTCATCCCAATTAATGATGCTAATCATTCCTGGTTTATAAATTATTCACAAAAGTTCTGCTAATTAATTCAACCTGAGTGATCAGAAATAAATTCTTGAGCTTAGGGGTTCCTTAATATGTTTCATTCTATTGACAATGTCTTATAGTTATTGTTAATGAAGCAAAAAGAGAGAGAGAAATATATAATAAAAGGGGGAGGTGTAAAGGAACAAAATACATGACGGAAACAGATGGTGAAAAATTACAAAAGCAATGATGATGAATAGACACTCACGGAATTTCTATTTATTTGAAAGACAGAGTCAGACATCCCAGCAGCAAACAGCAAAAAGAAGTTAATTTCAGAGTCTGAAAGACAAATCATTCCATTGTATTTCAGCTTAAAATATATTAATTTTCAAGACAATTTTATCTTTTGAATTAAGTACTGGGAAGCAAATAGTTTTCCCCCACTGAATGCTTTTTAATAGGTATTTGGTATGTTTAGAAAAGACATAATTTTATAAGATACATGTATAAATAGGAAATCTCCAAAGCAAAGTCAGTAAGAGATTCTGAATATTAGACTCAGTATCTAAGGCAAACAATATGTATAATATTTACATCAAACATTTACTTAAATACATAGATTGAATTGGCAAAAATTATGGTATCTGGCATTTGATCTGAATCCAAGAAAAAAAGTGTGGGGCTGACGTTGTGGCATAGTAGGTTAAGGCACTGCCTGCAAGGCTGGTGACCATATTAGTGCTGGTTAAAATCCCTACTGGCTCCCCTTCCAAACAACATTCCTGCTAATATGCCTGGGAAAGAGCAGAGGACAGCCCAAGTGTTTGGGGCCCTGACACCCAGGTTAGAGAACTATTGAAGTCAAGGCTCCTGGCTTCAATTTGGCCCAGACCTTTTCACGCGGACTTTGGGAGGTGAACCAGCAGGTGGACAATCTATTTCTCTCTCTTTATGTCTCTCCCTCCATCTCTGTAACTCTGCCTCAGAAATAAATAAATCCTTGTTAAAAAAAAGAAAAAAAGTATGTGTGTGTGTCACTAAAACAGTGCTCCCATATCTCATCTACTGGACTTCGATCTAATATGGTTAGATCTATCAAATTCCCCTACTAATATTATGGAGTTGTATGAAATGTGCCCGTATGATACAGTTGTCCATTCCCATGCTCTGTTTTTAAAATGATGCATGACATGTCTCAGGATGTGACTCATTCACGTCACAGGAATGGTCCAGAAAACAAACCTACTCTTTGGAATGGAGCATGAGGAAGGCTTCATACACAGCTTATGTTGTTGGAAAGAAATAACAGTTCAGCAAAATACTGTGACAAAGAAAAGCAGTTTCTATAACTCAAGGCAAATGGTAGCTCAAGAAGGCATTATCAATATCTTACAGAAAGTAAAAATTTCTACTCAACACTAAAGAGTTGAGCTAAAAAAAAAAAAAAAAAAAAAAAAAAAAAAAAAAAAAAAAAAAAAACAATGGGAGAATCCAATTCGCTATGCAAAGGAAGGAGAGACTTCATTAACAGAAGAAACACATTACAGCAAATCAGTGATAAATAAGTGCCTCAAGGCCATTGTCTTTTCTTCCTTGCTGGTGTCTCAGGAGAAATTGAATCTAAAGAATAGAAGAAGGCTGGTTATTGAAGTCAGGGATGAGAGCACACAATAATCCAGCAAGCAAATCCATTTGTAAACTTTATTAAGGATCTTCAAAATAAGGTACAAGAGAATTCCTTGGATAATTTTGTAAAACAAAGCAGATCAGATCAGTGCCACTACTCACTTGGCTAATCCTTCACCTGCAGTGCCGGCACCCTGGGGTTCTAGTCCAGGTTGGGGCTCTGGATTCTGTCCTGGTTGCTCCTCTGCCAGTCCAGCACTCTGCTGTGGCCTGGGAAGGCAGTGGAGGATGGCCCAAGTGCTTGGGCCCTGCGCCCACATGGGAGACCAGGAGGAAGGGCCTGTCTCCTAGCTTCGTATCAGCACAGTGTGCCAGCCGTAGCAGTGACTTGGGGGGTGAACCAATGGAAGGAAGACCTTTCTCTCTGTCACTCTCTCTCACTGTCTAACTCTGCCTGCCAAGGCTATGGAAGCCTTTTGAGTTCACCGACTTTGATCCTATTTAGACAAGGTCATAGTCAAAGTGGAAGTTCCCTCCTCCCTTCAGAGAAAGGTACCTCCTTCTTTGATGGCCTTGTTCTTTCTACTGGGATCTGAATTGCAGATATCTTTCATTTAGGTTTTTTTTGTTTTTGTTTTTTGTTTTTGCCAGAGTGACTTGGCTTTCCATGCCTAAAATACTCTCATGGGCTCTTCAAGCCAGATCCGAATGCCTTAAGGGCTGATTCTGAGGCCAAAGTGCTGTTTAGGACATCTGCCATTCTATGAGTTTGCTGTGTATCCCGCTTCCCATGTTGGATCATTCTCTCCCTTTTTTATTCTATCAGTTAGTATTCGCAGACACTAGTCTTGTTTATGTGATCCCTTTGACTCTTAGACCTATCAGTATGATTAATTGATCACTTTGACTAGTGAGATTGCATTGGTACATGCCACCTTGATGGGATTGAATTGGAAACCCCTCTACAATTTGGGGCAAGTCAGCTTGAGCATGTCCCGAATTGCACATCTCTTCCCTCTCTTATTCTCACTCATATTTAACAGAGATCACTTTTCAGTTAAATTTAAACACCTAAGAATAATTGTGTGTTAATTGCAGAGTTCAACCAATAGTATTAAGTAGAACAACAACAACAAAAAAATCCACACCTCCATTTGTCAACCGTGTAACTTTGATTAAGTTACTTAAATTCAAAGTCACAGTTTCACAGAATAAAATGGTGAAATATTCTACCTCCCAAGATTTTTAAAAGGACTAAATAAAAAAATAGTGCATGTCTTCTAGTACATTTGAATATTTGCTTTGGAATAGTAAACACTTTTTTTAAGTCTGAGAACTTGTCAAAAGCCTGACAACATAATGTTACTTATTGTATTTCTTCCTTTATTACAATTGGTAAAAGTTAAAGATGTCAATTCTGAAAAAAAATCAAAAATTAATAGAAGCAGTAAAAATTCAATAATCTTAGTAGAAATATTAGTCCTATAATTAATTAGCTTTCTGTATCTAATCCATGCTATTTTATACTGAGCATTTCCAATTTCTTTAGTTATAGGACTTGTTAATGATGCAATAAACTTTTCATAGATTTTTCAACAATAAAAGAAACCTAACTTCTAATTCATTGAAGACAAATTGTATTTCCTCCCTCTAAATCACTTTTTAGAAATGTGAATTAAAATATCACTATGCTTTAAAATATAGTGCTAAATATTACCCTGGACATGAAGTAAATTCTCAATATTAACACATAATTACTCTTCACATTCCTGAAGTGGTCAACTACTCAACAAATCAAGGAACAAGAACCAAAATTACAAAAAGACTAAACATTACTTCCCAAGCCATTTAAACTCTTAACTATAAAATACCCAAAAGGTTAAACTAGTCAAATACATGACTCATAGTTTTTGAACAGTAAAATGAAATTTATGCAAATTTGTGTAAAATAATTCAGATATCCTGTAATATTCCAAATATAGAAGAAACATGCATATATTTATTAATAGCAAAGGCAAATATTATAATTAAGTTGGGAATAAAAAAACTATGAGCAAAGTTAGTGAAATCCATGAATTATAAATTATATGAGAACATTATATATTAAGTCCACATAATCCTTTAACTCATGGACATTCCAGAATAAGAGGTCCATTCTTACTTTATTTTAATGTAATTTCCACAGTAGCAAGTTAATAAAAAGGCTCATTTCAAAAGCATTTGTGGACTTTAAAGTTCTAAAAAGGTTGAAGTATTTCAGTAGAATGTATTTTCTTTGCGAGATGCAGAGATTTTCTCATAGAAATTCCTGTATGTAACTGCTTTGATAGGTAATCTTGTTCCTTTTATTTTTTGTTGCTTCTAAAACATTTCCTCTTCCTGCTTCCTAAACCTCCTAGATTTGCATTTCAAGTCCTCATTCTTACTAATATTTGCTTGTGGTAGTTATTGAAAATCTGCAAATTGCCCCTACTCCCTATTCCTTTAAAATTTTAGTTTCTGGCTCACTATATTCTCTTCAAATGTATCACACCACAAATTTTTTTGTTGCCTTAAATTTTATTTACACTACTCTGCACCCTGACTTTGCCATTTTTGGCCTTCTTTGCATTCATGTTCTTGTCATTCATTCTACTGCATCCATTCACTTTCATACACTACCCTTGTGGTTAACCAGAAGACTAGATTATGTTGTGGTAACAGAGATGACCAAATTCACAGAATTCAGCTTAACAGATTAAAGTTAATTTTCATACTTGCAAAGACTTATTGATTCCACAATGTCACTTGGGAAACTACTATCCATGTGGTTGTTGAATATTCAAGGATGTGTTAATAATGCAGAACTTAATCTTGCCTCATTCTATGTTCTGGCTATCATTGGGATAGAGCAACAATCTGCTATGGATTACAAAAGGCTTTTGATATTTTATTTATTACATTGTTTGTGATCATTTCAATATGCCCATAACTTCAGCTTGAGGAAAAGTACATAAGAAATTTAAGCAATTTTTATATTCCATCTACATGAAAATGACTCAACTGCTTTCATTTCTTGAACCAAATGAAGTTACTTTGAGAAAACTAAATCAAAGAATGTGAAACAGAAATATTCCTTTATGGCAGGGAAGGAAATGAAACAAGAGCTACTAATGAATACTATTGTCTACAACATACTTGGACTTTTTCCTAATAAATGTACTCTGCCTTCAATTTCATACCCATGCATTCTATCCTATCATGTAATTTTTCTATTTCATCAGCTTATTTTATTACCTCAATGCAAAATCTTTGACTGCACCAGGACCTACCATTGCTTCAACTAGTTTTTCACTATGATGCATACTGTCTCATCTTCTTTTACCACTTTGTAACCCTGCTAGATTCAGGGAATCCAGCATTATAATAATTAACATGTATACATAATCCTCATTATCTATTCCACTGTTTCATTATGCTTTAGTGGAAAAAATACAACTTGATTAAGTTCAAAACCAAGGCTACTGTGCCTTAGTGCCTGCTGAGAAAAAAGAGCTGATAGGTTTATTGCTAAATAAACACATTGACGTTAACCTCATAGTGCTAATGACTGCCTATCATAATAGTACTTTTCCATAGTTCATTCATTCTTCTGTTTTACAACAAACACTGCAAAATTTCTCCTTTCTCAAATATTCACTGCATAGTCAACCCTGCTTTTCGGAATATCCCAAAAATGTGGTTGCTTGAAAATACGCTTCAATCATTTTTGTGAGATATATCTTATACATGTAAGAGTGTCTAAGCCAAATGAAATGTTTGTTGAAGGTATATGAGCTATATTAAAATAAATTACCTTATCTCCTATTAAAATGCCTCTCCACCCTCTATACTTGTGACTATATAGCATTCCTTCCCTCCTTTATCATCAAGCAGTTCCCTGTGCTCATTTCTAAAGACAAGTCTGACACATGTTCTTTAACACTCATCTCTTATTTGTCCTCTTTTGTCTATATCCCTGTCCTAAAATCTACAATTCCTGTCAACTACTTTACCATTTGTTGTTAGCACTGCATTATCATATTTTTCTAAATCAAACTTCTCCAGTAGTTATCTAAACTTGTTTTTCCTATTCATGTCTCTCTTTGTCCTTTGAACTTACTACAGTGAGCCTTTAATCCCAACAACCACCAAAATTGCTTCTGATGCCCTCCAGCAGCAATAACACACACTTATTTCTCAGTTCTTATTTGTGCAGTCTTTCCATCACATTTGACAGTCGTTTACTTCATCTCCCCTGAAACACTATCCTCATAGGTTTGCAGAATGTCATATTCCTTACTACTGCATGTCTCAATAGCCACTCTCCATTCTCGTATGTACTCTACTGATTCCTCCACAACTTCTATTGCAACTAATAAGTGATAGAGTCCACTCTGTCATTTGTGTGTATTTGTAATCTCTCTTTCTCTAATTATGTAATTCACATGTGTTTAAATGCAACCTACACATCAAGCTGTATTTCCTTCATGGACCCCTTCTCTGAACTCCCAGGTTATTATAAAACAAACTTTTGCTCTGATAAAACCTGAACATTTAATCTCTGTTCCAGATATGCTCATCTTTGTTCATCTTTGTCTCAGTATGTGCTAACTCTTTTTTATCAGTTTAATGAATTAAAAATAGAGTTACTGGGGACTGTGCTTCGGTGTAGCAGGTAAAGCTGTCGCCTGCAGTGCTGGCATCCCTTATGGACACCAGTTTGGGTCCTGTTTGCTCCACTTCCAATCCAGCGCTCTGCTATGGCCTGGCAAAGCAGTAAAAAATAGCCCAAGTGCTTTGGCCTCTCACCCGTGTGGGAGACGTGGAAGAAGCTCCTGGCTCCTGGCTTCAGATCAGCCCAGCTCCAGCTATTGTGGCCATCTAGGGAGTGAACCATCAGATGAAAGACCTCTCTCTGCCTTTGCCTCTCTCTAACTCTGCCTTTCAAATAAATAAATAAATAAATCTTAAAAGACATGGAGTTACTTTTGCCAATTACCTTTGTATTATGGTCTACATCCAATATAGCAAAATATGTTTTTTCTTTATCTTAAAACTACTTTAAGAATCTATTTCTTGGGGCTGGCATTGTGGTATAACAGGATGCTGCCTGTGATGCCAGCATCCCATATGCATGCCATTTTGTGCCTTGGGTGTTCTACTTCCAATTCACTCTCTGCTAATGGCCTGGAGAAAGCAGCAGAAGATGTCCCAAGTATTTGGGTCCTTTCCACCCAAAAGGGTGATCTGGATGTTGCTCCTAGCTTTGTTCTGTCGCATCTCTGGCCATTGTGGTAGTCTGAGAAGTAAACCAGCATACAGAGGATCTCTCTTTCCCTCCCTAGCTCTTCCTCTCCTTCTTCCTATAACTCTTTCAAATATAAGAAAGAGAAGAACTCTGACTTTCAAACAGAAGAAGAAGAAAGAAAGAAGGAAGGAAGGCAGAAGAAAGAAGAAAGGAAGAGAAAGGAGGAGGGAGAATCTGTCCAGAACCACTATTAGCCTGGCCCAAAACCCTCATCTAAATCATTTTAACAGCTTTATAATTCACCCCATTGTGGGCTCCCTTGTCAACCTGCAGCTTACTACCAATGCAAACATAACCATAGTAATCCACTTAAAATATAATCTGCTTGTTGGGGGAAGGGGAGTACTGGGGAAAGGGAATTTGGCCTAGCAACTGGTGCTGGTTAAGATGTTCATGTTCCATGGGGCCAGCATTGTGGCATAGCAGGTAAAGTCAACTGCCTGAAGTGCTGGCAACCCATATTGGCACTGGCTCATGCCCAAGCTGTTCCCCTTCTGATCCAGCTCCCGGCTTATGACCTCGAAATACAGTGGAGGATGGTCCAATTGTTTGGGTCCCTGCTACCCATGTGGGAGACCTGGATGAAGTTCCGGGCTCCTGTCTTTGGTCTAGCCCAGCCCAGCCATTGTAGTCAACTGGAGAAGGAACCAGCAGATGGAACATTCTCATTCTCTCTCTCTCATCTCTCTCTCCATCTCTATCTCTCTCTCTTTCCATCTCTATCTCTATGTCTCTCTATCTCTCTCTATCTCTATCTCTGCTTTTCCTTCTCTCTCTGAACTTCTTTCACATAAACAAATCTTAAAAAAAAAAGATGTCTATGTTCCATATCAGAGCACCTGGGTTTGATGCCCAGCTCTAGTTCCTGACTCTAGCTTCCTGCTACTGTGTACACTCCACAAGGTAGTAGTGATGGCCCAAGTGACTAAGTGCTTACCACCCATGTGGGATTCCTGAAATCCTGGCTCCTGGCTCGGCCGTATCAGGGGCTTTTGTAGGCACCTGGGGAGCGAACTAGCAGAGAGGAGCTCTCTCTGTCTCTCAATATGTAAGTCTAAAATTATATAAAATTCAATATAACCTAGGGCTTCAAAGGCCTCTCATCTTGTTAATGGCTTCGCATCTCACAGTAAGAATGAATGTTCTTCAATGACCTGACAGTCACCATGTATTTCTCTGATATTTCTCCTACACTGCTTAAGTTTTACTCGATGTAGCTTCCTCTAACATACCAAACCCTCTCCCATCTAGACAACTGAATAGTTGCCTTTATGTACGTCCACATAGAGGCTAACTTCACCTCCTCCAAGGTTTTGTCCAAATATTACATTTCCAGGATTGTCAATTGAAACATTAAGCTAGGGTGTTTTCTCCATGATGACAGATTTTTATTAATTTTCTCTCTTACACATCTTCAGCATCTAAAACAGTACCTGATATATTGCTGATACTTAACAAATAATTATTGAATAAATGTGTAGAATAAACAGGATACAGAGGACCAAAGATACTACTAAATCTCCATAAAGCTTCAATTTGCTAAATTAAATAAAATATGTAAAACAGGCAGCATAAATCCTCATTGAGAAATATTTCTTATGTCTAATACTAGTGATGGTGAATGAGAACTTAATAAATCAGTGGCAAAGCCATTTCTGTAAAACATATTAATAGTCTTGTTGTAGAAACAACTACATACTCCTTAAAAGTCCTTCTATCAGGAATAATGCCCTAACAGAATCAATTTGACATTGGAGTCTACAAATC
This sequence comes from Oryctolagus cuniculus, assembly GCF_964237555.1. Classification (NCBI taxonomy): domain Eukaryota; kingdom Metazoa; phylum Chordata; class Mammalia; order Lagomorpha; family Leporidae; genus Oryctolagus; species Oryctolagus cuniculus. The sequence goes on from NC_091446.1 coordinate 49,894,119, forward strand.
ACTATAGACAGGAATCCTAAGACTGGGAAGAAGTACATTTTCTTTGAGATGTGAAGAGCATCAATATTCTGCCACTTCCAATATTAAAGTATTTAGAATTGAAATCAGAGATGCAGTTTGATTCAGCCAAACCTACAGTTGGTTGCTCTTATGTTTTGGGTTTGTGTTAGGCACTGGGGATTTAAAAAAATAATAATAGTCTAAATCCTTATATTGCAATCACACCAGAGTCTGAAGTAGTAAGTTCACACAGTGGTCAGTGTGGTTATATTAGTGCCAATGAGAAACAAAAAGAGCTCAGAAAGAGGAGTCTTCCTGAAATTCTGGGAGTAGATATACACCCCAGTGAAAGATTAATGTTCAGCTGTTTGACAACAGACTATTTGGATTATTAATATGTACTTAGATCTTAAAAATATTGGCAGAAAATGTGGGCTATAGACTGTATGTTTGTGTCCTTCAACTTTCCTATGTTGAAACCTATCCCTCAGTGTGATAGTATTTGGAGGTGGAAACTCTAGGAGTCAATTAGATAGGTTATAAAAGAAAATTAGTATCCTGATTTTTTTTTAAAAAAAAAAGGCCCCCAGAGCACTCCCTGGCCCCTTTAACCATAAAAATTCGTAACAAATAAACAGCTCTCCAAACCAGAAAGCACATGCACACATTTTCTGGGTACTAAGTCTGCTATCATCTTGGTCTTGGACTTAGCCTCTAGGATTGTAAGAAGTCAATGTTTGTAAGTAAATGGCATTTTTGTTATAGCAGCCAGAATGGACTGACACACCTGGTTTACATAGAAAATATATGTTGCTTTTTTATCCTTGTAAAGGATCTAAATATATCTATTATTTAACACCAAAGAGACAACACAAAATAATGCAGAAAGCAGTAGGGAACAGAAGTTCCAAGCTAAAATTTTTTCAACCATATAAAATTATATACAACTAAATTTTGTGGATGCTTTACAAATATGACTTAAAAATTAAAAAGAAAAAATCGTGCGTAGAATACCAACTTTGTGATGCATTTGATATAATACAACATGAGGTTCACAACATTTCCAGCATGAACTGGAATTGCCAAAAAAAGGAGAACTCAAAAAATACTGATTTATCATATAACATTTCTGAAAAATATCCTTGTGTAGTTTCTATTGATGACTAGGTATCTGTACGTAGCTGCAAATGTGGAGATTCAAAGGGAAAAAAATACAAAATAATGTTATACAATTCCTTTCATTTCTCATATTGACACCATGAAATTAATTTCATTAAATACTGTGACCACCATCCCTAATATGTACTCCTTGTCTTCTATTTCTCATTTTCCAAAGAAGTAGGTAAGTATATGAGTCACTTTTTAATTACTACACATATTTTCTGGGTACATCTTTGAGTCTATCCATGAATAAAGTGTTTTGAACTACTTCATCTGCTCCAGACCACTCTATCTCTTTGAAATTCATAGTTATTTCAAAGCTAAGATTCCATGCTAAAAGAACAACTATAACACAGGAAAACAGTTGGTTATATTTATGTTTATTTGTTCAAACCCGAGAAATGGAGGTTGTTTTGCTCATCCCTAGGAATAATAAACCATGCAAAATTATCATGTCCACCAATGTTATAGAAAGAAAATAGCTGTTGGGGCTGGCACTGTAGCACAGTGGGTTAAAGCCCTGGCTTGAAGTGCCAGCATCCCATATGGACGCTGGTTCTAGTCCCCGCTGCTCCTCTTCTGATCTAGCTCTCTGCTATGGCCTGGGAAAGCAGTAGAAAATGGCCCAAGTCCTTGGGCCCCAGAACCCACGTGGAAGATCCAGAGGAAGCTCCTGGCTCCTGGCTTTGGGTCAGCGCTGCTCCGGCTATTGCGGCCATCTGGGGAGTAAACCAGTGGATGGAAGACCTCTCTCTCTGTCTCTACCTCTCTCTAACTCTGTCTTTCAAATAAATAAATAAATCTTAAAAAAAAAAAAAAAGAAAACAGCTGCAAATTCAGTCTCAACTCTGTTACTATTCAGTTAAATATGTTAATAGACAATTACTATCGTCTCTGACTGCCTTAGGTTTTGTTTAATCTATGAGGTGAAAACATCTTTCAGACAACTTCTAGCTCATAAACAACAGAGTTCTCTGATCTTGCAAATAGGAAGCCCTGGATCATGTGTAGACCTCATTTGAGGTATGTGATATGTCTATGGGAACAGCTGCTTCCACATGCTTATGAATACAGATCTGGGGCTGAATCCCATCTGAAGATCAGCAGGCCCTCTCTCCAACTAAATAACTGCTTGCATCTCTCACTAATCCCCCTTTTCAAGCCCTGAGCATTAAGGTCGGGGAAGATGCATCAAATTTCACTGTTGGCAACTATTTTCCTCTCATAGCGAGAATACGGATTCCCCAGCAAATGACAAAAGAGGCAGCTTTGACAGCCAAGCCTGATGTTGTCCTAAGCTACAGCAATTCTATTCTCCTTCCCTGTGACAAGGTACTCAATGAAAAATGTCTCTATTTGTTTCTTCTTGTCAGCTCTTTTATCTCATCATATTTATTACTTTGGATGAGCCACCTGGTATCATGAGAGGTATTGGAAGAAAATCAAGGTCTTGGTTAAGTAAATTCTGTCACATTATACAGGGTCACAGCAGACTGTCAGTTCACCAGAGAACATTAATATGGCTATGTGCATGCAAGGGATCTGAGAAAAGGACATCCTGTCAACTCTGTTCTCAAAATATATCTGTAACCTGACCATTTCTCTTCACTGACTGATGCAAAAGGAATTCAAGACATTGTTATCCCTTTCCTAAAATGGGGCAAGGCTCCCAACACTTCTTCAATTTCTACTGTTGCTCATCTTTTCTGCATGGCATATATAATGAGCTTTATTTTTTTTTTTGACAGACAGATTTACACACAGAAAGAGAGACAGAGAGAAAGGCCTTCCTTTTCCATTGGTTCACCCCCCAAATGGCTACGATGGCCGGCGCGCTGTGCCGATCTAAAGCCAGGAGCCAGGTGCTTCCTCCTGGTCTCCCATGTGGGCGCAGGGCCCAAGTACTTGGGCCATCCTCCACTGCCTTGCCAGGCCACAGCAGAGAGCTGGACTGGAAGAGGGGCAACCGGGACAGAATCCGGAGCCCCGACTGGGACTAGAACCTGGGGTGCCAGCGCCGCAGGTAGAAAATTAGCCAAGAGAGCCATGGCACCGGCCTATAATGAGCTTTTAAGACATCATTTCACTTTGTTGTTCACCTTTTCCTCATGGTTCTTTTCCTCCTGACTCTGCTGGAATAAAATCCAAACTCCTGACCATAAACTAAACAACCCATAAAACCAAGGCCTTGACTTCCTTTCCAAAATCCTTTCTTCGTTTTCTTTATTTCCTTTGCTCTAACATCAAGGATGTCCACTACATCAAAGACATGGTCAATGCTCTTGGCTCTCGGGGCCTTCTTCTCAAATATTTCCTATGTCCAGGAGCATATTATCCCAGTTACATTCATGGCACTTGTCTTGCTTTATTCGGGTCTATGTTCAAACAACAGCCTACTAGTTATACAGAATAATTATGTAGTATAAATGTCTTTCATTTTATTTACTTATGTATTTCTCTTCTTCATAGCAATTTGTGAATTAATAATATATATTTATTTATTTGCTTAAGTCACTTCCACTCCAACAACAGAAAAATGGGAGGGGGTCTTTTGTGATATATCACTGCATAGCTAGTGCCCACAGCAGCATCTGACATACATGAAGCATCTAGTGAATATTCATTTAAAGGACAACAACTGAATAGTTAACCATTGTTTGCTTCTTCGTACCATTTAAGAAAGTCAGAATGATAAGGAATTTTATTATATGGTCCACTAGCCTAAGCCAGGGATCTGAAAATTGTGCCCCAGTGTCTATAGTTAGCTTGCCTCTTCTTGATAAATAAAGTTTTGTCATGAATCAGTCATGTTCATTCATTACCTAAAGTCTTTGGCATTTTTTAGGTTATACCAACAGACTGTAAGCCTGTAAAGCATAAAATATTTATGAACTTGCTTTACAAAAATGTTTTTGCCACACCTTGACCTAAATTATAAAAATCTAGACTAATATCTTCTTCTATGCATCATTGCTTTTCCATATACCTGCTCACCTATAGCAAAGGTGGAGTCAACAGAAACTCTTGACAAAGAAAAAGAGACATAATCATGCTCACTTAGTGTATGTTGTTCAACTTCACCAGTCATTAGAATCCATTTCACTTCCTTGTTTCTTCCTATCATTTAATCAGTCATGTTGCTGTAGTGATGGTGATTTATAAGGAGAAAATCCCTGAGGTTATTTGTTTTCAAGATTGGAAATGACTTATAGCAAAGGTGTCTCAATAAGAGGATTTTGTTTAAGTTTCTCTTCAGCAAATTACTTACCCAAATCATCTCCTTTTCATGTCCATTTGTTGTAGATATTTTGTAAAAACAAATTCCATTTTGAAACATGTGGCCTTTACTGGATACATGGGAAGAATGCGGAGATGAGAGAGGGAAGGCAGATATTTTCTGCCCACATTCTTTTTGATTGCACTGTCAGTCACCAACTGTGGCTAATTTCCTGATATAAAGACTTCTCATCAGGAAATCTGGGTTACACACACAGCTTTGCCCCCTAGTTTTGGGGGTGTTGGTTTTGTTTTTGTGGTACTAAGATTTTTTTTTTTTATTTGACAGATAAACAGTGAGAGAGAGAGACAGAGAGAGAGTTACAGACAGTGAGAGAGAGACAGAGAGAAAGGTCTTTCTTCCATTGGTCCACTCCCCCAATGGCCGCCACGGCCAGAGCTACACTGATTGGAAGCCAGGATCCAGGCGCTTCCTCCAATTACTGGTTAAAGACACAAGCATAATCCTCCACTAAATAAAGAAATCAACATTTTGTTAACAGAAAGACCACTGTTCCTCAGGAGTATAGGCAAGAGCTATAAACAATAATCAAATCTGAAGGTGTCAATTTTACTCATACATATTACATTTTATGTACTCTATATATTAGTTACCACAATCAGAGAAATCATGGGATATTCATCTTTTGGGACTGGCTTATTTTGGTAAGCATAATGGTTTCTAGTTGCATCCATTTTGATGTGAAAAACAGGATTTCATTCTTTTTTATGGCTAAGTAGGATCTGTGATGACAGAAATATTCAGTCACTTGACTCTTCTAGTAGAAACAGCACCAGAAAAACTGAGGAGACCTGAATAATCCAAGGAGTCTATCAATGTCATTATTCTGGTTTATGATATGATAATTTTGCAAGATATTACCAATCAGGTAAACTAACTCAAAAGATATGTTGAATCTCTCAGCATTATTTATCACTGAGTATGAACCTACAATTATCTCAAAATAAAAAGCTCCAACTCACAACAATCTTTTATTTGTTCAGTTCTGTAGGTCAGATATCCACAGCTTGAGTAGGTCCTCTTCTGCATGTGTCACAAAGCCAAAACAAAGGTATTGGCTAAGCTATGCTCTTATGTGCATATTGGAGAATCAATATCTAAGCCTATCCATGTATTTGGTGGAAGCTGGTTACTTGAAGCTGTAAGAAAGAAGTCTCAGCTTTCTTCCCAACTTTGGACTATGGACCACTCTAAATGCCGGATGTTGCCCTCAGGTCCTAACCCATAATGACTTCCATTTTGGAATCTGCAATGACCCATTGAAGCCTTCTTATACTAGGAATTGCTCTGCCTTATGCCATAATCAAATGGAGAAAACATTCTGGATTTGAAGTCCTGATTAAATTTGTCCCCCCTGGAAAATCTTCAAATTAACTAATTATCAGTAATGTTAATTATATCATCATGAGGGGCCAGCGCTGTGGCACAGCAGGTTAAAGCCCTGGCCTGAAGCACTGGCATCCCATATAGGCATTGGTTCTAGTCCCGGCTGCTCCACTTCCAATCTAGCTCTCTGCTTTGGCTGAGACAGCAATAGAAGATGGCCCAGGTCCTTGAGCCCCTGCACCCACGTGGGAGTCCTGGAGGAAGCTCCTGACTCCTGGCTTTGGATTGGTGCAGCTCCGGCCGTTGAGGCTATCTGGGGAGTGAACCAAGGCATGGAAGACCTCTCTTTCTGTCTCCACCTCCTTCTGTAACTCTGTCTTTAAAATAAATAAAATAAATCTTTTAAAAAATAAAAAATATATATCATCATGAGTTTAGGATAGGGACTGCCACTGTGGTGTAGCTGGCATCCCATATGGGCTCTGGTTTGTGTGCATGCTGCTCCACTTCTTTTTTGTTTTTGTTTTTTTTTTTAAATTTTATTTATTTATCTGGGAGGTAGAGTCGGAGACAAAAAGAGGGAGAGTCAGATAGAACGGTCTTCCATCCACTGGTTCACTCCCCAATTGAGCTGAGCCAATCTGATGCCAGGAGCCAGGAACTTCTTCCAGGTCTCCCATGTGATTATAGGGGCTCACACACATGGGCCATCTTCTATTGCTCTCCCTGGCCATTGCAGAGAAGTAGATTGGAAGAGGAGCAGCCAAAACTAGAACTGGTGCCCATATGGGACGCCGGTGCTGCAGATAGAGATTTATCCCACTATGCCATAGTGCCAGCCCCTGCCTTACTTCTAACCCAGCTCCCTGATAATGGACTGCGGAAAGCAGTAGAAAATGGCTCAAGTGCTTGGGGCCCTGCTACCCATGTGGGAGACCTGAATCCAGGATCCTGGCTTCGGCCTGGCTCAGCACTGGCCATTGCAGCTACTTATAGAGTGATCCAGCAGGTGGAAGATCTCTATCTATATATAGCTCTCCCTCTCTCTGTAGCTGATTTTCAAATAAATAAATATTTTTTAAAAAATAGCTTTTTAAATTTACATGTATTTCTGTTATTTATTTCAAATAAAGAGATAGAGACAGGAACAGAGATAGATATCTAGAGAGAGATCAATCTCCCACCAGCTGCTTCACTCCCCAAATACCCACAAACAGCTGAGGCTGGGCCAGGCCATAGCCATTAGCCTGAACTCAATCTACAAGAATAATATGGACCCAATCGCCTGTGCTACCACCTGCTGCTTCCCAGGGTGTACAATAGCAGGAAGCTGGGATTGAAACTGGAGCCAGGACTAGAAACCAGAAATTCATTATGAGACGCAGGCATTCTGAATTGTATCTTAACCACTACACTAAGCACTGATTCTTTAATTACACCTTTGAAATTCCTTGTGTCACAGGCCTGAAGTCTCATCATAAATACAGCTCAGAAGATAAGGACAAGTTATCTCAGTTTAAAGAAGGAGGACAGCGCCTTAGAGTCTGGCTTACCACAGGTACAAACTTCAGTTTTGCCTGTCCTTATTTATTTGAAGATTTATATCAATATATTTCAAAGTATAAGTTCTTCTGATCTATTTTAAAAATGATTATGGAAATACTGCTTCATATATAATGCTTTCAGAATATATAAAAATATCTCTCAGTTGACATCTAAATTTAAATTTGGAATAGTTATAAAGAATAAATAAAAATTAAAAATGGGATGAAATAAATGTAATGGTATGATAAGAGATATTGGAGGGTATACCATGCAAAGTTGTAATTTCAGCATAAACTTCTACTTGGAATTTAGAAATGCTACGTTTGTATAATTTAATGAAAATTATTGTCTAAACACATGCACAAAATATGTAGCTCTAAAATTCTTTTTTCTCCATATATTCTTTTTGGTATTTGGTTATGAAAAAATAATTGAAATTTACATATTGGAAGGTTTGCCTCAAAGACTCCAAATGTTAAAGGATAGTTGCATTGTACTAAAGAAGTTGTGATTCATTTTTTTTTTTTTGTGGTGACATTTGAGATCTATGTGATAAATTTTTAAGCACACAATGCAGTATGGGTAATTCTAAGGACGCTATTACACAGTAGATCTCTAGTACATGCTCATCTTGCAAAATGCATAATCGAAACTTCACGCCTATTGATTAGCATCTCCTCAGACTCCTATCCCAACCCACAAAACCTCCCTGGAAACCAGCATCATGGTGCAGTGGGCTAAGTGGTCACTTGTGACACTGGAATGTCACATCAGAGAACCAGTTCTAGTTACAGCTATTTCACTTCTGTTCCAGCTTCCTCCCAATGTGCTTGGGAAGGCAGAAGATAGCCTAAGTACTTGGGCCCCTGCAATCCATGTGGGAGGCCAGGATGGGTTTTCTGGCTTCTGGCTTTTGCCTGGCCCTGACATGGCTATCGCAGCCATGTGGGGGGTAAACAGTGGATGGAAGATCTCTCTTGATCTCTTCCTTCTCTCCAACACTCTGCCTCTCAAATAAGTAAAATAATTTTTTTTAATTCTCTCTGATTCTGTGATTTTGACTATTTCCAAACTTCAAAAAAGTGACTAACTGTATAACTCAATGGGGGAAATGGTATTTGTAGTTCATAAAACTCTAATAGCCCCAATTAGTGAACACAGAAATTCTATGTCACTCAACCAGTTTTCCTCATGCAGAAATTAAACAGCCAGTGGAAAAGGAAGGAGAATTATTCTAAGCATATAATTGATATGGACATTACCTTTCCATTATTGAGATGGAAACATCTTAAAACTAATGAACAAATGAAAAATAAAAAATAAAAACATCTGTTCTTAGAAAAAGCAAAGTTTTTCATTCATTTTGAAATGGCCGTGGTATATAGCACTGAGGAATGGGCTCTGAAAATGTTACTTATATTAGTACTCAAACAGAAAATCAACTTTTATTAGGAAGGCAGGGAGTATCTTGTGGGAAAATTCACCAGAGATTCATGAAGCATAACATAAATATAACAATAGAAACAAGAAATGTTTTTGCAATAAAATAGAAAAAAAAGACTTTTAGTACTTTACAGATATTAAAAAGTGCATATCATGCCTTTGGGACCTGTTGCCAATTGGATGGGCTGTTCTAGAAATGGAAACTCTCAGAACTGCTATTTACAGATCTGTGTCATGTTGTAAGTCCATCATAAAAAACGATGAAAAATTAGATGAACAAAATCATATGCATATATTAACATATTAGTAGTTGAGATATTAATAAACATGAATTTTTTTTGACAGGCAGGGTGGACAGTGAGATAGAGAGAGACAGAGAGAAAGGTCTTCCTTTACCGTTGGTTCACCCTCCAATGGCCGCTGCAGCCGGCGTACCGCGCTGATCTGAAGCCAGGAGCCAGGTGCTTCTTCTGGTCTCCCAAGCAGGTGCAGGGCCCAAGCACTTGGGCCATCCTCCACTGCACTCCCGGGCCACAGAAGAGAGCTGGACTGGAAGAGGGGCAACCGGGACAGAATCTGGCGCCCCGAATGGGACTAGAACCCAGTGTACTGGCTCCGCTAGGTGGAGGATTAGCCTATTGAGCCGCGGCGCTGGCCAAGTTTGTTTTCTTAAATCTTCACAAATACCAAGCTTTGTCCATACTAGAGGAGAAAATCTTAACTTTTCTTTTCTTTCTTTTTTTTTATTTGACAGAGTTACAGACAGTGAGAGAGAGACAGAGAGAAAGGTCTTCCTTCTGTTGGTTCACTCCCCAAATGGCCGCAACGGCCGGAGCTACGCCGCCGATCTGAAGCCAGGAGCCAGGTGCTTCCTCCTGGTCTCCCATGCGGGTACAGGGGCCCAACCACTTGGGCCATCCTCCAGGGCCACAGCAGAGAGCTGGACTGGAAGAGGAGCAGCCAGGACTAGAACCTGGCACCCATATGGGATGCCGGTGCCGCAAGTGGAGGATTAACCAAGTGAGCCACAGCGCCAGCAAACTTTTCATTTTTTATTCATAGTTCTCTAATCATAATTTAGGTTGAGAATTATTTACATGGCTATTAACCATATCTTTGAGTTTTCCATAGATACATACAAACTTCCCTGTGTGCTTTTTTTTGCATTTTTCTTTTTGTAGATTAATTATCCTCTTTTCTATATTCTGAAAATACCCTATTTGTCATTTGCATTTTTACTTTGCTTTATACTTTTACTTTGGTTTCTCATTATTATTTAGAAATAGCAACTGAACTGAAGATTTTTAATGATAAACATGATGAAATCAATAACACAGCTAACTTCTCTGTCCAACTGTGGGCCCAGAAGAGTTCCTGTACTCCCACTTGGCAGTTCATGGACACAGCACTATCAGCCACTAAGTTAACTCCAGCATAAACCAATGGGACTCTCAGGCCTATAGAGGGAGTCAATGTTTCTTCTGCAAAGGGCCTTGACTCAAAACTAATCATTCCCAGCATATGCACAATAATGGGAACATTTCCTTTACCTTTATTTCCCAAATTTACCCCTTCAATCCTGAGATTAAGGCCACTACTTCCCTCTCCCACATTTTGATGGATTTTATATAATCTTAGTTTTACCTAGAAAGCTCACTCCTAACATCTCAAATTCTCTACACAAAATATGTATTCCTATTTCTTATATTAAATTGTCACATCACTTATAAAACCTTTCTGAAACACACCCTATGCAATGTTAAGCATTTGCTTAGCTTACATATTCCCCAGAGTATGGAACAAAGAGCTACCAGTGCATTACTTGTAAGACGTTCACAAATGGGATAGACCATGGAAAAATATCTACCAATAGCTGCTTTTACTTAGCAGAATGTTTTTGCATTTGGTTTTGCACCTATCTTGTAGTATATATTTGCAGTTTATTTTATTGATGAATAGTATTGCACTATATGGTGAATACAGCACATTGTATTTACTTATTCATCATTTATAGACAATTACATTGCTTTCAGTTTACAACTATTATGCATACTATCACCTGAACATTAATATGTGTGCCTTTATGTGGAAATACATTTTCATTTTTCCTGGCTAGGTTCCTAGAAGTATAACTGGTGAGTTGTACAGTAATTTTTTATGAAAAAACACGGATGAGTAAGGGAGAACTGTAAAACAGTGAAATCATTGTTTGTTAAGGTTATGGAGGAGGCATGCTATTACACATTTATCAAAATCCATAGAATGTATAGCATCAAGAATGGATCTTAATACGGTCTTGGATGATAATGATGTCAAGGCAGGTTCATCAATTATAATAAATGTACCACTCAGTGCAGGTGCTGATAACAGGGGACACTATGCATATGTTGGGGCAAGGTGTATTTGAGAAATCTCTGTCAATGCCCCTTAATTCACAATCCTGCTGTGAGTCTAAAATCACACTTATGGGGGAAGAAAAGATTATGTTTTAAAAAGCTGCAGGTGCACTGTTTAGCCTAGCAGTCAATACATCTAAGTTACACTACAGTACCTAGGTTTCCTTCTTCCTCTGACTCCTGATTCCATTATCTTGCAATACAGACCCTAGGAATCAACAATGATAGCTGAAAGCAATTGGTTTCCTTCCACTAATATGAGAGACTTGGAATTTGTTCCTAGTTCCTATCTTCAGCCTCTGGCTAACCTTGAATTATTTTTGTTTTTAATTAATTAATTAATTAATTTGAAAGGTAGAGTTACAGAGCGGTGGAGGCGGAGAGAGGGAGGGAGGAGAGTCTTCCATCTGATGTTTCATTCCCCAAATGGCTGCAAAGGCCAGAGCTGGGCCAATCCGAAGCTAAGAGCCAGGAACCAGGTCTCCCACATGGGTGTAGGGGCCCCAGTACTTGGACCATCCTGTGCTGCCTTCCCAGGTGTATAAACAGAGAGCTGGATTGGAATTGGAGCAGCTGGGACTCGACCCAGCACCCATATGGGATGCTGGCACTGAAAGTGGTGGCTTTACCTGCTATGTCACAGCTTGGTGTACCCCAGCCTTGACTTTTGTTGTGAGCATTCTAGGGAGTGACCCAGTGTATTGGAGTATAGGAATCAATTTCCTTCTCTCCTTCTCCCTTCTCTCTCTCTTTCTTTCTCTCTCAATCCCTCCCTCCCTCCCACCCTTCTTCCCTCTCCCCTTCCACTTCCCCTTTCTGTTCCCCTCTTCTTCCCTTCTTCTCTCCCTCTTCCCCAGTGTGTGGGTTTGTGTATATGAGCTTCTCTGCCTCTCAAATAACTAATTTTATTTAAAAAATAAAGAAGTATGCTCATTCCAGAGTCATCTAGGAATGGAAGTGTACTAGTATTTAATTCTTGGATTTATTACCAAAAAGCACCTTAAAGTATGAAAAAACGTATTTCATTATCTGGCTACAATTTAGATTATGTATGCTGCATGGTTTGATTTTTCCCTTATCTGATTACAAGCTTAGGTGAGGAGAAAAAGCCGTATTTGGCTTTTTTAGAAATATACTATTCATAATCTCCATTTTATTCTTTTCATATTTACTGGAGTGAAAATGCACCTATTTTTCTATTCTATTTTTTCAATGTGTGCAATTCTAATTCGCCCTTAAGACTCTGTGATCTAGCTATAAAACTTATCTTGATGTATACCAGTATTTCAGGTCCTTTTTCATTTCCCTTTGCATAATTGAAGTCTTTCTCAGTATATCCTCTTTTACCAGGCTGGTCTGGTTACTCTCTAGGGTCACTAAAACCCTGTTCTCTTGGGTTGCATTTACTGTCATCCTGACAATTGCATTTGCATCTCTCCCACATCAGCTCTTTGGTTTCTGTAGCATTCATCTATTATAGCATTTATTGTATCACACTGCTCTCATTTATAAACTGGTTATCAGTAACTTGAGGCAGAAGCCACGAATGAGTTGTATTTTTAATCGGCTGAGCCTTACTCATAATAAATACTCAAAGGGTATTTGAAGAACTGTAGTGACATCTACTGTAGCTTGAAAACTGCAACAGAAGTCAACATGCATAAACTCTCAGTCACTTAAATTGGCTACAATTCTTACTTTTAGGAAGACATCCCTTTCTCCATGGTTCCTGTAAGCCACATTAGGTTCAAGAGGCTTTACCTAAAATTTATTTATACCTTCTTCCATAAACAATAATCACAACCATCACAGATTCTAAACTCTTTTAATCTTTATTAAGAGTAGGGAACTCCTAATTCCTAAAATATAATATGTGTTTTCCCAGTGGAACATTGCTGTAAGTTTCAAGTTTGAATTTTGTTTTTGCATACAAATGATGGAATAAGGTAACATGAAATGGGTCACATATAAGTGTTAGGAAGAGAAAAATGTTACAATAAACATTACCTCATTTGTGTGATATTTCCACTCTCTCAATCATTGCCAATGTCTACTTACATGAGCTATTTCAAATACCCAGTCCATAAACTAAACTTGCTAAATAATTTCAGCCTTTGCAAAGTAATTCCTGTCAGGCAAGACTCACTTATTTGATCTTTCTTGTGGTATGTCAAAGAAATGGAATCAGGGCTATTTTGTATAGTAACATTTAAAAATTAATATTAATGCTCTAATTATTCAAAGAGTTGATAAAACTCCAGTTTTAACAAAGCATTATTTTTTCTTAATTTTATTTATGCTACAAAATTAAACTGTGATATAAAATGCAATGCCTCTGACCATTACTTTATTGATAATTAATTAAATTATAATTTAATGTCTCATTTGTGGGAGTAATTAGTTTATGTCGGTTCTATAAATTTTTTAGCTGTGAATATTTTTCTAAGACTTTAAAACAAATCATTGTACTCTCCTAGTTGTCAAATGTTGTATTTTAAAACCACAAGGATTAAAAGCTCACTGTAATATTTAAATTTCATTGTCAGTTGGAAGTTTATGTATATGTATCTTTGTATCTATCTGTCTCTATTTAGGGTGCCCATTTAATAATTAGATCTATAACACTAATCACAAGATATAATAATAATCAGTAACGGAAATAGGCCTAGTAAAATATAGAGGTGATAAATGAGTATGGCAACTGGCATAAATATCCAGCTCAGAGAAAGAGAAATAGATATAAAAAATATAATCCTTGAATTGTCTAGAGAAATACTTTAATCCAAAAATTATACAAAAATTTCTTGAGAATGACAACCAGGCTGAATTACAGGCTAAAATTACATTATGAGCAGTTTTATTAGGCAATATTTATGGAGATAAATTAGACATTTAGTTTTCCTCTTGCCTCTCTTATTCTGGAATATTTCACAAGGATCTAGCAGAACTGAACATTAGAGTCTGGTGCGTGTATACATAACAGGGTAGAAGCTGCCAAGAACCACTCTAGTCTTTCATGTACAATTCTGCACTATAATAGCTTGTTTTTGTCTCATGGCACTTGGTGAATTTGTTTCATCCCATAAATCATTTCTCTCATTTTCTTTAACTAGTTTCAATCTCTAGGAAGCAGGTGCAGAGATGGAACTGAAAAGCAAATGGTTTATTGAGCACTAACATCTGTGAGAAAAGTGCAAGGAAGCAGGATGGTACTGGAGCTACGCTCAGATTTAATGCAGACCTGATTAACTCTTTGCCTGCCCAAAGAGGAGCTCCAGGGCAGACTGATTAGGAGAAATCGTTCACCATCCTCAGTCACTGGCTGGGGTTACTCTTAGGGGCCCATGACCTCAGTTCAACAGATGAAGCCAACACTGAGAGAGCTCCACAAGTAGAGGCAATCAGCTCATCGGCAGTCTTTGAATGTAGTCAGCAATTAGTATTGTCCTGCAAGGGGATCTGAGCTTGACAGTTCTGTGTCTGTCAGATCCCCAGTGGAATCTTGATGGAGTAGAGTCCTGCTTCAGGATTCAGACCCCATGGTTGCACTTCCATCATGAGGCAGGACTGTAGACTCACTTCACTGCTCTCCTCAAAAAGAGACTTCTTGGAGACTTTTGCTACACAATATGTTCCCTGGTCTTCTCCACATACTACCCTGCAGAGGAGATTTTCCTAAAAAACAGTATTTCTTGTGTCTGCTGCCTTTATTTGGTGGTAAGATTTTTCAAGATTAAAAGAAATTGAATGTCCCTGACACCTTTTTTGTCACATAAATATGCATGACTATCCTGCCCTCAGTAAGCTGAAGCTCCTCATTCATATCCAATCAGTTTACCACCAACTTCAAGATACCTACAGAAATCCATACACTTGAGTCCTCTCATGTGGATGTCATAGACGCCTGGGCCACTACATCAGTAAACCCAAGTTTGTTGGGGTTACAGGGGATCCTGGTTGATAGTAAATAGAGGTCAATCTTTTACATGATCCCAAGTGCAGTTTTCAGATTGACAGTTACTGCTTTTGGAATGCATAACTGCAACTAAGAACAGAAAACACATGGCATATACGGAAAGGGAAGGTATGAATCACTCTGAATGACAGTGAAAAGTATGAAGATATTGTCAAACAATTTGAATGACAGATGTTCTCCTGGTAACCTAACCTCATTTCACTTTCTGCCTCGGAGTGTATAAGTCTTTGCTGATAATAGACAGAAATAATAATTAAATTTGATCCTGTGGAAATTTTCTGGCTTACCCTCTCCCTAATGGACCATGGCACACCACATGCTTCCAACAGAGTCAGGAGCCAGTGTGCCCAGTGCCAAGGCACTAAAGACTTCTAACTAAACAAATTTTCAAAAATAATAAAAATGAACATACCATGTAATAAGATGCTTTATTATTTTTAACATGGTAAATGTCATACACATAAATATATGTTTCAAAATCATTACTTTTTAGAATGAAGTTATAGGCTAAGACTTTTTATATGAATTAGATCCAATATTTGAATAGTTATGGTGGGTCATATCATTATGAGATTTAAGATCACTATTTGTATCCTACTTTGAACACTAGTGTTCTTAGAAGGAAACAAAAATAGACTAAACATTAATCTTTAAAATATAATCCCTTTTCTATGTTCACATTAGCACTTTCCAATTAATAATTACATGAGGTAATTTTATTAAGGTAAATGATACTATAAATTCCTAAACTACTCTACCAATAGTACACTTTTTTGTTTTTATTTTTTATTTAGTAAATATAAATTTTCAAAGTACAGTTTATGGATTACAATGGCTCCCCCCCCCATAATTTTCCTCCCACTCACACCCCTCCCATCTCCCGCTCCCTCTCCCATTCCATTCACATCAAGATTCATTTTCAATTATCTTTATATACAGAAGATCAATTCAGTATATATTAAATAAAGATTTCATCAGTTTGCACCCACACAGAAACACAAAGTGTAAAATACTGTTTCAGTACTAGTTATAGCATTACTTCACATTGGACAACACACTAAGGACAGATCCCCCATGAGGAGTAAGTACACAGTGACTCCTGTTGTTGACTTAACAATTTGACACTCTTGTTTATGGCATCAGTAATCTCCCTAGGCTCTAGTCATGACAAGTTGCCAAGGTTATGGAAGCCTTTTGAGTTTGCCGACTTCGATCTTATTCTGCCAGGGTCATAGTCAAAGTGGAAGTTCTCTCCTCTCTTCAGAGAAAGCTACCTCCTTCTTTGATGGCCCAGTTCTTTCCACTGTGATCTCACTCACAGAGATCTTCCCTTTAGGTCTTCTTTTTTTTTTTTTTCCCAGGGTGCCTTGGCTTTCCATGCCTAAAATACTCTCATGGGCTCTTCAGCCATATCCAAATACCTTAAGGGCTGATTCTGAGGCCAGCGTGCTATTTAGGACATCTGCCATTCTATGAGTCTACTGTGTATCCTGATTCCCATGATGGATCGTTCTCTCCGTTTTTGATTCTATCAGCTAGTATTAGCAGACACTAGTCTTGTTTGTGTAATCCCTTTGACTCTTAGACCTATCAGTGTGATCAATTGTGAACTGAAATTGATCACTTGGACTAGTGAGATGGCATTGGTACATGCCACCTTGATGGGATTGTATTAGGATCCCCTGGCATGATTCTAACTCCACCATTTGGGGCAAGTCCGATTGAGCATGTCCCAAATTGTACATCTCCTCCCTCTCTTATTCCCACTCTTATATTTAACAGGGATCACTTTTCAGTTAAAATTTAAACACCTAAGAATAATTGTGTTTTAATCACAGAGTTCAACCAATAGTACTAGAACAAAACAAAGAGAAAATACTAAAATGTATAAAGTATTACATTGTACATCAACAGTCAGGACAAGAGCTATCAAGTCACTGTTTCTCATAGTGTCCATTTCAATGACAATTGGCTGTTCTTTTTCTTTATTTGAAAGGCAGAGAGAGAGAGATCTTCCATCTGTTGGTTCACTCTCCAAATGGCTGAAAAGGCTGGGGATGGGCAAGGCCAAAGCTAGGAACCAGGAGCTTCTTCCAGGTCTCTCAGGTGAGTTCTGGGCCCAAGGACTTGGGCCATCTGCTTTCATACAATCATTACCAGGGAGCTGGATCCTAATTGGAGCTGCCAGGATTTGAACTGGTGACCATGTGGCATGCTGGCTTTGCAGGCAGAGGCTTAACCTTCTATGCCACAGCACCAGCTCTATTTTTCCCCCCACAATGTGCTCTGTAAATGCCTGGTTAGCACAGACTTTTAGAGAAGCCTTAACTTTCATAGCACACATGACACTGAGGCAACAACCAGCAACAATCTCCAGAAATTATCTGAGTCTACGGACTGATAAGCCTTTATCTCTGCAGATCAGTTTCTAGCAATTAAAAGCAATGATCGGCCTGGTATAATTTCATAAAAACTTATTTTCTCAACTCAATGATTTTGACACAACTACATCATGTTGTTTAAAAAGATAATAGCTCAGAGAATTATTTCAATAGTTAAAAAGATGCATAGGAAATTAGTTGACAGGAACCAAGATAATGTATGTACTTAAATGACTATTTTCTACCAAGAAAGTAAAAAAGTCTACCCCTCTTTGGTAATCCCTAAGGTCTAAACATCTTATTGTATTGAAATAAATATAAAATTCAAAATATAAATAAGCATTTTCAATTAGACTCATTGGGCCAGTTTATCCATCAGTCATCTGTAGACTATTGTGGAGTAAAGATAAAAACACCGATTAAGTTCTGAGGACTATGATAGGTGTTTCATGCTTATTCCATATTATACTGCTCTAGCCATGCTATGAAGTACTTTTTTATTAGCTCCAATTACATGTAGAGAAATCTGAGGATTATGAAGACAGAATAACACCATGTTAGGTGGCAAAGGTAGATATAAACCAAAACTCTGCCATTCCCAAATTTGTTCTATGTTTAGTTCCTGCTAAAAGAGTTAGACCCAAGAAGCTTTCAGCAAAAGTTGCTGTATTTTTTAATTTCTATTTTTCCTGGTAGTCACTACCACATCACTCTGCTTGAATCACACTGACGGTTGATAAATAGATTTGAAATTCACTTGATTTTTTTTCTGTGCCCAAATATATTAATAATGCCCTTCTCTACTTAAATACCTGGCTTACATTTGCAAATTTTTGAAGCATTGGTAAGATCAGAGTGTAATGTTTTGGAGTAGGGGTATCTTGGTAGAAATATACTAGTACATAGCCTTCAAGGCAATTAATTGTAATGGGTATTTACTCGGCCTAATTCTATTATGCTCTGATTTCCCAGTATCAACCTTATCAATTATTGTCTGTAAATTGCACACAATTGAGAATGGAGATGGAAAAAAACTGGGAAATACCTAGTGTCTATTTATGAATAGAACACACACAATAGAAAATATATCAAAGAATGTTAAAAGTTTATTTTATTCTGGATTGAGAAGATGTTTGAACATATTTCAATTTTCCATTCCTTTACTACCAATTCTGGAGTCCTTTTGAAATAACTGTAATCTGAAAAGTTAGAAAAATCTTTGTATATGGTCTATCACACAGATCCCAAAATAAATAAAGAGATCTGAAAAGATACCACCCAGATTGGCTATTTTCAAGAACAGAAGTTTATGAATATTTGTTTAAAGTTAATTGTGATTTAAGTCTTGACTTTTTGAAATTTGCATAAACTTGGAGATTAAATAAAAAATAATGAATGAATGTCATACTAAAGGCTTAACATACTGCTTTGAAAGCTCTTACTGCTCATGTGTGGACGGTGATGCTAATTTTATGCTAGCTGGAGTTTTATTTTGACTGGAATACTCAAATCAGGATATAATACTTTAGGAAAGATCTGGGTTTAACTAGCAGGTGAAATTTGGAAGAATTAAAAGGGACTATTTAGAGTCATGAAAAGTTCATCCATCTTTGTTTGTCAATGATTACCAAAGAGTATATATTTGTCGAAACTCATTAAGCTATATACTAAAAACACATACATTACATGTAAATTAGATAATAATTATTAGATAGTAACAAAACATATATACTACCAGCATAAAAACTAATATTGAGAAAATCTATGGTTATTGAAATACTAATTTTCATATACGTAACCAAGAGTAACAAAAATGGATGAATGTAAAGGAATCAGTACACATATAGATGAATAAAAAAATGTGTTATAACATGCAGTCAAACCACAGAAATAAAAAGAATCATCAGAAACTACTACAAAGAGCTGTATGCCAACAAAATGGGAAACCTAGAAGAAATGGATAGACTCCTGGACACATACAACCTACCTATACGGAGCCATGAAGACATAGAAAACCTAAACAAACCCATTACCAAGATGCAAATTGAGTCAGTAATAAAGAATTCTTTCTATGGAGCCAGCATCACCTTGATTCCTAAACCTGGAAAAGAAGCAACAGAAACAGAGAATGTGAGAGGGAGGAGGAGGTGGGGTGGGAGTGGTGGTAGGCGGTTGGGAATGGTAGGACGATTCTCTATATTCCTAAAATTGTACTTAAGAAATTTGTACTCATTAAACAAAGGTTTCTAAAAAAATAAATAAAATACACATGGAAAAAAAGTACTAAGATAACTCTAAAAAATAAATAAATAAAATGCATTCAAAACAAAAGTGGTCTTCACATTATATAAATTTTCAGTCTTTGACATGCCAGAGATGTAATGATTTTCCCATCACACATAATATAGTATTTAAAAATTATGTGTGCTTATATAAATTTGTAAAACACATGATTTTATATTTGAAAACTTGAATCATATAGGCCGGCATTATTTTTTTAAAACTATTTTCCTTGAGTATTTCCAAGCACATTATTTATTTACCAAAATCAAATTTTTTTTTTAATTTTTATTTAATGAATATAAATTTCCAAAGTACAGAATATTGATTACAATGGCTTCCCCCCCCATAACATCCCTCCAACCCACAACCCTCCCCTTATCCACTCCCTCTCCCCTTCCATTCACATCAAGATTCATTTTCGATTGTCTTTATATACAGAAGATCAGTTTAGCATACATTAAGTAAAGATCAAAATCAAAATTTTGCAATGAGGAGTATGCCTTCATATGTATGTGTTAAATTTAATGTAATCTTTAATTTCAGACAACCAGGCTGTTTCTGACTTCTTAATTTCTTTTATTTCTATTACAAGTACCTGAAGAATGCTTTTAAATGCAAATAATCATTTATTTTATTTTTATTCCCAAAATGGCAGGTTGTCTTCATTTCTGCATTTTATAATTTACTTCAATATTCAAGTAAAAAAAAAGAAGATATCCCCACTCTTTCATGAAAATTTTTAAAATTTATGACTCCTTGAGACTAGGGTAATTTTTTCCCACAAATTTATGTTAGATCTCCAAAATTCCAAATAGGCTCTATTTAAACTATCTTAAAGAAGTAAATTATCATTTATTATTTTAGTAATACTTCATCTTACCCTATCAGGCACACAAGGTAGATGTCTAATCAGTCTGCATGTATTCTTTTCATCATGTTTCTATCAAGTCCTGTGAAGAATCTGAAACTTATGTGATTTCCAAGGTAAGAAGTGAGTGTGTAACACTTAGGTGGAAGCTGGAAAAGATGATGGAATATACATTATCCATGGCAATAACAATACACAAATTATCAGATGGTTTTGTGCCGGTTCCTCTGAACCCAGTTTCTACAGGGTGACACAAAGAGCACCAGGTTTGGCCTATAAAAACACTGGATTGCTGTACCAGACAGAATAACTGAGTTTCAGAAAGTTATCATGCTTGCTGCTTGCTTAAGACGGAGATATACTATATCTGTCTTTCAAGGCTGTTCACTACATAAACAAACTTGAAAATATAGTCTGGAATAGAGTATGAAAAAAATAAGTTATTCATTGGGTACAAATGTGAAAGACCCAGAGCATATTGTCTACGAACAGTTTCTTTGCCTTAGCAAAATGTTTTTTGAGGATCATTTTTGTTATATCATATAGTCAGTCCATTTTATTGCAGCATTCCATTGCACCATGGATGTACCACATTTTGTTTTTACATGCACCACTTTTAGATGTTATCTTTATATATTCAGATTCAGATTCATAGAAACTTATTCATTGACATCTCTATTTATCTTTCTGATGAATTAAATTCACATGTGCAAGATTTTCTTCTGGAATTGTCTGAGTTTTCTCTGAGTCTATATTGTTTCAGTAACAATCTACAATAACAACTATATGTTAAATTTGTGGTATAAACTAACCTAAGTTTATTTCAGTCACCTAATAAATAGCCCAGGACTAATGCTTCAGTTCAAGATGCCATAAAAGAACAGATTCCTTATCTTCCTGCTCCCCATTGGTAGTATACAGCTTTATTTTTCAAGGTACCAAGATGGCTTCTGTATCTCTAGCCATTAAGTCCATATTACAGGCACGAAGAATAATAATCGGGAATGGGTTAAAGTGCTAAATGTATAATTAGCTGAGTCTGTACTCTAACAGGAAATTTCCTCAGAAAGCACACTTTTATCTTCTAGGCCTTGCATTAATCTCTTTCTCAGATCTCATTAACCAGAATAAAATCTCAAAATCATAGCAAAAAGGGATTTGGTGAAGATCATAAATATCAGCATTGGTAAATCTCAACAGTTAGTCAGATTTTGAGAAAAAAATAACAAGTCTCCATACAGAAAGCATACATTTGACTGCCAAAGTTCTAGAAACAAAGGGAGAACACTTAAGGTTCTATTTTTCAGTATGGTCATTTCATCATAATTCTCTTATTTGGTGTATGGCTCCTCAACCAGAACCTCAGCTCTTGTTGATGTTACTGAGCCAAGACTATCTCCTGGAAGTAAACCCCTTATTTTCCATGCTTTGGTGGAATAAAGAGAGGCAGCAACCTGGCTATAGAAGTGGGGGTTTGGGAAGACTAGGACTCCAACAACCTTCAGCTTGGCCTAGTGCTTCTAATTCCTGAGTTTCCATTTCCTTCTGTACAAATCATCTAGCTTTTTCTTGTTTGGACAGCCCAGGCATTTAGGTTTTCATTTCCTCCATTATGGTAGTATGATACTACTGTTCTATTTATTTTTCATCTTTAAGTTGCTGACTCTCTCTCTCTCTCTCTCTCTCTCTCTCTCTCTCTCCATCTCTCTACTCTACTATTAGCTCCTTTCTTGTTCTCTATTTCATTGTGGTTTTGAATGTTTTCTACAGCTTTAATTCAATTTTTATTTTGTGAAATGTTGGTATTAATCCACTTTTTCCAAGTGAATGTTCTCCCACTCCTGCAGCCATACACCAGTACATTTTCCTATTCTAGTTGTTTTCATTAAACCTGGAAGACATTCTGGAAACAGGATGATTTATCTTATAAACAGAGAGAGAAATTCAGGAATGTGTCCCAATAATATAGTTACTTTACCCTCCCCACAAATTAATTCAGCTAAAATGTTTTTACTAAACAAAGACAAAGAAGGAAAAGGGAATGTGTTATAATATGGAGTTCATTTTATTACAGCATGAGATACATTTTCTATTTGTTGTATTCTATACAACTCAATCTATTTAATGTCAAGGAATATTTATACATTCCCTGATACATCATTGTCTTTGTTGTTTCAGAAATTTCCTTAGACTCTGAGCACAAAGCCCGAATGGATCCCTGGCTTCAAAAACGCTATAGTCAGCTGGAGGTACTGCACATGGACCTGCAGTTCCATGTAGGGTGAGGAAGCCTGTGGCAGAAAAATGCTGCCTGCTACAGTAGCGGTAATAGCTCCTTCTCACTCTCCCGCTCTTTCTCATCCTCCTTCTCACTCTGTCATTCACTTAAATAAAAACAAATTAATACTTTAAAAAACATCCCAGGCAAGTAATAACTCAAATACTTAAGTCTCTGTCACCTATATAGGAGACCTGGGTGGAATTTCTGGCTCCTAGCTTCAACCTGGCCCAGCCCTCACTACAGGAGGCATTTGGACAACAAACCAGAGGATGGAAAACAGATAGGTATTAATCTCTCCATCTCCCTCTCCCTGTTTCTCCTCTCCCTATCATTTTCTGCCTTATAAATAAATAAATAAATAAATAAATAAATAAATAAATAAATAAAATAAAAAGCAGCAGCACTAAGAGCTATTCATCCTGACAGTATAGATTCAGCAGGGGTGTAATTGAGAAAGCAACTTCTAAATTGAAACTGAAAGAGTTGCTACCTAAAGAGATTTTCTTTTGCTGGTTTTTATGTTTCTTTTGACAAACAAACTCCATTAATCTTTCTGCTGCATATGCTTCCTTTCTGCTGCTTTCAGGTAAGCTAAAATTCTAAGCTTTAAATATCTAATTCTAAGTTTTGGTTTCTCAAGTAATATCAGATCTAATCACCTAGTAGAATTTCTTTTCTTAGCACCCAGAGTGGTATCTTCCAAGTCGTATACAGCTAGGCAAATCATGTCCTGTTGTTAGCACTAGGCACACAATATTCACAATGACATGTGAGGATTCTGGTAAGTGCTGCCCCCCTAAGCAGTGGGATTTTGGCAGGTTACTTGAATTCCCTACGCATTATTTGCTCTCTGCAGAACAGTGACAATACTTATGTTCATTTCATAGAATGGGATCAAGTTGACTAAACAGGATGAAATGTTGACTGTAAATTGATACACACTATACTTGACATTCTAAGTACTTTATACTACATCTGTATATCTATTGCATAGGAGCACAAGCAGTTCAGGTTTTTTTCTCCCTGTGCTATTGATATTATAAGCAGCCCCACAGTAGTAGACATAAATATGTGGACATGATCCTTCCCAGTGAATGAAGGGAATAAACTCAGAATACATAATTCATATTACATAATTCACTTATACATGAATACTCCAGGATTGCTAATGTCACTTATGCATTGTAATCTCTGGTTCTAAATTACAGTGCTGAAAGTAGTATATTGTAATGCTTTTTAAGTCCATATTTAATTGATTTGAATTATCTACTATCCACCATTATCTAGTAAGATCCCTGAAGCTTACTTTCTTTTTCATTTATTTAGCAATTGTCTATTTTTAAAAAATTCTTCTGTAACTATTTTATTCCATTTTTGGTCTGTATTTAGGGATATAGTTTAGTTTCCTGTTTTAAATAGTGTTTTAACATAGTCCTATGTAAAAAGATGAACCATGGGAGGACATTAGAAGAAAACATCTAACCATTTGTATTATAATAGAAATGGACTCTGAAAAAGGGTAAATATAAGGTTTTATTCAGAGCAGAATATGAGTGATACAGGCCTGGGAAACACAAGCCCAGTGACTTGGTGTTCTCCTGTAGTCAAATTCTGGTTGGAATTACTATATTCTATGATAATACATTTTCATTTATAATTACACAGTGAATACACCATGACCTGTAATATGGACTTAACGGTTAAAGATACAGCAGCCATCTTGGTACCTTGAAAAATAAAGCCATATACTACCAACAGGGAGCAGGAAGATAAGGAATCTGTTCTTTCATGGTAGTTTGAGCTGAAGCATTAGTCCTGGGCTGTTTTGATATTTGAAGATTTATTTATTTATATGTTTGTTTGTTTGTTGAAAGGCAGTACGAGAGAGGAAGAGAAAGAGAAAGGGGCCTTCTATCCACTGATTCACAATAAC
Organism: Oryctolagus cuniculus; assembly: GCF_964237555.1. Lineage (NCBI taxonomy): Eukaryota > Metazoa > Chordata > Mammalia > Lagomorpha > Leporidae > Oryctolagus > Oryctolagus cuniculus. The sequence goes on from NC_091446.1 coordinate 49,919,010, forward strand.
CAGGGTTGGGCCAGGGCAATGCCAGGTGCCAGGAGCTTCATCTGGGTCTCCCATATGGGTGCTAGAGGCCTGAATATTTGGGTCATATTCTACTGATTTTCCAGGTGCATTAACAGGGAGCTGGATCCAAGTGGAGCAAACAAGACAAGAACTAGTGCCCACACATGGGATGCCAGCATCATAGGCAGTGGCTTAACCCACTGAGCTACAACACCAGCCCCTAAAGCATAACTGTTTATAAATATCTTCAGAGAAGGGCATGCTAAAAAAGGCTACTGATTAATTTTAAGAATATACAGGAGTATACAGATAAAGAAAAAAAAGAATTATATAAGCTTGTCCCAGATAATTTAGATGAAAGAAACTTCATGTGCATATTCCCAAGTCAAATAGACCTGGTGAATAAGATTCATTGCTCTTTCCACAACATTCCTAAGATGGGTCTCAATGGGTGTTTCTCTTGAATGGTTTGCCAGAGTTTTAGGGGAAGTTTGTTCTTAGTATTAACACCAGGGTCTTAATAGTAACATATTAACTTTCCTCTCCTTAATTCATCCCCTTGTTTCATAAAAAAAAAAAATAACAGTCATACAGAAAAGAACAATATGTATCTGTGTTTGTATACATGGGTATGTAAGTGGAGTGTCCATGAGTGGCACTTACTTTAGGAGAGAAACTATGGGGAAAGCAAAGCATATTTTAAAATAGACATTTAAAACCAAGTGAATAATATATTTAATATTATCTCTCTCCAGAGGGAAAAAAACTGGTCCTTACAAAAGTATTGCATATTTTATGATATTAATCAAGACAAGGAAAATTAATATTTTAAAGTCCATGAGAGATAGCTCAAGTCCAACATAGCTGAAAAGGGTGCAGCCACACTGACTTCAGAAGCCCTGCAATATGAAAAAAAAAAAAGGACCATATTTCCAGGGGTCTTCCCAACAGAAATTTTCAGCATAGAAGTGACAAAACAGAAGACTGTGGGACAGTGAGGAAAGAAGACCAGCACCATACTGAGGCCGCCACATGCAGCAGAGTGCAGCCAGTTGCAGGCATGGAGTCACCATCTTCTCGAGTCAAGTTAGGAAGAAGTTGCCTGCATCCCTCCACCTGCAATTTTAGCTGAGAGAATTCCATAGTCCCCCACTATTTTCTACTTCAGAATGGGGAGCTGACTGGAGTCTGAATAACAGCATGGCTCCAAGAAGGGAAGCCACATTGCATTCCTCCTGTCCCCTGCTCCCACAGATCACTGGATTTGGCTGTGAAAGCTGTGCAGTGGTTCTATGACCTGCTGCAAATAGAAGCTATCAGAGTAGAGTCAGAGTCAGGGCAACTTGCAGGGCAAAGAACAGATCACCTGCAACCTGAAACTGGGAGATTTGGGGCATTAGTATGGAGCTGTGCTTACTCACTCTACATGAGCCCGGGGGTTCACCTTTTGGGAGCTAGTACCAGCAGAAGCCCATAAAAGCTCCATTCCCACCCTGGGAGATCTGCGTAATGACCCTACTGTATACAACAACACCAGGACTATAATAATCAGTTCTAATTTGCTCAGTTCTGCTGGAATTCTAACTGGTGAACATAGGGAAAAACCTATCTGCATTCCGCCTCTCTGGATTCATACTTGCCAGAGCAAAATCTATGCATAATATACATATATAATGTATATGTATATATATATATACACAGTTTTTATCTAATTTTCATATTTAGTTTTTGTTGTTTTATTTTCTATACTATTTCTATTACTTATTGTTAGCCATGTTATTAATATATGTGATCACATTCTAGTTCTAAGCTTGTCTTTGATGTAAATTATTCCATTACCAGAAACTCAATAAAGTAAGTAGCAAGCTAAGATCTTAAAAGACTATAAAAAAGTGTTTTATAAGTATTTTGGATTTCAAACAACAATGCAGAGAACCACCTTTTTTTTTTTTTTTTTTTTTTTTTAAGAAATGGAAGGGACAGTTCTTTCAACAACGTCCTTGGTAATTCGTGAAAGCCTTTTTCATCTCAGATAGGCATGTAAGAAAATCAGGCCTGGACTAATGATAAAGACTTGAGCACCTTGTCCTGAATCTACCCTTCCCTGGCCACATGACTTTGGATGATCTGCTTGACCTTCTTCACCTTCACAGGCTATGCTTCATCAAGTGTAAAATAAGAGAAAGAAGCACAATGACCTTTAAAGCACTTTAGACTCTAACAACTTACGAATCTATTATTCTTCATTTTTCTTTACTCTAACAGAGTTTTTCCTTTGTAAGATCAGAATGATCCATGGAGAATTCTATGGAAAACATTCTGCCTCTATAGTGGAGCAGCTATAGGACTCAGACATAGAGGAAAGAAGCTGCTATCTAAAAAGTTTGCCCTTCAGCAATGCAATCTCAGATTTATTAGCACCTCTAATTCTCATCTTCATGCAAAAGCATTTTTGTTCTGTGTACTTAATAGAAATTGCTCAGATTAAATTGTTGCAAAGACCAGGTTATAAACCAATTCTTGGTACTTCAATTAATGCCATAATATCTATCATCTTTAAAAAGTAATGTCACCATACAGCAGAAGATCCATTAATTATCTAACTACTCAGTAGAGAGCCTAAGTAAATGCAAGTATTTTAAATAATAAAAACATTATGGTACATCATTTTGCAACCTCTATAAGTTTGTCTTCATTTAGTGAAAGAACTATTGTTTTCTTCCCTTCCTAAAAGAACAAAGACAAAAATTGTTTATTAAGTTCTACTTCTGCTATTAGTGTTGTTTTTTTTTTTCCTGAAGCTCTCTTATTTTATATACCCAATCTCTATACTTACATAGATACATAAAAAGATGAAAGTGCTCCATTTTTAAAGAGATGTTTCGGTCTTGCTTCCCACATACGGAAAGGTTTGTTTTGTTTCTAGATATGTAATATTCACAAGTTTTATGAGGAAGAAATTTGTTTAGGGGAAAGGAGGATATGATATTTATACATAGGGCATTTCTTTTTTTTTTTTTTTTTTTGACAGGCAGAGTTAGTGAGAGAGACAGAGAGAAAGGTCTTCCTTCAGTTGGTTCACCCCCCCAAATGGCCGCTACAACTGGCACACTTCGCCAATCCAAAGCCAGGAGCCAGGTGCTTCCTCCTGGTCTCCCAAGCGGGTGCAGGGCCCAAGCACTTGGGCCATCCTCCACTGCCTTCCCGGGCCACAGCAGAGAGCTGGACTGGAAGAGGAGCAACCAGGACAGAATCCAGCGCCCTGACCGGGACTAGAACCCGGGGAGCTGGTACCGCAGGTGGAGGATTAGCCTAGTGAGCCGTGGCGCTGGCCAACATAGGTCATTTCTTACATACATATGGCTGATGCATTTGAAACACTTCACCTTGATCCCTTATGAGAAATGATATAGTACAAACTTTAAAATCGATGTCTGTACATAAATTAATAGCCGAAAATCCAAAAGTGTTCATACGCATACAGGAAATAGAAAATGTACTCACTATAAAAAAATCAATACTGGGGCTGGCACTGTGGCATAGTAGGCTAAACTTCTGCCACCGTCATCCAATATGGATGCCAGCTGGAATCCCAGCTGCTCTTCTTCTGATCCAGCTCTCTGTTATGGCCTGGGAAAGCAGCGGAAGATAGCCCAAGTACTTGGGCCTCTGTGTCTGCATGGGAGACCTGGAAGAAACTCCTGGCTCCTGGATTTGGATCAGCCCAGCTCTTGCCTGCCACTGAGGCCATTTGGGAAGTAAACTGGCAGATGTAAGACCTTTTTCTCTGTCTCTCATTTTGTCTGTCTGTAACTCTACCTCTCAAGTATTAAGCCTTTCGACTGTAATGCAAATTTAAAACACATTCTCTCAAAAGCTAAAAAAAAAAGGAGAGTGGGAGGAATTTGTATTTACAAATCACATTGAATCTGTTAAAAACTAATTAAAAATAAAAAGATTTGATAGTATAAAATTATTTAAATTTTTAACATTAAAAATAATATTAAATGGCAAAAAATAATAAAATGTTCCAGGTGAACTCCAGATAGTAGTCTCCATTTTTTTCCTACTAGATTTCAGTGCCACTGTAAGAGAAAGTGCTGCATCTTCCTGCTTCTTTCATATTTTTGTTACCACTATTTATAGGATATTAGATTGTGGACTGCCTTTTATTAACCAACATCCCCTTCTTTATGAAAACAAGTAGCTTTTAAAATATGTGCTAAAATAATGTCTTCGGTATAAGCATATAAATAATAACTATATATTAATAATTTTATATTATACCAAGCATATTATATATTAATAATATGATCAGATAACAGACTATAAACATCTGGGAGAATACAATGTGGTACTACTAGAAGAATACTTAAATAAGGAGAAGCAGCAAGGATTTCTTCTGTTGAAGACAATATATTTTATATGATTTTAACATTTTGTCAATAACCAATAGAAAGTCTAACTACAGTCAATTTTCAAAAGCCCCAGTACTAATGTTGTATTATGTTGCTGCAAATAGTGAACAAATATGAAATCATCAACTCTAGAAGAAATATGTGAATATTTAATATAAGTGTGTGTATACCAGCATATATGCATACATAATTATATCTCACACAAATTGAAATACATTCTGGTAGATTCCATTTTCTTTATCTTATAATGGAGAAAATTAGCTTGAGAAGTGTAAAGCAACTTGCCTAAAAGTTTCCAAAGTTAGGATTCAAGTCCTATCCAAGTGGCCCCAGAACCAGAGCTTCATGCACTACCCTGAACTCCCTGCTCCCTCCCTCCCTCCATCATCTGGTGATCTCTGTAAGAAAACTGAAACCAGTAGTCAGGTCAAAGTATGGCCGCATTCAAATTCAGTTGGAAACATGCAAGCCTGTTATTGGCAGGAAAAGTGCCAAATATTGATTTTAGTGTCACAAATAATGACATAGAATAATTCACCAATATTAAATCTGTGAAAAATTAGAAATGACTGTAAATACCTCCAAAAGCTTTAGACAACAACCAAAAAAGATTTAGAATGAATGAAATAATCACTATCAACAACAGCAACAAAAAAAGATACACCAGAGAACAAGAGAACATAAGCATTTGTCTGCAAAGGGGGCAGCTTTATTCATTAAAGAGATCAGAAATTAGGGCTACCAGAGCAGCTGGAAAGTGAATGGGAACCCCCAGAAAATATTTAGTCAAAATTATTAGGCCCAATATCTGCATAGAAACTCCCTCAAATACTTCAGCAGAATTCTTAACTGAGTAAGGTGAGAGTGTGATTAAAACTATCAAAAACATCTGGAAGCCTGAGAAATCTAAACAGAGATTTCAGAAACTCCTAAGACTATAAAATTGAGAAAAAAAAATCCAGATAAACCGTATCACCAATAATACTTAATAAAGATCCACAGGCAAAAGAATATCAGATGGAAATGTGCATCTAAACGGAGGAGTGGTAAAACAGCAAGCAATCAGTTAAATATCAATGTTTTTGCTTTCTTAGATACAGAAAACAAAAGGGAAACTCTTTTACACTGTTTATGGGAATATAAATTGGCATAGTCACTATGAAAAATAGGACAGAAATGCCTCAAAAAGCAAAACATAAAGCTAGTATATAATTCATCAATCTCATTAATAGATATATATCCAAACAAATGAAAGCATTATACCAAAAAGATATCAGTACTCCCAAGTTTATTGTAGCACTACTAACAATAGTCAAATCACAAAATCAACCAAGGTACTCATCAACAGATGAATGGATAAAGAAAATGTGCTACATTGTGTTACATGAAAATAAGCCACACACAGAAAGACTACTATATGTTCTGATTTGTTGAGGCTTAGAAAAAAAGCTGCTCATCATGTATAAAAGTGATTATGAAAGGTTGGATATAGGAGAAATGCTAAAATAGAGAGGAAGTTTGGAGAACGGGTACTAAACCACAGATAAAAGGAATAGGTTCTACTGTTCCATAGTCCTGTGGATTGACTGCTGCAGTGACTTAACGAACATATTTTATGAAGAACTAGAAGAAAGGATCTTGAAAACTCCAAGGATAAAGAAATAATAAAGAAACTGAGATGTTAATTATCCTAATTTGATCAGCTCAAGATGTATGTACATAAAGAAATATAACAGTATACTCTATAAACATGTAAAAGTATTATATTAATAAATTTAAAACTGTAAAAAATATTCTCGGAAGCCTGGTGTTGTGGCATAGCTTGTCAAGCCACCACCTGTGACACCAGAATCCATATTTGCGCCAGTTCCAGTCCTGACCACTCCATTTCCAATCCAGCTCTCTGCTAATGGCTTGGGAAAGCGGCAAAGGATGGCCCAAATGCTTGGTCCCCTGGACTCACAAAGGAGACCCAGAAGAAACTCCTGGTCCCTGGTTTCAGATAATCCCAGCTCCAGCCATTGTGGCATTTTGGGAAGTGAATCAGCTGGTGAAAGATCTCCCCTCTTCCCCCCATCCCCTCTCTCCTCTCTACCCCTCTCCCCTCCTCTAGCCTCCCTTCTCCCTTCCATTACTCTTCTCTCATTTCCTGTCCCTTTCTCACTTCTCCCCCGCTCTAGCCTCCTCTCTCCCTTCCCACCCTTCTCTTTTCTTCTCCTCTCCTCTCCTCTCCTCTTCTCTCTCTCTCTCTCAGCCTTTAAAGTAAATAAATAAATCTTTAAAAAATTCTCTGAAGCCATCAAACATATTAAAAAACCAGGACCAGTTTCTAAGGATTTCCCCTGATCAATATAGTTGTCTTTCACAGATGTGCTAGATTATGTTTATACAGGAAGATTCGAAGTTTACTTTTCCTTCCACAGAAAATAACCAAGTTGTTTTTTACTTCAATAGAATATAAGATCACAAATGAAAAGGACTAAAGAGATCATAGGAACCTATACAAAATTATGTTTTTTCTTAAAGAATACACTATATATTAAGGATAATGTGCATGAAAATTAAATTTTCCAATGCATAATTTTCATCACAATATCATAAATTCTGTTGAAATCTTTAAGAAACTTCTCCTCCCTCTCTTATTCCCACTGTTATATTTTAGAGGGATCACTTTTCAGTTAAAATTTTTCAGTTCACAGTTGGTCATGGTGGAGGGACTGGGAGTCAAAGGGAGCACATAGACAAGTCTAGTACCTGCTAACGCTAACCGATGGAGTAAATAAAGGGGAGAGTGATCCAACATGGGAAGTGAGATACTCAGCAGACTCATAGAATGGCAGATGTCCTAAATAGCACTCTGGCCTCAGAATCAGCCCTAAAGGCATTCGGAGCTGGCTGAAAAGCCCATGAGAGTATTTCAGGCATGGAAAGCCAAGACACTCTGGCAAAAGATCTCTGTGAGTGAGATCCCAGTGGAAAGAACAGGTCATCAATGAAGGAGGTACCTTTCTCTGAAGGGAGGAGAGAACCTCCACTTTGACTATGGCCTTGTCTAAACAAGATAAGAGTCGGAGAACTCAGAGGGCTTCCATAGCCTTGGAAACTCATGACTGGAGCATAGGGAGATTACTGATGCCATAGACAGGAGTGTCAATTTGTAAAGTCAACAACAGGAGTCACTGTGCACTTACTCCTCATGTAGGATCTCTATCCTTAATGTGCTGTACATTGAGATTTAATGCTATAACGAGTACTCAAACAATATATTTCACTTTGTGTTTCTATGGGGGTGCAAACTGTTGAAATCCTTACTTAATGCATACTAAACTGATCCTCTGTAAAAAAAAAAAAAATAAAAGAAATTATCAATTCCCAACTTGACTCTCACTGGGATTAAATATGACAATAGGTCTGATCTGATTTCATCATCATTTAAAAAAAAATCATCTATTATTTTTCACTTTATGTTTCTGTGTGGGAGCAAACTGTTGAAATCCATACTTAATGTATACTAAGCTGATCTTCTGTATATTAAGATAATCGAAAATGAATCTTGATGTGAATGGAAGGGGAGAGGGAGTGGGAAAGGGGAGGGTTGTGGGTGGGAAGGACGGTATGGGGGGGAAGCCATTGTAATCCATAAGTTGTACTTTGGAAATTTATATTCATTAAATAAAAGTTTAAAAAAAAATTAAACACCTAAGAATAATTGTGTGTTAATTACAGAGTTCAACCAATAGTACTAGAACAAAAAAAATAGTAAAAGGGATAAAGTATTACATTGTACATCAACAGTCAGGACAAGTGCTGATCAAGTCACTGTTTCTCATAGTGTCCATTTCACTTCAAAAGGTTTCCCCTTTGGTGCTCAGTTAGTTGTCACCGATAAGGGAGAACATATGATATTTGTCCCTTTGGGACTGGCTTATTTCACTCAGCATGATGTGTTCCAGATTCCTCCATTTTGTTGCAAATGACCGGATTTCATTGTTTTTTTACTGCTGTATAGTATTCTATAGAGTACATGTCCCATAATTTCTTTATCCAGTCTACTGTTGATGGGCATTTGGGTTGGTTCCAGGTCTTAGCTATTGTGAATTGAGCTGCAATAAAGATTAATGTGCAGACCGCTTTTATGTTTGCCAATTTAAATTCCTTTGGGTAAATTCCAAGGAGTGGGATGGCTGGGTTGTATGGTAGGGTTATATTCAGGTTTCTGAGGAATCTCCAGAATGAGTTCCACAGTAGTTTAACCAGTTTGCATTCCCACCAAAAATGTGTTAGTGTCCATTTTTCCCCACATCCTTGCCAGCATCTGTTGTTGGTAGATTTTTGAATGTGAGCCATTCTAACCAGGGTAAGGTGAAACCTCATTGTGGTTTTGATTTGCATTTCCCTGATTGCTAGTGATCTTGAACATTTTTTCATGTGTCTGTTGGCCATTTGGATTTCCTCTTTTGAAAAATGTCTATTGAGGTCCTTGGCCCATCTCTTAAGTGGGTTGTTGGTTTTGTTTTTGTGGAGTTTCTTGATTTCTTTATAGATTCTGGTTATCAACCCTTTATCTGTTGCATAGTTTGCGAATATTTTTTCCCATTCTGTCGGTTGCCTCTTCACTTTCCTGACTGTTTCTTTTGCAGTACAGAAACTTCTCAATTTGATGCAATCCCAAATGTTAATTTTTGCATTGACTGTCTGTGCTTCTGGGGTCTTTTCCAAGAAGTCATTGCCAGTACCTATATCTTGCAGGGTTTCTCCAATGTTCTCTAATAATTGGATTGTGTCGGGTTGCAGATTTAAGTCTTTAATCCATGTTGAGTGAATTTTTGTGTAAGGTGAAAGGTAGGGGTCTTGCTTCATGATTCTGCACGTGGAAATCTAGTTTTCCCAGCACAATTTATTGAATAGACTGTCCTTACTCCAGGGATTGGTTTTGGATCCTTGATCAAATATAATTTGACTGTAGATATTTGGATTGAATTCTGGTGTTTCTATTCTGTTCCATTGGTCTATCCATCTGTTTCTGTACCAGTACCATCCTGTTTTGATAACAACTGCCCTGTAGTATGTCCTGAAAACTGGTATTGTGATGCCTCCGGCTATTCGAGGTCAACTGTGTCTCCATATGAATTTCAGCATCATTTTTTCCAGATCTGAGAACAATGTCTTTGGTATTTTGATTGGTATTGCATTGAATCTATAAATTGCTTTTGGGAGAATGGACATTTTGATGATGTTGATTCTTCCAATCCATGAGCATGGAAGATTTTTCCATTTTTTGGTATCCTCTTCTATTTCTTTCTTTAAGGTTTTGTAATTTTCATTGTAGAGATCTTTAACCCTCCAGGGGATTCCAAGACAATCCCATCAAATTTGTATGTACCAATGCCATCTCACTACTCCAAGTGATCAATTTCAGTTCACAATTGATCACACTGATAGGTCTAAGAGTCAAAGGGATCACACAAACAAGTCTAGTGTCTGCTAAAACTATCTGATAGAATCAAAAACGAGAGAACTATCCAACATGGGAAGTGGGATACACAGCAGACTCACAGAATGGCAGATGTCCTAAGTAGTACTCTGGCCTCAGATTCAGCCCTTAAGGCATTCGGATCTGGCTGAAGAATCCATGAGAGTATTTTAGGCATGGAAAGCCAAGGCACCCTGGGGGAAAAAAAAAAAAAACCTAAATGAAAGATCTCTGCAAGTCAGATCCCAGTGCAAAGAACAAGGCCATCAAAGAAGGAGGTACCTTTCTCTGAAGGGAGGAGAGAACTTCCACTTTGACTATGACCCTGTCGGAATAAGATCGAAGTCGGCAAACTCAAAAGGCTTCCATAACCTTGGCAACTTGTCATGACTAGAGCCTAGGGAGATTACTGACGCCATAAACAAAAGTGTCAAATTGTTAAGTCAACAACAGGAGTCATGTGTACTTACTCCTCATGTGGGATCTGTCCTTAATATGTTGTCCAATGTGAAGTAATGCTATAACTAGTACTGAAACAGTATTTTAAACTTTGTTTCTGTGTGGGTGCAAACTAATGAAATCTTTACTTAATGTATACTAAATCGATCTTCTGTATGTAACGATAATTGAAAATGACTCTTGATGTGAATGGAATGGAAGAGGGAGCGGGAGATGGGAGGGGTGTGAGTGGGAGGGAAGTTATGGGGGGGGGAAGCCATTGTAATCCATAAACTGTACTTTGGAAATTTATATTTACTAAATAAAAGTTAAAAAAAGAAATCTTAAGAAACTAATAAAGAGCCAAATTTCATGCCTATATATAATTTGTTGGGGTTTCTTAAAATCTCAGATTAGATGTGAAATAATTTTTATATGGCATATTTATGAAAAAGATGTTTTGATAAAATACTGACTTTTTTCAGGAGAATGTATACCTAAAAAAATGGGCAGAATCTCTATTGAAAATTTATTTGAGTGATATGTGTCAACTTCCATTGAGTAGGAAAAAAACAGAGAACTAGAGAAATTCCTAGTAGACAGATAATCTCCAGCTCTTGGTTATGGCTTCAACTATCAGTTAAAATATATGACTTGTTGCATTTCTCACATAAGAGTACATGCAATCATTACTTGTCAATTGAGCATAAAAATGTTTTAAAAGAGGGGTCAGAGCCAGTGTCAGGCACTCCCTGTGGAACTGGTCAGGTCCCTCTTTTAGTCACTAGAATTGCTGGGCCATTTGAAAACTAATCTTCTACCATGAGGCATCTGTCCTATCTCTCTCTCTCTCTCTCTCTCTCTCTCTCTTTTTTTTTTTTTTTTTTTTTTGACAGGCAGAGTGAACAGTGAGAGAGAGAGACAAAGAGAAAGGTCTTCCTTTTGCCGTTGGTTCACCCCCCAATGGCCACTGCAGCTGGCATGCTGCGGCCGATCCGTAACCAGGAGCCAGGTATTTCTCCTGGTCTCCCATGCTGGCGCAGGACCCAAGGACTTGGGCCATCCTCCACTGCACTCCCTGGCCACAGCAGAGAGCTGGCCTGGAAGAGGGGCAACCAGGACAGAATCTGGTGCCCTGATCAGGACTAGAACCTGGGGTGCTGGCACTGCAGGCGGAGGATTAGCCTATTGAGCCACGGTGCCGGCCCTGTCCTATCTCTTAATATTATGTAATTAACCAGCTTTTCCATGCTATAACTGATTGCCAAAGGCTTAATGACTTAAGTCACCAAAAGTTTGTTGGCTTAAAACTAATACAAGTGTTTTATATTTCAGTTCTGGAAGTCAAAAGTCTGAAATACATCTCACTCAGATGTATAAAAACAGAAGATTTTTGTAGGGCTTTATTCTTTCTGGAAACTCCATGGGAGAATCCATTTCCAAACCTTCTAGAGGCTGCCTACATTCCTTGGCTTACCTCACTTTCATCTTGAAAGCCAGCAATGGATGGTCCAGCCTTTTCTATGCTACATCACTCAGTCACTCACTGTCACACCTCCCTCACTGAAGTTTAAGGACCTGTGATTATATTGGATTCCCCCTAAGAATATTTGTACAGCACAGTCTGACCTCAAGGACAGCTGATTATCAATCTTTAGTTTCTGCTAAAGAAAAATTCACTTATTTGGAAATTCCATCATCTGTTTTTCTTTTACTATATCACATGATTTAATTATGTATTTATTGGTTATTAAGTTCCATTATTGGCCAAGCCAGTTACCATATCTGAGCTTCAGGTTCCTCATCTCTAAAATGGGAAAATAACATCCATAGTGTTTCAAGGAAAAATAAGGAATAAATTTGGAAATACCTATATGTCACAGGGGCCAGTTCTATGGCACAGTAGGTTAAAGCCCAGGCCTGCAGCACTGGCATCCTTTATGGGCACCAGTTCAAGTCCTGGATGCTCCATTTCTGACCCAGCTCCCTGTTAATGCTCCTGGGAAAGCAGCAGAGGACAGCTCAAGTCCTTGGGCCCTGAACCCATGAGGGAGACCCAGAGGAAGCTCCTGGCTCCTGGCTTTGGATGGGCTCAGTTGCAGCTATTGCAGCCATTTGGGGAGTGAAGCAGCAGATGGAAGATCTTTCTCTCTCTCTCTTGAATAAATAAAATAAATCTTTAAACATAAATAAATTCCACAGAAATACAAGTGATTTTTGCATTTGAGCTGCATTTATCAAGTCAAAGAGAACAAAAATTTTGAGAATATATATAATGTCCAAAACTTTGGACATAAGTGTTCATAGCCAAACATTACTTTCCCTTTCATTTGCAGTTCATCCAGGAGTTTGCTTGGACTGAATTAGCCAGCTTTTACTCCCATTCTTGCTTTTTTGCCTATAGTTCTGTGACTCCATTACGCAGTATGCGGTCAAGACTTCAGCACTCTCTTAAAGGAAAGGACAGCTCATGGAAGTTGCAACCAGCTCAATATCCCTGGCATTTAATCAGTGGCATCCAGAATCCTATTTTGAGGGTCATGACTGCAAGTCCCTGTGTTAATTGTATGCCCTAAGAGAAACTTGTATAATTAAAACAAATCCATCAAAACTGATTTTGTATGTGTATCAAATAGTTGAAAATACTGGAAGACATAATATGCTGTATAATTTATTGCTCTTACATAGAATTACAAATAAAAGCAAACATTCTTCTTTTAATATCTTTTCAACTTTCAGCCAGATATTTCTCTGAATTCGGCCATAGCCATTGGTAGAGAAAACCGGAGGATAATCTCCGAAATAGTAGCTATCAATTGCAGGAGGTAATGGCAATTCAGAAAAATTTTATCTGTGTGAAGTGCAATTATGCAATTCTCATCTCAGCTATCTTCTGTAGATCTGTCATTCATCTTACTTTGTGCTGCCTACAAGTTCACTGCCTAGAGGAAGAAAACACTTAAAAATTCAATGTCTTTGGTTAATGTCTCTGAAGCATTTGGGGTGAATATAACTATTTTTCTCATTTATTGCTATTTTAGTATAAACCACAGGTGATATAAACTTCAAATTCTGCATAAATATTATACATGGTATTCTCGAGAAAACAATGACTTAGCTTCTGAAACAGAAGACATATTAAAAAAAGGAACACAGCCAAACAACTTTTTAAAACTTAAGTGTATGCATGCCATGAAGTAGAGAGGGATGACTTTAGTCATTTACTTACGTTATCATTATCTTATTGAAGGGTTTTTGAAATTACCTAAAGTGACTATTCAACTTTTTTCTCAACTAGCAAAATTCCAGTGTAAACAGTTCATTCTTTGCATGACATAAGCATAATACTTAAAGGGATATTATGCATAATTCTATCGGTTATGTAATTCCAGCCTCTCAACATCTTAAATATTCAAAAATTTTCAGAAATGAATTAAAAAGTTGTTCTACCTGGTTTCATCAATCATCAGTTCAAACCAAACACTCTCTTTACTCCCTGGATTCCTTTGAAACAAATACAAAATTTCCCATCCCATAAGGGTGCCCGTTTGATTCCCAGCTGCTCAACTTCCTATCCAGTCCTCTGCTAATGCACTTGGCAAGCAGCAAATGATGGTCCAAGTGCTTCGGCCCTTGTACCAACGTGGGAGACTCAGATTAAGTTCCTGGCTCCTAGCTCTGGTCTGACCCTGTCCTGACTGTTGTGGCCATTTGAGGAATGAACCAGGAGATGGGAGGCTTCTCTCTCTCTGCCTCTGATTTTCCCTCTCTGTAATTCTGCCTTTCAAATAAATAATTTTTTTTTCAAAATTTTCTCTTATTTTTTCAGTGTGTTTGTATCAGGACCCAAATGTGGTCCATAAATTCTGACTGATTTATTTTTCCTCTTACATATAGTTTACATGACCTCCTGTCTTTACGTTTACTTGTAATTTTTTTAACCTTTTAAGATTTACTTACTTGAAAGGCAGAGTTGGGGCTGGCAATGTGGCATAGCATGTAAAGCCACCGCCCGCAGTGCTGGCATCCCATATCCGCACCAGTTCGAGTCCTGGCTGCTTCACTTCCAACCCAGCTCTCTGCTATGGCCTGGGAAAGCAGTGGAGGATGGCCCAAGTCCTTGGGCCCCTGCATCCACAAGGCAGACCTGGAAGAAGCTCCTGACTTCTGGCTTCGGATCAGAGCAGCTCTGGCCATTGTGTTCAATTGGGGAGTGAACCAGCAGATGGAAGACCTCTCTCTCTCTCTCTCTCTCTTTATCTTTGTAACTCTGCCTCTCTTTATCTTTGTAACTCTGACTTCCAAATAAACAAATAAAACTTAAAAAAGGCAGATTTAATAGAAAAGAAAAGAGAGGGGAAATTTTCCATATGCTGTTACACTCCCCAAATGGCTGCAACAGCCAAGGTTGGGCCAGGCTAGAGCCAGGAGCCAGGAGTTTAATGAGGTCTCCCACAAGGGAGAACAAGGGAGGACAGGAAACAAGTACTTGAGTCATCTTCCACTGCTTTCCTAGACGCATTGGCAGGGAGCTGGATATAAAGCAGCCAGGACTCATGTCAATGCCCATATAGGATGTTGCCAATACAGGCAGCTACTTAACCAGCTTTGCCATAATGCCAGCCCCTGTAATTTATTTTTAATGAGTTAAGTAATTTGCCCCATAAAGTTTCCCACTGTCTGGAGCTTTCTGAGAATATCTACTGTTATGTTTCTCTGTGTTTTCTCTATGTTAATAGTTAGACCCAAAGACAATCAAACTGTCTACATCTAAAGTGTTACTCAGGGTCGGTGCTGCGGTACAGAGCTAAAGCCCCAGTCCACAGTGCCAGCATCTCATGTGGGCGTTGTTTCAAGTCCCAGCTGCTCCACTTCCAATCCATCTCTCTGATATGGCCTGGGAAAGCAGTAGAAGATAACCTAAGTTCTTGGACCCCTGCACCCAGAAGAAGCCACTGGTTCCTGGCTTCGAATCGATCCAGATCTGGCCATTGTGGCCATCTGGGGAGTGAACCAGTTGATGGAAGACCTTTCTCTATCTCTGCCACTGTCTCTCTGTAACTCTGCCTTTTAAGTAAATAAATAAATCTTAAAAAAAAATAAAGTTACTGTATAGTATCCTGAGGATACACATTGTGAAACAGTAAGAAATATTTATCTGTTGGCCTCTGCCCCTAGTTTCCAACACAGAGCTCCCCAAAACCTTATAATTTATTCTAGCCACCGGGGTGCTAGGACAATCTCTTACTCTCATTTATGGTCTTTGACCCTGGTTCTTGACATAGGACCCCTAAGTCCTTTATACAATCCTGGCTAATAGGAGGATTTCTGTTCAAACAAAATGACTCTTGGTGGACTCCTAGATGGGGGCTGGGCACCAGGAACACTAAACTGTGATTATAAGCTTGGAGCTTACAAAGATACTCTCCATTTTCCAGAGAGCAGAGTCGAGCTAGAAGTAGAATCAATGATCAACCATGCTACAAAGAAGGCACAGAAGTTCCTGAATTATGGCGCTCAGAGAGGTTCTGAAGAGCTGAGCATGCAGAGATTTTCCAAGAGTGATTCACTTGAAGACAGCATGCAAGGCTTCACCCCATCTTCTCCCACACCTTGCCTGTGCATCTCCTCCATTGGGCTGTTCATCTCTATCATTTACTACATCCTTTATTAGTACATTGATGAACAGAAGTGAAGTATTTCTCTGACTTCTGTGACCCTCTTTTGCAAATTAATCAAATCCAAGAAAGGAGCTTTAATTCATAGGAGGTAAGTTCAAGGTACAGGTGATAATTCCCCTCTGGTGTCAAAAGTATTGTGTTGAATAAGTGATCAAGACAATAGAATGGGTTTTTTCCCTTAAATATACTTAAACTCTGGTTCTTTCCTCCCTCTTTCAGTTTATTTATTTGACAAGCAGAGTGACAGAGACAGATGGAGATATAGAATAAGAAATCTTCAATCCTCTGTTTCACTCCTAATTGCTTGTAACATACAGCTGGGTCAGGCCAAAGCCAGGAGCCCAGAATTCCATCGGGGTCTGCCTCCCAGGATGTGCATTAGCAGCAAGCTGGATTGTAAGCAGAGAAGCCAGGACTCCAACCAGGCATTCAGATAGGAGATGCAGTTGTCTCAAAAGCCAGCCTAAGCCAGTACACAACAATACCCTTCCTTCTCTCCTTTTTAAGTCTAATAGCCATTGATTCATTGCCAAAATCCACTAGTTCATGAGAAGTAGGTAAAAGTAAGATTCCACTACTATTGCTGCTTCTTGCATTATAAGCTGGAATAATTTCCTCATATAAGTTACATGGTTAAACAAAAGAGTTTACAAGAAAAGCAAGATAAATGTTTTATCTTTATCTTCTAGTTTTTAATATACTGAACTTATTACCTAGCATCCATTTGTGTATCATTGTGAACTGATGTATTCAATAAGCTTTGATGAATTCTAAATGATTGCAATTGTTCTTAATTAATGCCTTCATTTTTTGCTTCTTTGACCTGGGATATTTTCTTCAAATATGTCTTTGAATAATTCTGACATGACTCTAGGGTCTTTGAAAACTCTCTTGTTATCTGGTATAATGAGATGTTCCAGGATTATTGCTAACATTTTTGGAATACTAACTCAGAAGTGAAACTATTGAAAAATTTTATATAAATATCACAACTTGGTGGCTAAGGGTAATCCAAGTCAATTTTTCTTTTTCTCCCATTGAACAAAATATTAGTAAACACAGACTGACAAGACATATCAGGAGTTCACAGTTCATAATACATACACACACAGTGAATTATATCAGAGGTCTTCAAAAAGTTCATGCAAAGGTATATCATGCAATAAAACCTATAATTTCAAAAGTCTTTGTGTAAACACAGAGTTCACTTCCCAATAACATGTCATTCTTGTGGGGTATTCAAACAAGACACAGGATTGGTGAAGTAGATAAATCTGTGTTAGCAGTCATATTATTCAAGTGTTACTATTGCTGTTCTTAGAGAGTTGTATGTATGAGGGTGCTTTCAGATGTTCATGGAAAAATGGAATTAAAAGCTAAGTTTATTTTGACAAAAAGACTTTTGACTATATATACTTTTTTCCAAGTTTCTCTTTAAAGTTAATATATGCTAGAGCTCACGTCATTGTGTTAAACAGTAATAGTCCTATTTTCTCCATGGTACTTTGTTATGTACCAGAGACAATTAAATAAGTCCTTGGTTGATAAACATTTGAATTGTACCATAATGTTGATAAAAATTGTTACTGTAAAGAATTTTGTCAAGTGACAAAGATTCTTGGAAGTGAAATTCTTGAGTCAAAGAAAGTGAATATATCAGAATTGTGTAAACTGCAAAATTACTTACAGAAAGACTATACCATGTTATTCTTACCAGCATTTCAAAAATATATTTTATCCATTTCACAAAAATGGGAATTGAAATTCGGAAAACGTAAGTGATTTTTCCAGTCTATTTCCAGTCTTTAATGAAAACTACATCCATTTGTAAATACACATACCCTGTCAAAACTACCTGCTCGGGAAATAGAAGCTTTGAGAAAAGGGTGGAAATAGTAAGATATTTCATATGAAAGTATAGAAAATGTTGAACAGCAATCACTGAATTATTTTTAAAAATGAAATATGTATTTGGATCTGTATGTCAGAAAAATATTTCTAAAACTATCTCAGGTTGGTTGCTTTGTAAGGGATAAATGGGTTTGGTAGATGGATGACGTGGCCCTTAGTGGAAGCTTGATGATTCTTAGCCAGAAGAACTGGGAAAAAAAAGTTACTGCATTAGACTAAAATGCTTCTCCTGCAAATACAATCCTCAATGTGACTGTATTAGAAGATAGACTTAGGAGGTATGTTGAAAGAGGTCATTTGGGTAGGGTCTTAGTCTGATATAATTGGCGGCCTTATCAAGGAAGATTCCTCTCCTTTCTGCCTCCCCACCCCCCCTTCCAATCTGTGTGTATGTGTGTGTCTCTCTCTCCCCACCTTCCTTCTTATCTTTCTCTTTTCTTGTGCACACATCCCAGGAAAAGACCATGTGAGAACACAGCAAGAAAAAAAGCAACTTTCTTTCTCTCCCTCTCCCTCCCCCTACCTCCTCCTCCAGCCCTCCTTCCCTCCCTCCTTCTTTCCCTCCTTCCCTCTCTCTCTTTCTCTCCCTCCCTCCCTTCCTTCCTCTCTCTCTCTCACCAGAGACTCAATTTGCTGGAACTTTAACTTTGAAATTCAGTCCTGAGAACTGTAAGAAAATAAATTTCTCTTGCTTAAGCCACCCAACCACTTGTGCTTTCTTATGGCAGCTGGAACCAACTGCTACCGTGATAAAAATGCACTAGATGAAGCAGTAGCAACTCTCCACTCTGGAAAAAAAAAAAAAAGGCACCTTTATATGTGAAATCCCTTCAAAGCCTCCTTTCCAGAGAGGGCCTAGAATAATCTCTGAAGTGTTTCACAATTCCAGGTGCCTCTTCATCATCACCCGTCAATCCTCATGTTGTTTCTTGGTTACCAGATTACTGGGGCTCATCAATTAATTTTAAAAATTACTAAAAACTTCTTGTTTTTCAGAAACTAGACCATTTGTTGATTAAGATAAATGTAGCCCATCCTCTTGTGGAGATAAAAATGCTATTCCTGGCTCAATTAAATGCATGGAATTTTAGTGACTCCATCTTTTCCGATAGTTTGCTGCTTAAACTGAAAAGACAAAGAATAGCATACTACAGTGTTTTCTTCCACTTGCAACACTAATGGGCTGAGCTTGGACTACAGCTGTTGCATTCCAATTTCCTCTTTTTCTCAATAGGAAAAGTTTACAAAAATCTCATTTTTTCCTCCTTTAAATTAGGGCATGGGGCTGGGAGAATGCCTAAAAAAGAAAATAATAAATTAAATGCGATTTGTATTTTCAGAAAATTGGTATTTGAATGGAAATATTCAAACAGATTGAGGAAATTCACCTGTAACATAGTAGTAAATCATGGTGGCCATAATTATATGTCCATTAGCTTAAGAAACCTTCAACAGTCAGCATATATTTAAAGGAAAGATCATCATGCATTTGTGAATTAGTCATCTTTCATTTCTTCTCTACAAAGGCTGAAACCAGTTCCTCCCATTATTAACTGTGAAAGCAATGAGACTGTCACAAGATTTGAAAATTTGAGATTGGTGATAAACTTTTAGGTTTTTAAAAATATAATATTTGTTTTTATCCTCTAATGAATATCTAGGAATGCTATATTTTCAGCTCTTCCTAAAATAATAATAATCACCAGTGCAAGTTATATGTCATTTTCTATTTCCACTGTTTCTATCCACCCAGGGGAAGCAAAATGCTTAGATGATAGGAAAGACATCAATGCTCTATCCAGACAAAGAGGGAGATAAAAGTATTGGTTAGGGCTATCTCTGAGTGGCTGTGCTCCTGTTATGATGTGACTATCTGAGGGGAAAACAGATAAAAAAGAGAAAGAGATAAGCTGTTGAGTTACAAGTGGCTGTAAGATTGAGATGCCACTCAGAATGGTTTTCAACACAGTATAAGCATCAGAACAGGAGAATAAATACACAGTAAGAATCCTGGCATCTCATTTAGCATGCCATTTGTCCTTTCCTCTTTTATTTTAAAAATGGCTCCAATTTAGGCCGGCGCCGCGGCTCACTAGGCTAATCCTCCGCCTAGCGGCGCCGGCACACCGGGTTCTAGTCCCGGTCGGGGCGCGGATTCTGTCCTGGTTGCCCCTCTTCCAGGCCAGCCCTCTGCTGTGGCCAGGGAGTGCAGTGGAGGATGGCCCAGGTGCTTGGGCCCTGCACCCCATGGGAGACCAGGAAAAGCACCTGGCTCCTGGCTCCTGCCATCGGACCAGCGCGGTGCGCCGGCCGCAGCACGCCGGCCGCGGCGGCCATTGGAGGGTGAACCAACGGCAAAGGAAGACCTTTCTCTCTGTCTCTCTCTCTCACTGTCCACTCTGCCTGTCCAAAAAAAAAAAAAATGGCTCCAATTTAGATAATGAATTATATAAACACTCCAATTATGTAAAGAGAACTTAGATCTTACTAAGTATATATCAGTAGCAGTGGGTTTTTTTTTTTTTTATCCTAAAACTTAATTCTTAGGGAAGAACAAAATTATTTTAAGAGACTGTTTGCTTAGTTTTACCCTCTTGAACTGCCACTTCTCAGATCTGGAATGCTTCTAAACATGCAAGCCCCAGTTGTTTCCTCTTTTTCCCACTACAAAACTCTTTTTTAAATGTTTCTTTTATTTATTTTCATCTACATGAAAGGCAGACTGACAAGTAAACATACACAGACCTCTTTCATTCACTCATTTGATCCCCAAATGCCTATAACAGCCAGGACAGGGTCAGGTTGAACCCAGGATCCCAGAATTACATCTGGATCTCCCAAGTGGGTGGCAAGGCCCCCATCACTTGGATCATCATCTGCTGCCTGACAGGATGCATTAGCAGGAAGCTGGGTAAGAAGCAGAGTAGGCAGGACTTGAACCAGCATTTTCATATCGGATATAGGCATCCTAACCCTTGCAATGAATGCCCTTACAAACTGCTTTCAAAGAGGCAGTCTCTTTAGAGAATAACACCATCCCACTGGCTCTATCACTTGCTACAGTTAATAAAGCTTTCCTCTGAGTATCTTCCACTTGAGGCTGAGAGTTTGCCAATTCCCCAAGCAAATATACCCCCTGTGTCTGCCAACAATGGCAACACAGAAATATCCTTTTGAAATATATTACAGAGGGACAAAGTAGGATACAAAATTGGGGGGTGGGGTAGTATTGTGACACAGTGGATCCACTCAGAGTCCTAGCAGCTTCATGTCCAATCCTGCTCCCTTGTATTGTACCTGGGAAGCCAATGGAAGCTGGCCCTAGTACTTAGGTCACTGTCACCCATGTGCAAAGTCCAGATGTAGTTCCAGGATCCTGGCTTCAGCCTGGCCCAGTTCTGGCCAACTGGCCATTGTAACTATTTAGGTAGTGAATCACTGGGTAGAAGTCTCAGTCTCTCTCTCTCTCTCTCTCTCTCTCTCTCTTTCTCTCTTTCTCTCTCCCTCTCTCTGCCTTAAAAATTAAGTAAATCTTTTTTTTTTTTTAAATTTGTGTGTACGTGTGAGTGTGTGTATGTGTGTAAGAGAGAGACATTGACAGAGATAGGTGTGCTTCAGTGTGTGCTTGGTGCAGCAGTTAAGACACCATTTAGCTCATCCTATATTGGAATGCATACTTGGTATTGAAGTCTCAGCTCTACTCCTTATTCCAGTTCCTGCAAATGTGTACCCCGAAGCAGCTGAAGCAGTCAGATCACTGCCACTCATGTGGGAGACCCAGAGTGAGTACCAAGTTCCTAGCTTCAGCCTGCTCCAGCCCCAGCTTTTGAATGTACATTTGAAATAAAATGAAAATAAAAATTTTAAAAATAAACTAATTATGCTAATATGTGAAATTATTTTTCCTCCATTTTAATCAATATAATTCATACCCAATATTCTATCTTCAAATAATTGTCCTCTCTTAATTATAACATCAACAACTCTCTTAAAGACCCTATACTCTTAAAACAGTATTACTCAATTTCCATAATATTTACATAAGGAAAACTAAAATTTATCACTGTTGATTTCGAAAATGTAATCATATAATAATTTTGCTTTAAAAAAAGACAAGAAAAGACTCACTACTAACATGGTGGAAATAATAAGAAGGAGAGAAGGTGTCTTCAAACTCAAATTCTGTTTACAATAAAGGAAATCACACAACTCTAACTTTCTTCACCACTTTTCCTAGTTACTGATCACTTAACAGTTCCTTAGAGTCTCATATCTAAAAATGAATGGAAATCTATGCTACTAGCATATGAGACAGATTGTAAAATAAATAACTTTTTTTGAAAAGATTTCTTTACTTGAGAGGCAGAGATATAGCGGGGGAGAGCCAGAGAGATGAGAGGTCTTCCATCTGCTGGATCACTCCTCCAATGGCTGCAACGGTCAGAGCTGGGCTGATCTGAAGCCAGGAGCCAGGAGTTTCTTCCAGGTCTCCCACATGAGTAGAGGGGCTCAAGCACTTGGGTCATCCTCCACTGACATCCCAGTTCATTGGCAGAGAACTGGATCAGAAGAGGAGTATGTCCTCATGAACCTGCGCCCATATGGGATGCCATTGCCACAAGTAAGGCCTAACCTACAACACCACAGCATCAGCCCCCAAATAAATATCTTCTTAAAAATAAAATAATCAGATGGCACCGTGGCTCGCTTGGCTGGTCCTCCGCCTGCAGCACCAGCACCGGCACACCGGGTTCTAGTCCGGTTGGGGCACCAGGTTCTGTCCAGGTTGCTTCTATTTCCGTCCAGCTCTCTGCTGTGGCCCGGGAAGGCAGTGGAGGATGGTCTCCCTGCACCTGCATGGTAGACCAGGAGGAAGCACCTGGCTCCTGGCTTTGGATCGGCTCACTGCACCGGCCATGGCGGCCATTTGGGGGGTGGACCAACGGAGGGAGTACCTTTCTCTCTGTCTCTCTCTCTCTGTCTAACTCTGCCTGTCAAAATAAATAAATAAATAAAATTAAATTAAATGATCAGTCCTGATTTATAAACCATGAGTGTTGAGGCCAGCGTTATGGTATAGTGGGTAAAGCTGCCACATGTAATGATGGCATCACATATGGATGCAGGTTTGTATCTTAGCTGTTTCACTTCTGACTCAGCTCCCTGATAACAACCTGAGAAAAGCAATGGAAGGATAGCCCAAATGTTTGGCCCCTGCCACCCACATGGGAAACCTGGGGGAGGCTCCTGGCCCCTAGCTTGGATCTGGCCTAGCCCTAGCCATATCAGCCATCTGGAGAGAGAACCAGTGGATAGCAAAACCTCTCTGTCACTCACTCTCTCTATGTAACTCTGCCTTTCAAATAAATAAATCTTTAAAAAATAAATAATAAATCTTTTAGAAAAGGAATGTCATCATGATCATTACATCAGAAAAATGTGCTTGTTTCAAGGATTTACTTTGTCCATTTGAAATTGTTTTATTTTGTTTACTTCAAAAAACATAGAATTGTAAAATGTAAGAACAATTTTCCACTAGCTATACAGAATAAAATCTAGGTACAATTAAAGAGTTAAAATATGGTCACTTCAGGGCCAGTGCTATGGCATAGCAGGTAAAGCCACTGCCTGCAGTGCTGGCATCCCATGTGGGTGGCAGTTCGAGTCCTAGCATCTCCATTCCCAATCCAGCTCTCTGCTATAGCCTGGGAAAGCAGTGGAAGATGACCCAAGTGCTTGGGCCCTGCACCTGAATGGGAGACCTAGAGGAAGCTCCTGGCTTCTGGCTTTGGATTGATTCAGCTCCAGTCTTTTCAGCCATTTGGAAAGTGAACCAGCAGATTAAAGACTTTCTCTCTCTCTCTCTCTCTCCAACTCTGCCTTTCAAATAAATAAATAAATATTTAAAGAAAATGGTCACTTAATCACACACTCCACTTGCTCTTTTACATATTAAAAAGTTGTACCTGAACCAAATTGGCAGTGACTTTGCTAGTGTGGCTAACGGTAAGCGTTAGGACTCCTCAGAACACTCTCAACCATTTAAAATTACAGAAACCAATGTAATGAAGTAAATTCACAAGCACCAAATTTTGTCAATCTGACTCATTTGTGACATCAATCTCATTTAGTAATAGTTTCCTAACACATTTTAATTGAATGGGCCATGATTACTAATTGGTATTAGTCCAAAAAATAAACATTTTAAAATTATTTATTTGTGGCATATGTGCTGACATACAGGTTAGTAACTGAAAAAAAGAAGACTTCGTATGGTCTTTCTGGATGGCAAAAAGAGACAAATTCTATATTTATAGAACACCAAAATTTGGATTCAAAACAATCTATAAGAAATATTTTGAATCACGTACATGATACAAAGTACTTAGATCACTGAAATTACAGCAAAGCTAAAAACCTTCAAGTGGTTCCCCAATTCTAAATATTATTAAACTTTTGGTGACATACCAAGAAGCTGGAACTTCATTTTATCTAGTATTTTAATTGATGTCCCTGCTAACATTATTTTCTAAATATCCCCAAACCCTAGCGATAGTCACTAAATTTTATATTCTATATTTCAGCACAGAAACATCAAGTGCATTTGACAGGAACTTTAGGTGCACTAAACATGACTATCAGACTCTGACATGCAAACTCAAGACCTGCATAGGAGGTATCAAAAATTATTATTATTCACTAACAGTTAGGTTCTAAGTATTCAGTAATAAATAGATTCCTATTATTGTTATAACAAATTCATTTTCTTCCAAATCTGAAACTCATAGTCAGAACTCACCCCGTCAACAGGGAAGTGTTCCTTCTACAGAGTCTCCGTAAGAATCCCTTCCTGTTAGTTTTCTAACTTCTAGAGGCAGTCCTCATTCTTTCACTCATATTCGCATCCTACATCTCCAGAGCCAGGAATGTAACATCATTCAATCTCTATCTCTGCCTTTCTCTCTCTCTGTCTCTGTCTCTCTCACTCTCCTTCTCTCTCTCTCCCCTGCTGCCATCCTTGCACTGTCTGATTCTGACCCTCTTATCTCCCTTGTGATTACACTGAGCCCACCCAGATGATATCCCCTTCTCAAGACCTTAATTTCACCATATGTATGAAGTCTCTTTTGCCATGTAAAGTTACATAGTCACACATTCTGGAGGATAGGACATGAACATACTTAGAAGGCCATTCAACAATCCAGTGTTAAGTACATAAAGATAGAGCACTTTTCATTAAGTAATAAGAAGCTGCTTTGATTTGGCTTAATTGTTACAGCCCTCAAATAAAGATAACTTGTGGGGCCGAAGCTGTGGTGCAGCAAGTTAAAGCCCCGGTCTGCAGTGCCGTGATCCCATATGTGCACTGGTTCAAGTCACGGCTGCTCCAGTTTCAATCCAGCTCTCTGCTATGGCCTGGGAAGGCAGTAGAAGATAGTCCAAGTGCTTGGGCCCTTGCACTCATGTGGGAAACCTGGAAGATGCTCCAGGCTCCTGGCTTCAGATCAGCCCAGCTCTGACAACTGCGGCCATTTAGGGAGTAAACCAGTGGATGGAAGGCCTCTTTTTCTCTCTCTCTGCCTCTGCTTCTCTGTAACTCTGCCTTACAAATAAATAAATAAATCTTTAAAAAAAGAAGATAATTTGTTACCTAGGTAAATAATTCTTTTTGACTCTCGTTACTGAAAGTTACTTGTGTTCATAAATCTTTTTAGGCATTATGGATTTTTCCCACGTTGAACAATTAACGCTGAAATATACTAATAAATAAATATAATAATATTTAAACAAAGAAAAATATGTTCACTTGAAATTTATAGAAAAGACATATATAATAGCAACATCAATGACAATAGCCATTGGTATCATGCTCATTTAAATGTGAGATTTTTTTTTCTAATACAAACTAACAGCAATTCTTCAGATATAATAGATGACATGTAAGATTGTCATCATTTTCCCCTCAATGTCAAAGCTAATGATATTTCTTGTATTGTCCAGCAAAAAAAATACATATTTTAATTAAAAAAAATGAACTTGTCATTATATGCAAATAGGTTTCTGACCAACATGTGCTTAACTTCCCACAAAGCTGACCAAGCAACATCTCATGATCAGTTGCAATGAGACATGGTGATTTGGGAGATGGATGAAGGAAATGTCAAATTCTCTTTGTAGCTCACCATCCCCCCCAGAGAGGCATTTGTAAATTCCATGTCTTCTTAAATCCAGCAATAACTCTTAGGGCAAATGCCATTTTGCATGATAAGCAGTAGGTAGTATATAACAGTCTCTTAAGGCAAATGCCACTTTGCATTATAAGCAGTAGATACTCTAACAGCCTCAGCACCAATTCTTTAATCAGACTGTCTTCATTGATAACTGAACCTTTCTCACAGCACATTTGTAGAATAGCTAATGTCACTGGAGAAGCACAAATATTCCTTTTTCTACAACTTGGGCTGTCACTTCAAGAAAAATAAAACTACCTTACAGCACACTATCGTTTCATTCCTTTTACTCATGACCTAGAATAAATAATATTCAACCATTATATGTTACTTTTAAATGAGCCACAACTTCATCTTATTTTTGGGAAGATGAATATTCATTGCAGACTTCCTGGAAGATATCAGGATGAGCAAACATTCCAGGAATCTCTTACTCTCCATTCCCATTAAAATATACCTTGATCATAGTAGTCTTCATTTCTTAAATTTTTTTTTCTAAGAGATTTTTCTAAGAGATAGACTGAATATAATGTGACTTATTTAATTCTTTTAACAATCTTTTCAAAACATGAAACTGAAATTCCAGGTTGTAGTTTCTCAAAGTTACTTAGCTACAAAATAGAAGACCTGGCATTTGGACCCAAATCTGATACCAAAGTCTACTTGCCTAAAACTTGCATATAGGAAAAACTTAAGTTGAAACTAATACCAAAGCAGTATGGCTTCTCCCCAGGAAGAATGATCCATGCTGTAATATAGTAATAAATAAAGTACTAACTAGTTAAGAAGTATTTAAACTTGGGAAAATAGTGAAACTTAGAAATTTTAGAAAAGACATACACAATAAAAAATCAATAAAGATAAATCTCTTTTGACAATAGCTATTTTTGTCATGCCCACTTAAATTTGTATATTTTACTTCTGATAAAATCCAATAGCTGGGGCCGACATTGTGGTATAGTGGGTTAAATTGATGTCTGGGACACTGACATCCCTTATGAGGGCCTGTTCTAGTCCTGGCTATTCCACTTTCAATCCTGTTCCCTACTACTGCACCTAGGAAAGCAGCAGAAGATGGCCTAAGTACTTGGGCACCTGCTACCCACTTGGGAGACCAAGATGGAGTTCTGGGCTCCTAGCTATGGCCTAGGGCAGGCCTGGCAGTTGCAGCCATGTGCAGAGTGAACCACTGGACAGTCTCTTCCTCTCTTTCTCTTTAATTTTGCTTTTCAAATATTTTTTTAAAAAATTAAGAGAAAATAAAGCCCATCATTTACAATAGATTTCCACTTTTAAGAAATTATACAAGCAAACAGAATTTTTCAAAATGTTAGAAATCTATTTTTAAAAAACGTTTATTCATTTACTTGAAAGTCTGAGTTACAGAGAGAGAAGGATAGACAGATCTTCCATCCGCTGTTTCTCTCTCCAGATGGCCGCAGTGGCCAAGGCTGGGCCAGGCCAAACCCAGGAGCCAGGAGCTTCTTCCAAGTCTTTCTGTGGATAGCAGGAGCCCAAGTACTTGGGCCATCTTCTGCTGCTTTTCTCAAGCTATTAAGAGGGAACTGGTTCAAAAATGGAAAGCCAGGACACGAACCAGCACCCATATAGGATGCCGGCATTGTAAGCGGCAGCTTATCACACTACACCATGATGCCAACCCCAGAAATCTGTATTTTTAAGTTGAAGTACTGGGTGGTACATTAAATTATTTAATGTATTGGAAAAACTTAACTCTGGAAAAATATAAGTGATAAGATAACCATCAAGGCAGCATCAATTTCTATTTCACTGGAGCAGATATCCAAGGTGATAAAAATCTTCCCAAAAAACAAAAGAGTGAATCCTTAATGCATTTTATATGCTACACCATTTATGAACTTGGAGTAGATGGGAAAAAACACTATAACCAAATACTAGGGAATTCTTCTGGTTTTGTCAGAACAATATGTAAAATGAACAACATTCCTCTTGCTGACTGGCATCCCAAAGTGACTTGATGCATCTTAGGATACATAATTTTTACATTCAAATTATTTCAAGTAACAGAAGTCCTCAAAGTATAGCAATTTACAGTGTGGCCAATTATCTTGTCACTAAATAAAGAAATTTTAGAGTTAATAATTACAACAGGACAAAATTAAATAGAATTTTTACGGCAAATCATGACATATGGCCAACCCCAAAGCACCACACTGGCTCTGGCATTGTGGCACAGCAGGCTAAGCTGCTGCCTGCAGCTCCAGCATGCCCCCTTTACCAGTTCAAATCGCAGCAGATGCAAGATCTCTGTGATTCTTTCTGTCTTTAACTCTGCTTTTGTGAAAAATAAATCTTCAAAAAATAAAAACTTCATACTTATAGGTTACATTTTTCTGAAAGATAACACAGATCTCCTCAACTTATGGTTCCAATAAACCCATCAGAAGTTGAAAACATCTTCGGTCAAAAATGCATTTAATACACCTAACCCATTTGAACATCACAGTTTAACCTAGCCCATCTTAAATGTGCTCAGAACATTTAGACCAGCTTATAGTTGGACAAATGGATCTAACAAAAAGCCTATTTTGGGGCCAGCGCTGTGGTGCAGCAGGTAAAGCTGCTACCTGCAATGCATGCACCCCATATGGGTGCCAGTTCAAGTCCCTGCTGCTACATTTCTGATCCAGCTTCCTGCTAATACACCCGGGACAATCAGCAGAAGATGGCCCTGCACCCACATGAGAAATCGGGATGAAGCTCCTAGCTCCTGGCTTCAGCCTGGACCAGCCCTGGCCATTACAGGCCAATTGGGAAGTGAACCAGCAGATTAAAGATTTCTCTGACTCTCCCTCTGTCTCTGTCTCTGTAACTCAGCATTTCAAATAAATAAATCTTTATTTTTTAGAAAACCTATTTTATAATAAAGTATTTATAATATACACAAAGAGATGGGTACTTTATAGATATAATGGAATGTGAAAACACAAAATACAATATAAAAAAAAATTGCTGGCAACACAGAATACTGTAGAGTACTGGTTGTTTACATTCAGTATCACATGACTGACTTGGGGTGGTGGCTCACCGCCACTGCCTAGCATCACAAGAGAGTCAATCACCAAACATTGCTAGCCTGGGGAAACATCAAAACTCAAAATTCAAATACAGTTTCTACAGAAAGGATGCCACATTTGCACCATTACAAAGTTAAAAAATTATAAACCATCCTAAGTCAGAGATCATGTACATATTCCCAATAATACATAAAGAAGAAAATAAATAAGGTGAAACAAGATAGAATTTATGTGAATCTAAGAAATCAAAATAAACAAACTTTTCCTGTTTCTAAGATGAGATGACAAGTTCTCACTGGACAAATCACCCTCCAAACAACAAACATTAAAAAATAAGAGTCACGGGCTGAGGAAGCAATGCTAAGGAGAAATACCTAGGGTCCTGGAGTAATAAAAAATGGATTCTGGAGAAGAGTCAAAACGACAGAAAGGAATGCCACCAAAATGTCTTTTCTGTCTTTTGGCAGTTTTCTTGCCTGAAAGTTGCAAGGTTGTCAGCTTTTTTTCTCTAAAAGAGAAAAAAAGATCAGTCTTCCAAGTATGTCAAAATTTAGAGTATCCCCTGTAACAGCTGAAAAGTGAAGAGAAAAATCCCATAAAGAAGCAAACTAGAGAGAGACAGCCTCAAACAGTTTGTATCAACACTGTAAAAACTTTACTGACAAAGAAGCTCATAAGCATAGGAGAGAACTGAGCTAAATTCATTTGATATGCTATCTATAGCGTTTGAAAATAGAATCTGCAGTTCAAGTCCAAACAAGTCATTGTCTTCTGAAACAACCACATTTGACATTCTCCAAAAGAATACAAAACCTTCTGAATGTTATTCACAATTTCTAAGACAAAATCCAAAATTACAGAGCAGGCATTTAATCCAGCATTTAAGATGAGTGCATCCCACACTAGATTGCGTGGGTCTCATTCCCCGTTCTGGCTCCTGACACCACCTTCCCACCAATGCAGACCCTGTGGGGCAGTGGTGATAGCTCACATAATTGTGTTTCTGCCTTCCGCACTCTAGATAAAGATTACGTTCCTGGTTCCAAGATCAGAGCCAGTCCAGCTTCTGCCATTCACAGGCATTTGGAGAGTGAACAAGCACATGGGAGACAAATCTCTCTCTCTGTCTCTTCCTGTCTCTATCTCTGTCTCTGTCTCTCTCTCTGCTTCTCAAATAAATAAATTAAAAATTACTTGATATACTAAGAATCAAAAAAAATTTGCCATCTACTTCAGAGCAACATTTAACAAATACTTTTCTGTAAATGACCACATCATAAATACCTCAGATTCTGCCTATCATTTACAGAACTTGTCACATACATTTTAAATAAATATTTACAAAAGAAATATCTTTCTTAGCGAATCTCAAGGGACCACAAACTATGACCCAGAGGCCAAAGGAACTCACACTCTGATTTTTTTAATTCCTTAAGACATACGATTTTTTTTATTTATAATTTCAAGCAATTATTAAAGAATAATATGTGAGAGAAACTCTATGTGGTCAGTATAAGCTAAAACATTTCTGTCTCTTTACAAAAAAAGTTTGCCAGGCCTCTGACATAGGAGTTGGTAAATTATGGAAAATGAGACAAATTCAGGGCACCATGTGTTTTTATAAAGCCTGTGAATTAAGAATGATTGTTATATTTTAGTATATCATCAATCAATATTTACACATAGCATTTATAGAATATTATAATTTTTTAATTCTAGGAGCCAAATTTTAAAAAAGTTTTATTATAGAAATTAAAACTATTAGAAACTGGTTTTATCTTTAAAATAATTGTTTAGGAGACAGAGGAAAAGACAGAGAGCTCTTATCCACTGGTTTACCACCCAAACACCCCCACAAATGCCTGCAACAACCAGGGCTGTGCTGGGGTGGGGCAGACACCAGAGACCAGACATACAATCAAGGTCTCCAATGGAGGAGGCAGGAACCCAATACCTGTGTCACCAACACTGACTCCCGGGGTCAGCACTGATAGGAAGTCGCAGTCAGGATCCAGAGAAAGGAATCCAACCCAGGCACTCCAATGTGGGATGCAGGCATTTTAATCATTAGATTAAATGACAACTCCCTGGCTATCAGTAGTTTCTAAAAGCAAGTTAACTGCTCAATATTTAAGAGCCAAAGACTCTCTTCTTAAATAATTATTATGGGCAGCAGATTGTTCACTTTTTAGTGGTTATTTCCCAGAAAATATGACTTTTAAAATTACACATCCATCTTTCAAAATATATCAGATTTTCCTAAAAATTATCATGTTGATTTTCCTAAAATGCAAAGTTACCATTCTAGCTGCTTCCAGATCCAAGTAAATAGCTTTATCTACAGCAACATTCACTTGACTTATATGGATTTATGATTATACGCAGACTAGAAGCCAAAAGGAAAAAATCAATGAAAAGACAGGTAGACAACCAGGCAGACAGATAGGTATGCACAGAAAAAGGATTCTGACTATGATAATTTTTTCAGTCCTCAGATATACTTGAAGGGGTAGAAAGACTCAATACATGGAAATTATATCACAGATGAAAGGTTTGTACAATATAAAGATGCGTTTTCTAATAGTCAAAGCAACACAGACTAAACATGAATCATTGGAACCTTTCTCATAGGTAGATAGAAATCAAATCTCTGGTAAATATTGGCTATCAAAAGGTTGTGGATACCTAGAAAAAAATGTGTAGGGTTATAAATAAAAATATCAGTTCCCCAAAGCCAATAATTCTGATTTAGTAAATTTAAGTATGGTTTGGCTATCTGCATTTCTCCTATTTTCATATTCATTCCAAAGCAATCTAAAATTTGTGAAGCTTTGAGTTAGAACCAACAATATAGTTGGAGCTTTCCTAAAATAGATGCTTAGACACCACTCCCTAACATCTAGTCAAAATCTTTTGAGCATAAAGTCCAGAAATCCATATTTAACATGTATCTCCAAACTAAGAAGCCAGAGTAATAAATAGTATTAAAAATGTTTATTTCATTTATAGTTGCTTGGGATATGTAACAAAGAATCTTGTATCATCACATAGTTTTGCAAATAAAAAAGGAAAACTATTTGCGGTGGTACTTTATAAACAATGTGCAACACGTAACTGCAACCTTCAATATTTAATGTAAAGTCTATCAAATGTTTTCAGTCCTGCCATCACCTCACATCATTGAATAGCTCAGTCAGTACAGCTTGAAGATCAAAGGAAAATTCTGCACAAGTCCAAACTTGTATAGCAAGAAGCATGTTCCTTCTGTTGAATTTTATCTTCCTAATGTATTTATTACCTATATAGGTGAGAGGAAATTCATGTCATTTGTACTAACTAAAATAAGGCAAATTAAGGAGGACAAGAGTATCTCCAAGTTGTCTTTCACAAAACTCCATGTGTTTTGTGTTACATCAACTTACAAGTCTACATATATATTGAATGAATTTATTTTCTTGCTCAGTTTCATCAGTGAGAAAAACCTTCTCTTCCTTAAGACTGAATATTTTCTAAGTCTATTAAATTACCAGCTTAGTTACAAGTTATTTTCATCAATTCCTAGATAAGAGATTCATTGTCAAGTCCATTTTAAAAGAGTTTCAAGGTATTGAGGACAGACTGGGAAAGAGAAGGCCAACAGACACAAAAATCTTTGCTCATCATCCCTGAACTCAGTAAAATAATTGGAAACTAACCTAATTTATTGTAAAACATATTTTGATATTTTAAAACCATACTTTAATGAACCTAAACACAAAAGAACATCATGTTACTTTTCCTTTGTAATACAACAGAAACATTCTAACCTTTACTTTAACACCCTGGTGCTTTATAAATTATGCAATATAGATATCATCACTTTTGCATTATTAGTCTAGGAATTAAATGCCTAATATATATCTTCATGGAGGTAGTTATCAGAATTTAAGGAATTAAAATATTCAAAGATTTATAACTAGAACATATTTCATGTTTTTACAATATAGTTGATGACCATTTTAATGATAAATCCAAAACATATGTCAGTTCTTGAAAGCAGTAACAATACCATATGTTCACTGGCATCCCCTTATTGTACACTACTCTTTTGTTACTAATTTTTAAAATCACACATTTAAAAATACTTCATTAAATATTGTAAAATTAATACTGCTAAAGAAACAATTCCAACAATATGTCAGAATAGAATCATATAAAAGGATTCTCTTGCTGCTAAAACAAATAATAAAATGAGTTATCAATAACAAATAAATCATCTGATCAACAAGTATAAAACCCCAAATCATTCCCATGGGACAAAAGCAAAAACAAAACTTAAAGTAAGAATGGTAAGCAGAAAAGAAAATCAAGGCATCTCCCAGAACCCAAAAATATGGCTGAAGAATGTGTGCTAAAGTCCAGGTTTGGGTACATGTGGACTTAGTACTGAAGCAGTTAAGGGAATAGAGGTGAGCTCCTGGCAGTGACTGGGAACGTCTAGTCTGCTGGTCTTAAGTCATGTGAAATCATTTAGTCTGGCCCTGCCAAGGAAACCATTGGTGGGACTAGAAATTTGGTGATTCTATAGCACGCAAATTTTTGAGTTGATAATTGTGAATGGCACATATATGATGTGGCCCTTGACAGAAGGATAAATAAATCCTGACCAAACCAGAGAAGAGGTAAGTCTACAGGTATACAATCAGGTACAGGATATCACTTGGGACTAGAGGATTGTCCCCTCTTGTCCTTTTGAGGTTGCATCCTTACCCTAATTTTAGGTTGAGGAGATGATGAAACAAATTTTGAAGGACCATAAAATCAAGCAGAGTAACTTATTTAATTTTAACTTTCCATGGACTTGGCCATAATTTGTATTTTCCTTTTCCAAATGCATATTAAAGATTGAATTTTCTCCTGAAACTTTAAAGCCATTTTTTTCAAATACCACTAATTATACAAGGAAGAGGACTAATGGAGAACAGTTATTTTTCAAGAATAAAGGATTCCAAAGATTATTTTAAAATGTATTTTCTCAGGTAATAAATCAAGAAAGGGAAACCAGTTGTTATCCTAGAACTTAAAAAAACAAAAGTGGGAGGGGGTGTAACAGAAAGTGATAGCTTTTTTTTTTTTTTTTTTTTTTAGAAAGTGAGACACACAGACCCATTAGTAAGTACTTAGCTGAACACAGCATCCCATTTCTTCTTGCTCACAATTTCCCTTGTCAAAATTAGCACTCACTGCCTTTTCACTGTTGGAAACGGTTTTACCCATGCAGTACACACCTTCAGGTCCAAAAGCATCAGCCCTCTGACAGCACAGACAGCGATAGCTTACAGAAAGAATTGGAGGTACTGCAAGGGCAAAATTTCCTTTCCTTACCTACTTCAGTTTCTGACTTATCTTCTCCAGTAAGCCACAATCCCAGAACATTAAAATATTTAAAACTAGGAGCAAGTGTTGTACCAGAGCAGAATAATCCACCAGTTGGGACACCAACATCCCATCCTGGAGTGCCAATTTGAGTCCAGATTGCTCCACCGGGGAGCAATGAACCTGGGAAGACAGCTGACGATGAGCCAGGTGCCTGGGCCCTCTCACCCATGTGGGAGGTCGGATGGAATTCCAGACTCCTGGCTCTGGCTTGGGCCAGACCTGGCTGTTGTGGCTATCCTGGAGAGTGACCCAGAGGGCAAAAGTTCACTGCTGTTCCTCTCTCGCGCTCTTGCACTGTCTCTCCCTGATACTCTGCTTTTCAAATAAATACAAAATTTTTTTAAATATTTAAAACTGGTAACTACTAATGCTTTATTCATTGAATGTCTTCTCAACCTTCTAGAATTCTCTTATTTCTTCCACAAAAAAGTAACTATATAAGCTTCAGACTTGGCTTAATAAACTTTCATTCTAAATCCTCTTTTCTTTCTAAATTCAAATAGGTGTATGTTCTTCCCTCAGCTCAACACTGAGTGAAGGGATATACTGGATTCTAAATGCCTTGTACACCCCCAAAATACTACTGCTGAGTAACTTACGTTTGGGGAACTGTTTTTATACTTTCTAACTGGTTTGTGTTACTCCATCTGCTGCCAAATCTACCTGGAAATATACAGGCATCCTTAACAATATTTATGCTACATAGAAGCCCATTAATAATTTGACAGTTATGGTTTCTATGTCTACTTGCTAGTTTTTATGACCTCTCAAGCCCAGATAATAATCTACTTTCCTTTGGCTTTTTGTGAACATGCTTCATTAAGAAGCTTTATAGTTCCATTAATAAATCAAAGTAAAGTTAATGAAAGATATAAATGGTGTGGGTAGCCATCTGCTTGGAGTTAACTATCTACAATTTTAATGTGTGTTTTTATGCTGCATATCAATATTTCTTCATTCATGGGTTGTGCATGTTTGTGTGTGTGTGTGCAATTATGACCTTCTTAACTCCAAAGTTGAACAAGCTAATGTTGACCACATCAGAAAGGAAGATTTGGAACATAAAGTGTAAATAATTCAATTTTTTTCATTCATTCAGTTCTTTTCCATTAAATGTCTACAAACATCTTTCTAATCTGGTTTCTTAATTTTCTGTATCCCTTAGAAAATAGAAAGAAAGTATTACTTGTGATTTGAGGCTATCTCTTTGTATATCAGCGCCGTGAATCTGCTGGAAGCAGAGGACCATAAAATCTATAGCCAGAAAAGGAGGTTTGCTTAAAGTCAAAGCAATACAGATCCCCATTTCCTTGAGGGGAAAAAAAGTTTAGTGTCTACATGTACAAATACAGGAGTACTTCAAAGAAATTTATGGAAAGCTGCAACTAAAATGTTTAATTCAAAATTATTTTTAAATCCATACTTTTTTTAAAAAAATGTATTTATTTATTTGAGAGGCAAAGTTAAAGAGAGAGAGGTCTTCCATCCACTTTTTCACTCCCCAAATGGCTGCAATGGCTGGCGCTAGACCTATCCAAAGCCAGGATTCAGGCGATTCCTCTGGGTCTCCCATGTGGTTACAAGGGCCCAAGCACTTGGGCCATCTTCTACTGCTTTCCCAGGCCAGAACAGAGAGCTGGCTTGGAAAAGGAGCCCCTGAGTCACGAATAGGCACCCATATGTGATGCCAGAACTGCAGGAGAAAGTTTAGCTTACTACGCCACAGCACCAGCCCCCATATATTGTTTTTATAACACAATTCCTATGAACTATTTAAAGATCTCTCATGTTCATAGATTATTACTTTTTGCACCAGTATAAACTATCTTTAATTGCCTATCACAAATATTTGAAAGTACTCTCATTCACATATCACCTGCAAAATAAAATTAAAGTAGCCATTGAGGAAATTATTATTATGATATGTATTTGAAAATGATCCAATGAATATTCAGAGTGGAGATAGATAGATAGGCAGAAGATAGTCTAACCAAGTATGTAGGATTTAGGGAAGAGGGAGCACAGGAACAGACTAGAGAATCTGAAACAGTTCACTCATCAAAGTATTTTCATCAGGGCGTGTTCCAGTAAAGCTTATCTGGTAATAACTTTTCTCAGAGGACAGATCACCAGAATCTAAGATAGCTGTAAGAAACAAGTCTGGGTCACATTTTTGAACACATAATGTATAAAGATGTAAACCGCAAACAGTAAGGGTCCTCCTGTTCCTATTCTCCACTGCTTCTCAGAAAAGCATTTTCAATAGGGAACTATAACACTCCACTGTCCTTTAACTCTAGTAAGTAAAGTAAGTTTACTCTAAGCAAATTTCTACTTGAAGTTGATTATTTAATAGTATCCCGAGTAAACAGAACCCTTGTGTCCACCAACAATATCACCCATAATTATGGAACACAAAAGTTAAGAACATAGCTTTTATTGTTGATCAGAATAATTAAAATACCCTCAAGGCAGTACCACAGGAAATTCAGTAGGAAGAGTGACAGTAAACTAAGACACAACATAGCAAGGAAACTATATGCAAACAGTACATTCTAGAGGATAATAAAACGTGTCATTAAAATTGTGAATTTTACTAAATCACTACATGAATGTATCCTCTGGCAGGAGTCTAAGGATTTCTTCTGGATTGTAGCTCATTACTTAGGCACATCTACTTACAAAAAATGTATCTTTACTTACTACCTTTTTTAGATAGAATATGTCAGTCTCCCTACTGCCTTGGGGTCTTTCCACTTCTTGACAATCTACATAACTGCCCCACTTCTATCATTCTATCTCAAATGTAACTTCCTACTTAGAGAGTTTTTCCCAGGGTAGCTAAAGTGGCACAGCCACCTCCAGTCCACCCTACCCTAACTGAAGTACAAGTTCCTCCATTACTACTCATCACTCTGGCTTATTTTCCTCCTGGCACTCGGTACTATCTAAAACTATTTATTTTCTTACTCATTGTCTCTCCTTCCAACAAAATGAGCACACTTGAGAGAAGGGATCTTGCCTATCTTGTTCACTAGAGCATAATGGCACATCCCATGGTTGAGTGGATTTTAAATCAACCATTCTATAAACCTACAAGTTGGTCTTTATCTTTTTCTTGCAGAGTCTGCAATGTGTAAAAAGTAAACTCTACTGAGAATGACAAAGTACACAACAATGTTCTCATTGAATCTCTTTGTTGCTTCCTGGTGAACAAGCATACTTTGTGAGTAGCCATAATACTGATTAAAATTTGCATAGGCCACTTTTGAAATTCA
Organism: Oryctolagus cuniculus; assembly: GCF_964237555.1. NCBI lineage: Eukaryota > Metazoa > Chordata > Mammalia > Lagomorpha > Leporidae > Oryctolagus > Oryctolagus cuniculus. The sequence continues at coordinate 49,956,917 of NC_091446.1, forward strand.
AGTGACTTTCAAAATTAGTACATTTTCCTATAAAAGATGAGTAATCCTAAGACTTAGATTAAACCAATAAGATCTATTTGACATCAATAATGTTACCTCATAAAAACACAACTTCAGTCATTTTTCACAAATTATTTATAAGCACAGAAGAGGTATAATTAGACTTACTGATTAAAAAACCTCCAAGCTGGGCCAGCATTGTGGCATAGCAGGTTAAGCCTATGTCTGCTATTCTGGTATCCCACATGGGCACCAGTTTGAGTCCTGGCTGCTATATTTCCCTGCTAATATGCTTGGGAAAGCAAGACTGGCCCAATACTTGGGTCCTTGCACTTAGGTGATGAGCTGAATAAGGCTCCCACATTTGTCCTGAACCAGTCCCAGGCATCACAGTCATTTGAGGAGTGAACCAGCAGATGGAGATTACTCTCTGTCTGTCTGTCTCTCTTTGTCTCTCCTTCTCTCTGTAACTCTGCCTTTTAAATAAATAATATTTAAAATAAAAAACCTCAATGCTATAAAACTGTTTATATTTATATTAACATCAATATCTGTAATACTGTACATTTTTCCAATAGATTTATACATGAGTATTATATGTAATTCTAAAAACAATTTTTGAAATTGGTAAAACTGCTATTTTGCTTTTCAATAAACAGAAATATAATATAATGAAAGAGTGAAACTATAGAAGAAATAAACAACATGGAACTCAGGACTTCAATGGGGATGGTGAAATACAGTTCAGAATATAAACAAACTTCTTTTATGGCGTATAATGTGTGTGAGGGAGAAAGATCTAAAGCAATCACTTAATATCCTTACAAATTCTATAGATTCCTGATTTCAAAAAGGCCACCGCAGAAGACTTTCTTTGCCTCTGTTCCACAATTTCTAGGACCTCAGCTGGAAACTCAAAGACTGAGGCTAGAATGGTGTGCAGAATCACTTGCTCTCATATTAGTTTTCTTTTTTAAAAGCATTTGCAATTGACATATAATAATTGTACATACTTAAGGAACACAGTGACATTTCAATACATGCAATCATGCTAAAATTATCAAATCAGGGTAATTAGCATATAGATAATCCCAAAAAAAACTGCATCAATAGGCATTAATACTAAAAATTTCCAACACATAATATATGATAAATCATATTTTTAATATTTGACTTACAATGCTAAGTGTTGATATACTGGCAAGGGAGATGTTAAACCTTATTAAATATTAGTTTATTTTTAAAACCTTACTGAAAAATATAAAAAAAAAGAGAGGCAGAAAAAATAGTCATAACAAAGGGTACAAAGTTTCAGATAGAAGGAACAGGTTTTGAGATCTAGTATACAGATGAGGGACTACAGACAGCATACACGTATTATAAATTTCAGAATAAGCAAATTTCAAATTTACATGATAAGTAAATCAAGTAGAAGATATGCCATTACTTTGATTCAATCATTGTGTATTATACGCTATCAAAACACCCCCATTTTACTCCAGAAATGTATAAATTACGATTTGAAAGTAAAAATGGTAATATTATATTTTTCAAAGAGTACAGCATAGAACAACCAGAAAGGAAACTGTTTAAATGCATAAAAATTAGGAGTATTCAAAATCTTATACAGTTTTAAGCAATTTTTGTAAAAAAAAATTCAACACCCCTGGAAAGCCATCATTCAAGTACTCTTTACAGACACACACACGTAGAAATAATTCTTATAAAACAATCATAGAACACATGTTTCCACCTTGAAATTTTTAAATTTTAGTTTAATAAAACTAAAGTAAAGTCAAAATTTTATGGGTATATTTTCCACACACACACACACACACACAAAAGAGAGTTTCTGAAAGAAAATATTTTTAAAATTAAAAAGGAAGTAACATTAAGATACTGAAGAAACTATTTTTTGGATTTCATCTTTAGATTTATTACACTTTCATTGTTGATTATCAAGTATGCAACTTGAGAAGATTATCCTTGTTATAATTTTTCCTAAATTCCCATCCTTTTAAAGTTTTATTTTCATTTATTTGAAAGGCAGAGTAATACAGAGACAGAAATCTTCCGCCCAGTAGTTTACTACCCAAATGTGTGCAATAGCCAGGGCCGAGGCTAGCCAAAACCAGGATCCCAGAACTCAAACCAAGACTCTATGGGTGGCAGGAACTCAAGCACCGGAGTCACGGCTTGCTGCTTCCCAGGGTGCATATCAGCAGGAACTGGATGGGAAGTGGAGTGGCTACTCAAACCCAGACACTCTGACATCCCAAGAGTCTTCACTGCTGTGCCAAACACTCACCCCATTGATTTTCTATGTCTGATCTTCCCGTATTATATTGGAAGTTTATCATTATTCAACCTTTGCTAACTTTTAAAACAAATGCTTCTGTAATCATATATCTGCCCAGATTTTAGGCTCATTTAAATATCACCTTTTTAATATAACTCAATTGTACATCCTGAGGCAAACTGCATTTTTTTTTTCATTATCATTTTTTTTTCCTTTCAGAAGGGCTCATGAACATGTAGTTTGTAAGAACTTTGATTATTTTTTATGGTGCAAAGTAATAAAAAATACTTAAATTACAAAATCTAGTAAAGGTACATATTAAGAGACGAACCAGAAATCTGATTACAAATCTCTTTCACTTCTCTGAGGTACACTATAGTTTCCAGTATGATAACTGCTTTTTTTTTATATTTTACAATTTATATGTGTACCCATAAGACATTGCTTATTATTCTGTTTTTTGAGTTCTATACAGGTTAACTCAAACTACTTTGTTTTGGCTCTTGTCTCTTCCACTCAGATTTATTTGAGAGATTTATCCAAGTTGTGTGAAGTAGCAATGTATTTCCTTTGTTGTATAGCATCCTGCTGTATGACTGTACCATAAATGATTCAGCCATTTCTGATAGTCATTTGTGTTCATTCCAGTTCTAGTCTGTCATGCAATACTACTATGAACATTTTTTCTCTTTCTCTGGATGTGCATGTACACAAAATCTCTAACATCTACACCCAAGAATGAAACAGTTGATTGATAACACATGTATTATTTTCACTTAATTTCCCAGTGGATGGATGAAAGGATCAATCAATCTCGATCTAGATTAGATCTAAATCTAGATCTATCTCAACATATTCTTTATCCATCTGTCACTGGGCATTTAGGTTGATTCTATACTTTTACTGTTGTGAATAATGCTGCAATGAACATAGGTATACAAATACTACTTTGAGATCCTCATTTGAATTCCTTTGGATATATACCCAGAATTGGAATTGCTGGATCATTTGGCAGTTCTACTTTTAGTTTTTTGAGAAACCTTCATTCTTTATTCCACAGTAGATGCATCACTTTACATTTCCACCAGTAGTGCACAGAATACAAATATTTCCTTTTCTCCACAGCCTTGCCAACAACTGCTATCGTGTTTTTTAATTCTTTTGTATTTTTTAATATTTCAAATTGAAATCAGTATACAATTCTTAAATAAGCCCTTATGGAACACAGTACAATTTTTAACAACTGCATAAAGTACACTGACCAAATCATGGTACCAGCATGCCACCATCCTCCCCTAATAGGTTCTAGGATTACACAGCAGAGGGAGTTGATGGTAGATCACAAATACATACTATAAAAAACAGGAGGAGAAGAGCTGGTAGGCATCGCCTGTGTTTTTAATATTAGCTTCCTATCAGATAATATCTCATTGTGGTTTTGCTTTGCATTTCTTTAATAATTAATGATATTTAACATCTTTATATAGCCCTGTTGACTATTTTTATGTCTTCTTTGGTGAAATATCTGTTCAATGACACTGTTAAATCATAGTATATGTTTTTTGCTGTTGAGTTGTAGATATTTTCTCCCGTTACATAAATGTCTCGATTTCATTATACCATTTGCTTTTGTTTCCTGTGCTTTTGGTTTCATATCCATAAAAATCTATGTTAAGAAGATTTCCTCACATGTTTTCTTCTAGGACTAGGAGTTTAATGGCTTCAGGTTTCACATTTTAGTCTTTAATTAATGAGGTGAGCACTTGTTGCAACAGTAAAGTCAGCATCCCATATTGAGATGCCTGGGCTTCAGGCCAAACTCTGCTTCCGTTTGAAGCTTTCTCCTAATGGGCACTTTGGGAGTCGGCAGGGATGGCACGAATCAGCTGTGTCCCTACCACCCAAAGGGGAGACCTGGATTGAGTTCCTGGCTTTAGTCTGGCCTAATCCCAGGTGTTGAGGACATCTGGGGAGGAAAACAATGGATAGAATCTCTCCCTCTCTCTGTCTCCCTCTTTCTTTTTCTTTCACATAAAATGATAATTAAGAGTAAATAAGCTGCAAATCCACTTTGGGTTTATTTTTGTGTATTGTATAAGAAAATGGCTCAATTTTATTCTTTTCTGAGTGGATATCCAATTTGCTTAACACCATTCATTGAAGAGACTCTCCTTTACCACTGCATATTCTTGGAAATCTGTAAATAAAAACAGTTGACCATGTATATGCATGGATTTATTTCTGGGCAGGCACTCTGTTTTTTACATTGCTTTATAAATCTGTTTTTATCCCAATGCTATACTATTTTAATTGCTACTACTTTAATACAGTTTAAATCAAATCAAATAAAAAGTTTTATGCCTCTAGTTTTTTTTATTATTATTATTATTCGGTCTCAAAACTACTTCTTTAATTCATGGTTTTTATAATTCAATATGAAGCTGGCGCCACGGCTCACTAGGCTAATCCTCCGCCTGTGGCGCCAGTACACCGAGTTCTAGTCCCAGTCGGGGCACCAGATTCTGTCCCAGTTCTCCTCTTCCAGGCCAGCTCTCTGCTGTGGCCCAGGAGTACAGTGGAGGATGGCCCAAGTCCTTGGGCCCTGCACCCGCTTGGGAGACCAGGAGAAGCACCTGGCTCCTGCCTTTGGATCAGCGCTGTGCGCCGGCCACAGTGCGCTGGCTGCAGCGGCCATTAGGGGGTGAGCCAACAGCAAAAGGAAGACCCTTCTCTCTCTCTCTCTCACTGTCCACTCTTTCAAAAAAATAATAATTCAATATGAACTCTGTAATTTATTTTTTATTTCTGTAAATAGTGTCTGGATTCTGAAAGGGATTACAATGATTCTGTAGATTGTTTTGGAAAATATGGACATTTGAAAATTAATTCCTCTAATTATTTGTGTTTGTTTTTATTCAGTGTGTGATTTTGTACTGGGCTTTTAGTGCAATCTTTCATTCAGAAGGTTTATGTTCATCAATTCTAATATTCTTCAATACAGATGGATTCTCATTTAGAAATTCATTTACTCAGTAAAATTTGTTATGCTCAAGTTAATAATTGGGGTACCTTTACAGTCATTCACAGATATACACAAAGTACCAAAAACCTGAATTGGTGGACCAGTGGGTTCCCAAATTATGGTCATATAACACAATGTTTCCTTCACCTTTTATATTGTGAATGTGTCCTTTCTTCAATTTATTTACTGCCATGATTTTCACATTTCTGTTACTTTTTGTTGCTGATTTAACTCTTTGAGAATAGCACTGAAAAGCTGTCTACCGTCACTAGCACAAAAAGATAAGGTTTGGGCCTACAATGCCAGCATTCCATATGGGTGCCAGTTCGTGTCTCAACTGTCCCACTTCTGATCCAGCTCCTTGCTAATGACCTGGGAAAAGCAGCAGAAGATGGCTTAAGTGTTTGAGACCTGCCACCCATCTGTGAGACTGGAAAGAAACTTCTGACTCCTGGCTTCAGCCTGGCCCAGCCCTAGCCATTGTGGCCATCTGACGAGTGAACCAGTAGATGTAAAATCTCTCTCTTTCTCTCTGTCTCTCTCTCTCTCTCTTTTGTCTCTCCCTCCTCTACTCTTTCAAATATACAAATAAATCTTTAAAAATAAAAGATAAGGTTCATCAGGCATGCTGTTGGCCATGAGTTCAAAGTTAATGAAGAGACAATGCAATACATCCAGCAAAATGAAGAGAAAAATTCAGTTCACCAGTCTGTATGTGATACTATTCCAAAAAGTGCTAAATAACATTTAAAATGCATGATGAGTTTTGTAAAAGATGGAAAGAGTACCGAACCCATGGATTCAAGACGCACTGGGCCATGTAATAAAACATACTGGAGGTGTTGACGCTGTGGTGCAGTAGGATAATCCTCCACCTGTGGTGCCAGCAGCCCATATGGGTGCCAGTTCTAGTCCAGGCTGCTCCTCTTCCAATTCAGCAATCTGTTATAGCCTGGGAAATCAGTAGAAGATGGCCCAAGTGCTTGGGTTCATGCACCCATGTGGGAGACCCGGAAGAAGTTCCTGACTCCTATCTTCAGATCAGCTCAGCTCCAGCTGTTGTGGCCATGAGGAGGATGGAAGACCTTTTTCCCTGTCTTTCTCTCTCACTGTCTGTAACTCTACCTCTCAAATAAATAAATAAAAAATCTTATAAAAAAAAAAGCATACTGGAGAACAGTATTTTGAGGCTGAAAGCCGACAAAATTTATGGTCACATTATCCAGAGTCAGAATAATATTAAGCCATTCTCAGCTAGTGCTCCTTAACTTGCACATTTTAAAAGATAATACAAAGTGGTCCCAAGGTGGCGGAGTAGAGAGAGAGCTTACAGCTCTAGCCCAAAAGATAGTATAAAAAAAGTGGAGAGAGTGTAGTCTCAGGGAAGAGTTTGGGAGAAAAGCGTAGAGGAAACTCTTCTGAAATTAGAGGGACATAGTGAACCTATAGGGAAGACATGGGCATGCATGGCTTGGTACTCCAGCAGTCAAGAGCCTATGCGCTAGTATTGAAAAGTGAGGTGAGACCAGACCCCAGCAGCCCAAGCCACTCGCAAAAAAGCTGCAGGAAGAGCCTAGAGGGAACCCGGCTTGGAGCCCCATGGGGGAAAGTGTACCAGCCAAAACTAGAGGGGAAAAAAAAAAAAGGATGGGACAGACATGTTAATCTCTCCCTGATCACTTCACAGTGGCATCCTGTAACAAGCAGATAGAGTGGGCACCGTTTTGGACATGCCTAACATCTGTGCTAGCTCGTGTCTGCACCCAGCAGCCAGACGAGTGAAGACTCCTGACTCTAGTAGGGAGAACTAACAGGGGTTAGGAGCTTGTGTCTGTGTGAGGCTTCTGTACCGAGACTGTGAAAAAAACCGAGGGTATGTGGGAGAATTCATAGTGTGGCTAGGACTTTGAGCAGTCACAGTGGGAGATTCCACAAGCTCGGGTTTTCCTGGTTACCTGGTGAGAGACATTGCTGAGGACTCTGAACTTACACTCAGGACCACACAGATCCTTTCTATGGTCCTTGGGACAAAGTGGAAAAATATTATACCCGTTGGGGCTAGAACTCAGACACTGGTCTTCATGGAGGAGAGGAGCTTAGCTGAGCAGAATAAATCTCCATGCTAATTTTAAAAAAAGAGAGAGGGAGAGGAGATTTATCATGTCAAACATGGGTGTGTCACCTTAGGCACACCCATAAGCCTAGAGAACTGAACAGAGCTCTCTGGCCATACCCACTACAAGCCTCTAGAGACTCACTGAGAGCTGATATCCCACTTATCTACAAAGTCATAGTACAAAGATAAAAGCTGGCCACAGGAAAAAAGAAAAAGAAAAAAGACAATGCCGAACAATAACCACACCAATTCAAGAAACAAGAATAAGGAAGACAACGTGACACCACCAAAAGGCCACCACGCTTCAATACTAGATTGTGAAGACAACGAGATAGAAGAAATGCAATAAATGGAATTCAAAAAATTGATCATAAGATTACATTACATAGAAGTAATCAGAAGCAAATGCAAGAACTACATAAATCCACACAGGACATGAAAGAAAATATCTCCCATGAAACTGTGATCTTAAATAGAAGCCAAATGAAATGAAATGAAGAATTCAATAGAACATGAAATTTAGATCTTAAAGAGAAACCAAAGTGAAATGAAGAATTCAATAGAACAAATAAAAAATGCAGTGTCTCCACTTACAACCTTAACAACCAAGTCAGTGAAACAGAAGAAAGAATATTGGACTTATAATACAAAGCATAGGAAAGTATAGAGTCAAATGAAAAACAAAAAGAGGAAATAGAAAACTAAAAACACTCTTGGGAATCTATAGGATGCTATAAAAAAAATCCAACATACAGGTTCTAGGAGTTCCTGAAGTCATGGAGAGAAAGAAAAGATTAGAAGGCCTTTTAATGAAATAATAGCAGAAAACTTCCTTACTTTGGAGATAAAGATGGGACATCCAAGTACAGGAAGCACACAGAACTCCTAATAGACATGACCAGAAAAGATCCTCAACATGACGCACTGAAATCAAACTCACTACAGTAAAACATAAAGAGAAGATTCTAAAACATGCATTAAAAAAACGCCAGAGAGAAAGGATTAAAAGGATTTTTTAGTGAGATACTAGCAGAAAACATCCCGGGTTTGGAGAAAGAAAGACATCCAAGCACAGGATGCACACAGAACTCCCAATAGACATGACCAGAAAACATCCTTGCCAAGACACATTGTAATCAAGCTCATAAAGATTCTAAAATGTGCAAGAGATAAATGCTAGATTACTTTCAGAGGATTTCCAATTAGACTCACAGCAGACTTCTAACCAGAAACTCTACTGGTTAGGAGAGGATTGTAAGATATTGTCCAAGTCTTAAGAGAAAAAAAACGATCATCCCAGAATATTATACCCCTGTAAGGCTCTCATTTGTGAATGAAGATGAAAAAAAAAAACCTTCCCTAACAAACAGAAACTAAAAGAATTTGTCACCACCTGTCCAGCCCTACAAAAGTTGCTTAAGGATGTGTTGCATACAGAAACACAGAAACATGGTCATCACTACGAAAGAAGGTAAAGTGTGTCGTTCCTCCACAAAGAGGGGGAGCGACATAATGGTGCCGTGACTCAGATATGAAGCCTAGGAGGGATAATGGTGCCGTTACTCGGATAGGAAATTTAGGAGGGATAATGGTGCCGTGACGCGGATAGGAAACCTAGGAGGGAAGAAACGGGAAGAAGTCGGAAAATACCGGAGAGAGAGACTAGCAAAGAGCCTAGGGAAAAGCCGGATGGAAAAAGTGCCAGAAGAAGTTAGGATTGAAAGCGAAAGTGAAAGCTGGAAGAAACATAGACTCGGATACGGACTATGGCAGGGAAGTTAGGAGAAATCTATGGTTGAAAGCGAAAGTGAAAGCTAGAAGAAACTTAGACTTGGATATGGACTGTGGGGAGAAGCCAGGAGAAATGAGAGGGGAATATTGTTGGAAGAAAAGTTAAGAAACATACCGGGCAGAGAAAAATATGTTAGGGAAAGTGAAGCCACGGGGGCAGGCCAAAGCGGAGACGTAAGCTAGGTTGGAATCCGTCAGATTAGCCCAGGGAGCAAAAGACAGGAAGCCAAACCGAAAGGCGGAGATGTAAGCTAGGTTGGAGTTCGCCAGGTAAGCCCGGGGAACTTAGACTGAAAACCGAGAAGCGGAAACATGAGCTAGGCCCTGATTCGCGGAAGCCACCGCGTGCAGAGAAAGCGCACGGGGCACAAGCAGAGAGAGCGCATGGGGCGCGAGTAGACAGGAAGTGCGGGGCTGGCGCGGAGGCTGGAGGCCGTGGTGCGGGTGTGGAAGGGCACGGAGACCACGGAGCACGCGCGAAGCCGGGAAGCCGCCCAGATGAGAGAAGCGCTGGCTGAAGCCACGCAGAGCCAGGAAGCCGCCGCAGGGCGAGGCGCCAAGAAGCTGCCTCGGGGCGGGCCCCGGGAAGCCACAGGGATAAGAGAAACAGAAGTTTAGAAGTGAAATGAGAGAAATAGGAATGCTGGCAGATAGAAGTAAAATAGGAGAAATAGGAATGCCCGGAGATAGAGAAATAGAGAAAAATAAGGCCTCCCCACAACATGGCAATGAGAGAGCTCGGATTCGGTCTGCCTGATTAGTAAGGCGATGAGCACCTGCGGGCAGCTAGCAGCTTATCCGCTGCAGGTCACCAAAGACAGGCACGTTATCAACACCAATAAGTCTCCCCACAATACGGCAATGAGAGAGCTCAGATTCGGTCTGCCTGATTAAGGCGATAAGCACTTGCAGGCAGCTCGAGCAGAGCATGCGCTGCAGGGCACCGAACACAGGCACGCATCAGCACCTAAAAACCTCCTCGCAACATGGTGAAGAGAGGACCCGGATTCGGTTTGCCTGATTTGTAGGGCTTGTAAGCACCTGTGGGCAACTCCAGCAAGCAGAGCAGAGTGTGTGCTGCGGGGCACCGAAGACAGGTGCGTATCAAAGCCAAAAAATAAAAAGAAAGGGGGAACTGTGGGGAGCAACTCGGACTAGACTAAGTTACTGGAATTAAGACTTATTCTATGCATCTGCTCTCCCACAATATGGCACTGAGAAGGGAGTAAACAACTTCTACGCAGCTGCCTCTCGCCAACTTGAGTGATGACCTGCAGGAGCTGATCCTGCTCCTGATTTGAGGAGAGCAGCATACTCGGCGTGTGGGCAGCAGAGTTGGGATTGGTGGAAGAGGACTATAAAGGAGGAGAGAGACAACATGCACCAGGAACATCTAAGGGGAACATCCGGATAACATCTGAGCAGCCCCCAAGAGAACCGGCTGGCGGTGTGCCGCTCCCCCATGGAAGTGGGGAAAGTGGCAGGGGGAGCCGCCCTTCCACGGAGGTGGAAGGATCGGCAGCCAACCCGGGAAGGACCAGCAGCAAACCCGGGAAGGGCCGAGCAGACAAAAGAACAGTTCAGGGTTTAGTGTCGTTGCTCCGTGAAGAGGGGGAGCGACAGTAAAGGTAAAAAATCTCTCAGTAAACATAAAAAGGGAATTCAAAGTTAAAAATAGGAATATTTTTGGAAAAATGGGAGTGCAGAGTCATTACTTATCAATAGTCACCTTGAATATAAATGGCCTCAATTCCCCAGTTAAAAGACACACATGGCTGAATGGATTAAAAAAAACAAAACCAATCTATTTGCTGCCTACAAGAAACACATCTCACCAACAAAAACGCATGTAGGCTGAAAGTGAAAGGATGGAAAAAGATATTCCATGCCAACAGAAACCAAAAAAGAGCTGGTGTATAACCATCTTATTATCAGGCAAAATATACTTTAAACAAAAACTGTTAAAAGAGACAAAGAATGGCACTATATTAAGGATCAAATTCAACAGGAAGATGTAACTACTATAAACTTATATGCACCTAATTACAGGGCACCTGGCTATTTAAAAGAAATGTTAAGTGATTTAAAAGGAGACTTAGACTCCAACACAGTAGTATTGGGGGACTTCAAGACTCCACTTTCAGCAATGGAGAAATCAACCAGACAGAAAATCAATAAGGAAACACAGAGTTAATAGACGCTAGAGACCAAATGGACCTAATGGATATCTACAAAACTTTTTATCCTACAGTTGCAGAATACACATTCTTCTCAGAAATGCATGGAACTTTTTCTAGGATTTACCACATACTAGGCCGTAAAGCAAGTCTCAGCAAATTCAAAAAATCATACCATGCATCTTCTCAGACCACAATAGAATGAAGCTGAAAATCAGCAACTCAGGAACCTCTGGAGCATATGCAAACACTTGGAGACTGAACAACATGCCCCTGAATGCACAGTGCTTCATAGAAGAAACCAAAAGAGAAATAAAAAAAATTCTGGAAACAAATGAAGATGACAACACAATTTATCAAAACTTACAGGATACAGCAAAAGCAGTGTTAAGAAGAAAGTTTACAGCAATAGGCACCTACATCAAGAAATTGGAAAAGCACCAAATAAATGAGCTATCAATGCATTTCAAAGATCTAGAAAACAACAGCAAACCAAACCAAAACTAGTAGAAGGATAGAAATAATTAAAGTTAGACAAGAGTTCAACAAAATTGAATCCTAAAAACAATGCAAAAGATCAGCAAAATGAAGAGCTGGTTTTGAAAAAATAAAGAAAATTGACACACCACAGGCTCAACTAACCAAAAAAGGAGAGAGAAGACCCAAATCAATAAAATTAGAGATTAAAAAGGAAATATAAAGCAGATACCACAAAAATCAAAGAATCATCAGAAATTACTACAAAGAGCTGTATACCAGCAAACTGGGAAGCCTAGAAGAAATGGATAGATTCCTGGACACATACAACCTAACTAAATTAAGCCATGAAGACACAGAACACCTAAACAGACCCATTACCAAGATGGAAATTTAATCAGTAATAAAGACCCTCCCAACAAAGAAAATTTCAGGACTGGATGGCTTCACTTTTGAATTCTACCAGACACTTAAAGAACAAACTCCAATTCTTCTCAAGATATTCAGAAAAATCAAAACAGAGGGAATCCTCCCAAATTCTTTGTATGAAGCCAGCATAACCTTAGTTCCTAAATTTAGGGGCTGGCACTGAGTCGTAGGGTGTAATGCCGCTGCCTGAAGTGCTAGCATCCCATATGGGTACCAGTTCAGGTCCCAGCTGCTCTACTTCTGATTCAGCTTTCTGCTATGGTCTGGGAAGACAGTAGAGGATGGCCCAAGTCCTTGGGCCCCTGCACCCACATGGGAGACCTGGAAGAAGTTTCTGGCTCCTGGCTTCGAATCGGCGCAGCTCCTACCATTACAGCCAATTGGGCAGTGAACCAGAGGATAGAAGACCTCTCTCTCTGTCTGCCTCTGCATCTCTATAACTCTGACTTTAAAATAAATAAAATAAATCTTTTTAAAAAAAGGGTAAAGCTATAAATTTGCCATAGGACTCCAAATCCCATTGAGCTGGATGGTCCTAATGCAATCTTACATGTTAAAGTGATCATTTAAAGCATGTAACTAAACATATCAGTAAGAATAAATGTCAAAGGGATCACACAAACAAGACCAAGTGTCTGCTAATAACAACAGATAGAATTAAAAAGGGGAGAATGATCCATATGGGAAGCAGTCCATACAGCAGACTCATAGAATGACAAATGCCCTAAAAAGTACTCAGACCTCACAATCAGCCCTTAAGGCATTCAGATCTGGCTAAAAAGCCCATGATAGTACTTCAGGCATGGAAAGCCAAGACCTGTGGCAAAAAATGATCTATGTGAAGGATCTCTGTGAGTGAGACCCTGGTGGGAAAAAGGGGCCATCAAAGAAGGAGGTACCCTTCTCTGAAGGGAGGAGAGAATTTCCATTTTGCTTATGGCCTTGTCTAAATACTGATGGAGTGTTGTGGACTCAAGAGGCTTCCATAGCCTTAGCAGTTCATGACAAGAGCCTCAAGTGGTCACTGAAGTCATAAATAATAGTGTGAATTTTTAAATCAACAACAGTCACTGTGCACTTAATCCCCATGTAGAACCTCTATCCTTAATGAGTTATATTATGTGAATTAATGGTAAAACTAGTCTTCAAAAAGTACTTTATATTTTGTGTCTGTGTGGGTGCAAATTGTTGAAATCTTTACTTAGAATAGAGTTGGTCTTCTGTATATAAAGATAATTAAAAATGAATCTTAATGAAGAATGGGATGGGAGAGTGAGTGGTAAGTGGGATGGGAGTGGGGATGGGAGGGTGGGAATGGGGGGAAAGAAGGACTATATTCCTAAAGTTGTACCTATGAAATTCGTATTCATTAAATAAAAGCTAGAAAAAAATACAGCATGAAAAAAAAATGTTACACTTTTGTGTAAGTCTATTTTTAAAAGTTGGGAGACTGAGAGAATCTTAAAAATACCTACTAAGTATTATTCAAGAAAAGTGTTTTGTGAAAAACTGGGTTTTTAGTGATTAAAGAAATTGGCTAGTTTTACAAAAATACTGGCAACTGATCCTATATGAGATGTATTTCAATTGATAAAAATGTGATCAGAGTCTTGGAGGAACATAACTATATCAACTCTAATACTGATACTTCAGTGATGCTTCAGCTTGCGCCAATTCAGTATTTGTGGTAACTTTTTAGAATGTAAATATAGTGAACAATGGGAACCAACTCTACAGACAACAGAAGTTCCAGTAAAAACTGAATTCTGCACAGTTCCTGTTCCAAGTTAACTTAGATCTAAGATGATCTCATTCTAAAACCATTAATTAGAACAACTACATCACAATGGAGTATTTAAGATGTATAGCAGAAATACCTACTAGCTTGAATTCTAGAAAAATTGAAGAATTTACAATCAGTTTTGCCCATGGAAAAATCCAAGAACAAAACTGTATATCAAAGAAGTTACAAGGAATCTAATGCCAACATCAGCTGTGTTCTGAATACAGTGACTGATGTTGAAAAACCAAGTATTCATGAATCCATAGTATGATAATTAGATTCAATATATAGAAACATTCATGATTTTGTGAATTCTCTTGTTTACTAACAAGATGGTAGCACACTGCAACGCATATTTCTCCTGCATCATGCTCGAGAAAAACAGACTACAATTAGAGGGAGGAAAATGAATGTTAACTGAGTATTTGAGGGCACTGAGAAGATTTAGCTTGGCAAAAGAAATTCTGAGAGGTATGTGATGCCATCTTAAAGTGTTACATATGTGGCATGCTTGAAGCATGCATCTCAAATTTATTTTTATTTCTTAAAAAGATAGAAGCAATGGATGAAAATTTATAGCAGATTAGGGATAATATTACAGCACATATACTCATTCAAGAATAAAACTGATTGCACTGAGGTATTCTGTTTTTCTCATTACCATAATTAAACACAAATAGAATGGTGCTCATCAGTGATGGTATTCAGGGAATTTTCCTTGATAGAAGAGTACCAAATGATGTTCAAGTTCCTCCTAGCTCTAATTCTCTAGTATTAACTATATTATCCTCATTATAAATAATATGAACATGTCAATAAATAAATACTTAAAAATGAGCAATGTGAGTAGATAGAAAAACCATCAGGTAAACATGACCTTTAGTAAAATCCACTTGTTTCACATAAATAATTGGCCAGGGGATCTTATTACATTATTTTGAACAAATGAACAATCCATCTTTTAAATATGATTCAGCAGAGAATTATAAAACAGAAATAACTGAAAGGTGTACAACAGCAGTAACCACAAGGGTAATTCAGAGAAAGGATGGATGCACATGAATAATTAAATTATCAATGCAATAATTACCTTAGGGCAAATGAAACACAAGCAACAAAACAAATAGTCATTCATCAACAAATGCATTTAAATAGTCACTTTAGAGTTTAAGGTGTAGGTCTAGCCTATAGAGCTAGAAATAACTGAATTTTTGTATTAATCATTTGAAAAATAATTCATTGAATTGCCATAAGGACTATATCATAAAATTAATGTACATTACCAAGCATAGAATATAATACCCAAATATTTCAGCAACATCAATAACACTGTCATAACAATATCTAGCTGGGATTAACAAGAATTATTTCATTAAAAAATACCATAAGAACATGTTCTTAAAGAAGGTTAAGCGTTAGTCATGAAAGAATAAGAAGGAAATGTTCCAGGTAATTGACATACCATAAGAAAAAACACCCTCATAAGTAGTCTTAAATGTAAGATAATGGTTTGATTGCTAATCTGATGATCAACTCCATAAAGGCAAAATTAATGAAAACTGCACTTCTCTCATTGTTCAGATAAAAGACTTAGTATCATGTCTGACTCTGCTCTTTCTCTAACATCCCACATTATTCAGTCCGTAAATCTTGTCAGATTACTCTCAATTTAAAAAAATTGAAGAATTGTCACCCCACCATGCTGTCACCTCTCTGGTGACGTCTGTCAATCTGTGCAACTACTGAAATAGCCTATGCTAATAGAACTTATCACAAACTTTTAAATTAAAAGACAACATTATTTCCTTTCCATGTCATATAGAACTGTTGTTTAATAAGCCCAGTTAAGCACCCTGTTTTACCTGTCCCCTCAGCCTCACTAAACTAGGTAAGCTTCTCCAACTCTAGACCTGATTTGCTTTTTCTAAGATCATATACTTTCAAAATCTTGTCATTGTAAATTCTGTCTTTTAAAAAATTATTTATTTGTTTACTTTGAAAGGCAGAATGACAGAGAAAGTAAGAGATCATCTCCCGATTCATTCCTTAAATGTGGACAACAGCCACGACTGGGCCAGGCCAAACCCAGAAGGCAGAAACTATCCAGGTCTCCCACATGGGCGGCAGAAAATCTCGTACCTAAGCTATGATCTGCTGCTTTCCCAGGGACATTAGCAGGGAGCTGAATCTGATGTGGAGTAATAAGGACTCAGCGGAACACTGGTTATGAAATGTGCATGTCCTAAGTTGCAGCATAACCTGCTGCACCATAATGCCTGCTCCCTTTCTCTGTCTCTTTAAGGCTTTTGGATATATTTTCAAATACCTTTTGCTAGTTTCACCATGCAATAATGTCTTAATTATCAACAGACAGACTATATCTCCCAGTCTCTGTAACTTGAGAATTTACAATTAGCAAACACAAAATAATCAATCCCAGAGAAAGACATTTGAAAAACCAGGATTAACTCAATGTGTTGAAAAAAATCAATTGGATAACTTTATGCTAATATCTTCTAGTGCTTACCCATTCATTCACCCTTGTGCCTAAAATCCTCCTGCCTTTTTGTTCATTGGATTTGAGTTCAGAATTTAGTTCATACTGAAGTCACCTTGAATAAAATCTTTTTTGTTATGTAACTTTCTCAGATGATTTTTTTTATTTTCTGCAAGAAAACATATATGACTTGGATTTTGTTATAGGAACTTAGACCGTGTGAAAATAAATATTGACTTCAGATTTCTTTCTGGTAGAAACTGTAACCTGGGGCCAGTGTTGTGGCATAGTAGGCTAAGCCTCCACTTGCAGCACCAGCATTCCATATGGGCACCGGCTCATGTCCCAGCTGCTCCTCTTCTGATCCAGCACTCTGCTTATGGCATGGGAAAGCAGTAGAAGACGGCCCAGGTGCTTAAGCCCCTGCATCCACATGGGAGAACAAGAAGAAGCTCCTTGGTCCTGGCCATTGTACATCTGTCTCTCCCTCTGTCTGTAACTTACCTCTCAAATAAAAAATTTTAAAAATCTTTTTAAAAGAGGAAAAAAAGAACCTAAAATGTTTTCAATAAAAAAATCATTTCAATATATTTTTAAATTATTTTAGAAAAGAATTACAATCCTTGAATTAACAAGAAAAAAAGAGTTAAAAAATAGAAATAAAAGATAATTTCTCATACCTGATAATGGGTATTAACAAAAATCCTATAGATGAAAGGATAAATAAGGTGCCCCAAATATCAGTAACAACACAAGAATATATGCCCTTCCTACTTCTATAAAACATTATACTGGAAGTTCAAGACAGTACAATAAGACAAGAAAAAAAAATAAAAAGCATCAGTATCATAGTTGGAAAAAAAGACGTTAATGCCAGCAGAGGCTGCAGTGGTTCTCGCACCTGCACAGCCAGGGGATTTTACCACATGGAAAAACCCTTTTCCTCACTGACTTTGAGTCTAGCTGGGAGGGTTGGCAGGGGGCTGGTCACCCACTAAGAACTGTGAAGTACTCTCATCCTCTCAAACTATCTCAGGCTCTGAGGCTCAAATGGTCAAGGCAGAGCACCCACAGGCATTGGTTCTGGAATTCTGCGACGAAACTATAGGGTGCTGGGTATAGCTTGAACTCTGGGCAATCACTGTGTCTGGCTTCAGAAGGTCAGAGCTACTTGACTGTCTGGGTGGGTCATGGCAAGAGGGACCTATGTATACGCAAGTATGAACCATGACCCCTAATTTATACATTATATAAAAATCATCTCAAAATTGATTAATCATTTAAATCTATGGCCTGATACCACCCAATTACTAAAGGAAAACACAGAGGAAACTGCAAGACATTGCCTTAGGCAAAGACTTCTTGGAAAACAGACAATTAAAATAAAAATAGACAAATGGGATTACATCAAGCTAAGAAGTTTCTGCACTGCAAAGCATTCAACAAACTGAAGAAGCAACAGATAGAATGGGAGAAAATATTTGAGAACTATGCAACTCACAGTTAATGATTTTTAAAATTATTTTAAGGTGTTCATCATTAAAAAAATAAACCACATGTTTCTTATTTTAATTTGCTAATTCAGAAAGTCCTAGATAAGCATACTCTCTTGAGTTGATACTGTTGCTACCTGTATACTAAAAAGTAAAGAAGTAAAGAAGACAAATCCAGAAAAATATCATCTCTAAAACTAGCAACTTCGTATTCTCTTTAGTCACCAGACAAGCTAAAATAAAATTGGGTGAGCCACAGTTTCCTTTCATGGCACATTACCATGAACCCAGTTACTACATGCAAAATTTTTTTTCAAGCCTACTTATCTCTCATGAGTATTTAAAATATATATGATTTCAAGATCATTATATCCATCTATTTATCATAGTTTTATATATATTCACATATTTATATGATTTGACTTGTGATGAGGCTCTCTCAAAGAGATTCAGTACATAAGTGCTTATTATAGTGTTAGACAAGGAAAAATGCTCAACTGCTAGTAGGCATTTTCATACTGACATACTTACTGACTAGCAATTACTAAGCTTCTTTCTTTTTTTTTTAAACTTTTATTTAATGAATATAAATTTCCAAAGTACAGCTTATGGATTACAATGGCTTCCCCCCCCATAACCTCCCTCCAACCCGCAACCCTCCCCTTTCCCACTCCCTCTCTCCTTCCATTCACATCAAGATTCATTTTCGATGCTCTTTATATACAGAAGATCAGTTTAGCATACATTAAGTAAAGATTTCAACAGTTTGCTCCCACACAGAAACATAAAGTGAAAAATACTGTTTGAGTACTAGTTATAGCATTAAATCTCAATGTACAGCACACTAAGGACAAAGATCCTACATGAGGAGTAAGTGCACAGTGACTCCTGTTGTTGACTTAACAAATTAACACTCTTGTTTATGGCATCAGTAATCACCCTAGGCTCTTGTCATGAGCTGCCAAGGCTATGGAAGCCCCCTGAGTTCACCGACTCTGATCATATTTAGACAGGGCCATGGTCAAAGTGGAAGTTCTCTCCTCCCTTCAGAGAAAGGTACCTCCTTCTTTGATGACCCATTCTTTCCACTGCGATCTCACTTGCGGAGATCTTTCATTTAGTTTTTTTTTTTTTTTTTCCCCAGAGTGTCTTGGCTTTCCATGCCTGAAATACTCTCATGGGCATTTCACCCAGATCCGCATGCCTTAAGGGCTGATTCTGAGGCCAGAGCGCTGCTGTTTAGGACATCTGCCATTCTATGGGTCTGCTGTGTATCTCACTTCCCATGTTGGATCATTCTCTCCCTTTTTTATTCTATCACCTAGTATTTGCAGACACTATTCTTGTTTATGTGATCCCTTTGGTTCTTAGTCCTATCATTACGATCAATTGTGAACAGAAATTGATCACCGGGACTAGTGAGATGGCATTGGTACATGCCACCTTGATGGGATTGAATTGGAATCCCCTGGTATGTTTCTAACTCTACCGTTTGAGGTAAGTCAGCTTGAGCATGTCCCAAATTGCACATCTCTTCCCTCTCTTATTCCCACTCTTATATTTAACAGCAATCACTTTTCAGTTAAGTTTCAGCACTTAAGAATAATTGTGTATTGATTACAATATTCAACCAAAAGTATTAAGTAGAACAAACAAAAAAAAAAATACTAAGAGGGATAACGTGTTAAATTGTTCATCAACAGTCAGGGTGAGGGTTGATCAAGCTTCTTTCAATTCAGAAGTTCCTATATCTATATATAGGAATTACATGAAATTTGTTTACCTTAAAATAAAGTGGTTTAGACCACTGGAGGGAAAAAAAAAAGAAGTAAATTTAACAGTTATATGTACACCAAATATGGTAATAACATAATATAATAATATTATCATTTGTTCTCCATGATTTAAATTTACTATGGATTGAGCCCAGACTGGAGAAATGAAGGCCAGTGAGAAGAACCTTGAATATAAGATAGATTGTGTGAAAAGATGAAGAAAGGCCTCTTCTCAACCTAAATTTCTTATACAATTCTCATTTTTGCCTTCATTTGGCTCTACATTGAATTTGGCTGTGTATATAATATGTGTTTTCTCTGAGGGCCCAGAAAAACTAAGTACTTTATGAATTTCACTAGCATCATTTTCATTAAAATAAATTTAATTTCTACTCTGGCTTTCCCACCATAGTTGAGAAAATGGCTACAGGTATGAGTAAAAGAGAAGGCTGTAGTCCCAATTGAAAAAAAATTATCACAGTTTTGAGGTTTTCTTGAAACAAAAATACAGAAACCCACTTTTCTAAAGTTTGAGTTGTTATTTGCAGAAGGTAAGATCTGCATTTTTGTTTTTTTTTAAAGAAAGTAACTTTCTAAGTTTAAATATTAAGATTCATTTTTCATGTTGATTTTTTTCTTATTTTGGGAACATTGTCTGCCCTGGATGTTTTTTAACATTTAAGCCTCATAGTTTGTACTATATCATGTATTGGGTTTCAAATTTTTAGCCTGCAGTATTTAATAATTTGAGAACTGAATCCTTACAGCACAAACCATTACCTTAGGTTGTACCTTTATATTTTTATATGAAATTATCTATCACTAATCAGACAAGACAGAAAATTCTTTTACATGAATTTTTCTGCTATGCACTTGAGTAATTGCCTGATTTCTTCCAAGCTACTACATGATAAGCAATTTGTCCATAACTGCCAATGTTTGCTCAGAAAAACAATCATTTCTTTATCCCATTTTCTTAAAGACTTTTAAAGGCTAATTTTTTATTCACTGATCTTGAGTCTCAAGGTGAATCACGAGGGAATGCCTGTTTAAAATACATACAAGCGGCTTAAACTGCTTCTTGGAAGCAGTGCCAACTGGAATCCTTACTTCTTCTAAACCAGCATTCCTAACAACATACCTGGGAAGGCAGTGAATGATGGTCCAAGTATTGGAGTTCCTGCCACCCATGTGGGAGTCCAGGATGGAGCTCCCAATTTCTGACTTCACCCTGGCCCACCTTGATTGTTCTGGCCATTTAGGGAGTGAAATCAGCTGATGGAAGGATCCCGCTCTCTCCCTATCACTTTGCTTTCAGATGGATAAATAAATAAATAAATAAATATGTAGAAGATTTTCACAAGGTAAGATGATGTGTTGTTTGAAAATCAAACTTCATGAGCTCCAATGTTAACTCTAACCGTAAGACCCTATGACCTTGAGCAAGCTACTTAACTCTTTCTTCATTTATAAAGTGTGGACAGTAATCACACAATTGCTCATTCTATGACTCTGTTACTCTGTTTATGTCCTAAACAGTTTTCAGTGAAACTAACTTTATTTCAAAAATGTATGAGGAAATGAGGTCACATCTTTGTTACTAGGTATTACATGAAAAGAAAATACTTTGTAACCATTTTAATATGCTCTTATCATCACTCTTTCCCTGATATGCACACAAAATTAAAAAGACAAAAAAGCCTCCATAGACCTTTGTTTTAAGGAAGAAAGGATCCAAGCCAGGGAATGGTTTGATTTTTTTTTTCATCTAAAAGTTGAATGGGGAAGATCTTAAGATCTGAATTGTTTGTTCAGCTTTCAATATATCTTTTGAGATGTATTATATGTGTAGCCTTATAAATTTAAATACTTTAGGAATATGCATAGTGTATGCATAGTGTGGAAATATTTCACGAACCATTTTCATAGCAAAGCTCGGGGCTCAAGTAACAGTGATAGAAGTTAGAAAAACCTTTACTTACAACTGTATACCTAATCAAAGCCCAAGAAAGAGCTTTTGGTGGCAAATCAACATGTAACTTAGTGCTAGCCAGCTGCAGACTGTAGTACATAATTTTATCATTATAATACCTGGTGAGACTATACAATCACGAAAAATATTGCCTCCAGTATGTTCAGTTAACAATATCGAGGGCACTGCGGAGGCTGCTATAAATGAATTTTTAAATATAAGCAGTCTCCAGCTTTCAAATAGGTTATACTCTAAAAGTGCATTTGTAAGTTAATTTTTTTGGAACTCAAACAATATTGTAACTGGTGTTTAGGTCCTAGATCATTCCACAAAAGGAAGACCATAAATGTCTTAAATAGTTGTGGAGAGGATATTCAGAACATCCTTATATAGTTTTAACAAACTGAAATTGTAGGTGAGTTAAAAAATGTTAAATCATCTTAAAGGCAAATTTAATTTTTCTTCCTGTTCTGGGACTTTCAATCAGTTAACTACCAGACACAATTTCTGCTTTCATTTGATAGTCATATTTTCCTTATGTTTGCATCTAAAATAAGAACTCATTGTACACTGTGATATAACACAGAGTGGCCCTAAACTTTAATAAATTAGAATTTTAAAGTAGAAAAAGTAAGGCTAATGGCTAAACAGTTTAATATTGCTTACGTTTTGTACATAAACTCTTTTGGTAAAAACAACTATAGTTAATTTTCCATTCTTCATACATGTTTCTAAGGATGAAATCTTGACACTAAATCCAGGTCTCTATTTTTGTGGACATTTTGGAACAACAGTAGTTCATGTCTGCTTTTACAGCTAAACTTAATCCAGGATTATTCTTTTTAGTACAAATTATGGTCAAAAGGTCTACCTTCTCATAATGATAGATAGAAAGCCCTCAACTACTTCTTCTCAAGTTCCTTCTAGATCAGTATTAAGTAATACTTACGTATATATTTCATGATGGTCTCCCATCCAATAATGGGAAAATCTCTTACAGTATGGAAATATGTGCCATATTTTTAAGTGTAAACATGACATAAAAAGTCAGGAACTTTACTTCAGCCATCAAAAGACTAGGGGGCTTAAAATTGTTCTAGGATACCTGTCATCCAAGATCTAAGTTCTAAGTATAAGCAACCTTTCAATTATTATTTGCTTTCCTCAAAAATTTGGAATAAGATTTTTCAGTGTTGCCAACTGAACATTAACATTTCCCTGTGAAACATCTCCATTCCCAGGACACAGAGTTGTAAACCAGGATTCATCAAGCAGTTCCCTCTGCTGTTTCTTATCATATGTTATTTTATTACTTTTTATTCTTTGATTTTAGTAAAGGCCTTGCTGCCTTAAAAAGAAATTCTAAATTTCAAGCTGCTAACTTTGAGATTATCAGAAAGCTGGGCTGTGTTGTTTCCATTTTGACTATGCCTGTATCTAACAGAGATGTCAAAGATATGTGGACACTGCAATTTTATAAGGAATTACAAAAGTAAGGACATAAAGTGATATTTCTTTGATGAAATAGAGAAAAGAAAGAGAGAAATGTTTTGTACCTATCTTCCAAAATGGAAAAAAAAAAAACAAACAAACAAAAAAAAAAACTCATGCTAGCATTTTACCAAGATACACACAACACAGACAAATAACAGTTTGGTCAAATTTCAAAATTTTTGGTCTCATCACCTGGCTTCCTGTTGCACCCACGGCATATTTTAATCCTGACACTATTTCAAGGCTAATATTTTATGGTACAATTTTATTGGTACAATGACACAAGTTAAAATATTTAAAAGTCCAAAGCATTTTTTGGAGAAAGGTTTGACATCAGACTGACATGGGATGGACTTGGCCATTTTATAATGCGAGAAAGTAAAGAGCTTCTCAATAAAACAGAAAGGGGGCTGTCATGAGGACAAAGTGGCCAATTTGAAAGGTTCCCCCACAAGACAAATGTGAGGCAATTTTAGCTCCAAATTAAGGACCATAACAAACTATAAAATACAAGAAAATGTAGAAAAGCATGAGTTTATACCAACTGTAATACAAAAAATAGAGTAGAAGCAGGGAAAAGCTATGCTTTACAGTAGAGTAACCAATGCTGAGTGTTGGAGTTAGAAAATTATCAGTCTGTAGCCATCAAAGTAATCATTATTTCACATAATGGACAGATGCCAAGTCTTGGGTGCGGGGATGTTGATAGTGAGCAGAATATTTCCATATTGCTAAAGTACCTCTTGACAGATTGTTCATTAGATGCAAGGGAAAAATGAGTAACTAAATGTCAACAAGTCCAACATCTTGATCAGATTATCAAAATTAATAAATTTAACCAATGAGGGGCAGATGTGATATCCCTCAGAAATATACAGCCTCATTAGATGTAGCATCACATTCTAGCTAGAAATATAAAATGTGAATCTAATTTTAAGAAAACATCAGACAAACCTAGTATGAGGAGCCCTTTAAAAAGTGACGGTATTCTTCAAGTATCAATGTTACAAAACACAAGGAAGAGCTAAGTCTATGCTATAGAGACATGATAACCCAACGCAATATGTGATGTGACACTTAAATCTCACTGAATAAGAAAAGAATATGTTAACGAAGACATTACTAGATCAAAGCCAAAATATGGGATTTGATAAAAATATTATCAAAATTAATTTTCTTAAGGCGGTAACCATTCTTTCAGAGAAGAGAATAACCTGATTCTTAGGAAATTCCCTGAATGTAGGAAATACAATATTTATAAATTATTTATTATTATTCACAATTTGAATGTCTTACCCTTCCAGCACATATGTCTGACTTCCAACTAAAGGACTCAAATGATCTGATCAGATGTACCAGGATAATAGCTGTATCTGACTTGGGACTTTAATTACATCTACAAATTCTCTTCACATTACCTATATTTGTGCTTGATTGAAAATTGAGAATTCAAATCAGTTTTAACTTTCAGAATCATTGTAAAATAAATGGCATTGTCCCAATAAAGAAAAAAAGCAGTATCTGTTGTTTTCCAAGCAGAGTTTGCACTGAACAATGTAACACTTCTATGGGGCTGTTTATAATCTTATCAAGGTACCTTACAACACCACCAAGTTAATCTTAAGTCAGTTCAACAATCATTATCAATATCAATTGTTCAATTATCATTAGCAATACTTTTAGGACAGCTTTCTGTATGAGAGTAGTTACCTTCCAAGTGATTGATGTCTTGCTTCAGCTTAGCTCATTTTTGTACGTCTTTCTCTGCAAAACCAAAAAAAAAAATCCTTCATTAAATAAACAGGATAAGAAAAACTACTTTTTTAATCTTCCTTCACCTATGGTTCAATGAAAATTATCTTTTGAACTAAATGTAAATAAGTAAACCACCCTTCATTCTCCCTTATTCCAATTAAATCACATGATAAATTCTTCAGAGCTACCTATTTTGTTCCTCATTATCCTAACCCCAATGTTGCTAAACTGTGATACCTTAATAAATTCTTATTGACTTGGCATAAGACAATGCCCAATTTTGCATACCAGTATGCTACAGATATGTCATAACACATTTGTTTTTACTTGTTATAAAAATAACTGACTTATAAGGCAGGAGAAGGAACAGAAGGATTTGGTTTTTCTTGTTCTAGGGGCAGGTGTTTAGCACATCAGTTAAGACACTACTTGTGGAGTTCACATCCCATTTCAGAGTGCCTAGGTTTGAGTTCTGACTCCATTCCTGATTACAGCTTCCTGCTAATGCCCATTACAGAAGCCGGCTGATGATGGTTCAAATAGTTGGGTCAATGTTACCCATACGGTAGACTTGGATTGGATTTCTGGTATCTGACTTCAGCCTGGTCTAGCCCTAGATCTTGAAGGCATTTGAGGAGTGAACCAGGGAATGAGAAATTTTCTGTCTGTTTCTCTCTCCACTAGGTTTCTGTGGATTCAGTAATGTTTGAGATCAAGATCCTGTTGGCTTTGAACTCTGTATTTTCCTATTTCTGTGGTGTAGGAAGATCATGCTAACTGTGGGCCCTACCTTTCATTTTTTTTTTTTGCTTCCTATGTAGTCACTACTTCCTGCAAGTGTGTTAAATAAAACTAGAAAGACTTGTGAAGCATTTAAATAAACTGATGATTCTTTCAAATTTCCTTAGAGCCTACATATTTATTTGAATAGTTTAAAATGGTAGTTGTCTTTGTAACATGTGCACATACACAACACACACACACACACACACACACGCACGCTCAGAATGACTTGCCTAGGGAAAAAGGATTGAATACACCTAAGGGGAAAACGGGAAATAAAAAAAAAACTCCTGTTGGTTTTCATTATTATAGGCAATTCTGTCCACATCACTTATAAAGCTATTGCCAAATCCGTTTAAGGAAGCAAAGTTTGAAAGGGGCAGAGTGAATTGAGGGAAAATTCAACAGTGGCAGAGCAGAGCTCTCAATATGAGAAAGCTGACATAATGTGGACTTTTGCTGTGAAATTTTTTCTTTGCAAAATATGGGGAGAGGTTTATCAATGGACAGAAAATAAGAGAAGGCAGTGTGAAGTAGGAGTTTGCAGTAAATTTTTCTCACAGGATTGTGCAGGGTCATCAAAAAATGCTTAGTCTTTTTCTGAAACCAGTTTCAGAACTTTTCCAATTGCATGCAGTGGTCTTATCCTCATCTCTTAAGGTAAAACGACCTATCTGAGGGAAATCTTAAAAGGTCTCAAGGCAGATGGTTCCTACTGTCTGCAAACAAGCAATGCACACTTGATCTTGTTTCTCAAAACGGGTCAAGTCTCACTTTTCTATCCTGACTTTTTGTCTACCAAGCAGATTAAGGCTGTTATCTGGACTTCTACAATACAGGTATGAATATGCAGCACTGCATTGTACCCGGGGCAGATGATGGATTTGTGCTCCATAATCACTATCCAGTCATCAAATGTGCTTCCAGAATGACAAAGATTATTAGGATCACAAAAAATGAATCCTGGAAGAATTTCTTCTTCTATTCCTTTGAGTCTCCTTTTAAGGTTCTTACCTGGGGCAACAGAATCAGTTTCTACATCATCAGAAAGTATTCTAAGAACTTACACATTGTGCTTATTCAGCATCATCACTAGCTGCTGGCCTTTACAAATAGTTTCTGATTCCAGCTTTCCCAGTGCCACATGCACTGGATTTTTTTTATTTGACAGATAGAGTTGACAGTGAGAGAGAGAGAGAAAGGTCTTCATTCCGTTGGTTCACACCCCAAATGGCTGCCACGGCCAATGCTGTGCCATTCTGAAGCCAGGAGCCAGGTGCTTCCTCCTGGTCTCCCATGGGGGCGCAGGGCCCAAGCCTTTGGGCCATCCTCCACTGCATTCCCGGGCCATAGCAGAGGGCTGGACTGGAAGAAGAGCAACTGGGACTAGAACCCGGTGACCATATGGGATGCTGGCGCCGCAGGCGGAGGATTAACCAAGTGAGCCACAGCACCGGCCCATGCACTGGATTTTTTAACACAGGCACTAACAATAAAAGTTCTAAATGGCTCTTTCAATGTAAATATACATTTAAAATGCACTTTATATTCATTTTGCTTTATAGTTTATCAGATATTTTTAGCTATACTATCTTGTCTGAGTATCATAACAAATTTCTGTCTAAGGATAAATCTCTCATTCTCATCTGACAAGCAGGAAAGTGAATGAAAATAGTAATTTAATCATAAAACTATGACTAGCACACATATCTATTCCATCCTCATGAAATTTCTAACAAGAGTTTTAATCTAGACATTAATTCCTTTTTCATCTTTAAAAAATTAGACTACCTGTTAACATTTTAAATTATGTGTGTATCCATTAAAGTTTGATGACATATTTGATATAAAATAAGGAATTTTGATGGAAAGACAAGCAAATATATTTCAAAGAATGAATGTCTGTTTTCTGTTTATTAATTTGAAAGGCACAGTATCAGAAAGATGGGGAGAGCGGAATCTTTCATCCCCTTGTTCACTCCCCAAATAGTCACCACATCCAGGGTTGAGTTAGGCAGAAGCCAGGAGAGAAGAATGACATTCAGGCCTTCTATGTGAGTGACAATGGCCTACGCACTTGGCAATCACACCCTGCCTTCCCAAGCACATTAGCCTAAAATTGGATGCGAAGTGGAACAGCTCAGACTCAATCCCAGCACTCTGATTGGGCTGCCCATGTTGCAAATGTCAGGTTAACCCACTGAACTGCATTGCTGGATCCATCTTTTGTTTTCTTACAAAAATTTTTATAGATGTTTTACATATATGCAAAAAGTACTCATATCATAGATGTATAACTCATTAGTTTTCAAAAATACATCATCCAGATAACAAAACCATTTATAGCACACAAGAAATTTCCCTGCATAACATTTTCTAGTCACTACCTCCCCAACGGTGATCACTATCCTGTCTAACACAATAAAGCAGACCTGGAGTATGATCCCAATGGATATATAAACTTATTTGTATAGTGTCCAAATCTTCACTCTCCAATGCATCCCCAAGCACTGCGTAGCAGTGGATTAAGCTGCCGCCTGCAATATCAGCATCACAAATGGGCACCAATTTGAATCCCGACTGCTTCACTTCCAATTGAGCTCCCTGCTAATGCACCTGAGAAAGTAGAAGAAAATGGCCCAAATGCTTTGCAGCCCTGAACCTTCATGGGAGACCCAGAGGAAGCTCCTAGCTCCTGGCTTCCAACTGGCCCAGCTCTAGCCAGCACAGTCATTTAGGTGGTAAACCAGAGGATGGGAAACCAATCTCCCTCTCCCTCTCCCTCTCCCTCTCCCTCTCCCTCTCCCCCTCTCCCCCTCTCCCCCTCTCCCCCTCTCCCTCTCTCTCCTTCACCCCATAACTCTGCCTTTTAAATAAATATTTAAAAATATAAATAAATAACTTTGCATATCCAGTATACCTTATACATCCAATATTTTAGATTTAAGACATCTTTAAATGCTAAAAAAAAGAACTCCACTACAAAGTTAAAGTTATGTTGCTCATGAATGCAAAGCATTACCCCACATGTTTCTAACCCCTTTTGCACACTTTCACAGAATCAGTATACCACCTGCTAATACTAGGGTAATCAGGCTTTAGACATACGACTCTGTACCCCATGTAAACCCTATGCCCATTCATCAAAGCCCTTCTAATCATCTATTTTATTTTGGAAAATAAGTATTTCCCCTTCCTGAAACAAGCATTTGCTTAACGAGGACTTTTCACATCACAGTCATAAGACATTAATCACGGCATTTCCAGAAACATAGCAAGACAAAGAAGAATGGGCTTACAAAATAGTAATTTAAGTTGCCATTTATTGATACCTTAAAAATGGATTTTTCCAGATTTCTTGTTTTGCCTTGAAGGGCTCTAGGAAGAAATCAAAAGTAATAACTTCTATTAACCTTAGATATCAGGTGATTGGTTACCTATTAAATAAAAGTTGAAAAGCCTATATCATTACCAAAAAAAGGATAAAATCACCCTTATGATGTTTGAAAACTATTATTTTATTCATGTAAGGAGTTTTACCGACCTCACACATGCCAAGGTCTCAAGACACAGATTCTGAAAGATTGGTAAAGTGCCACAGAATGAGGATTATAATTAAGCCTAACATTAGAGTTTTTGTCTTAACACTTAGTTATCTCCCTCTTAAGACACTGTATCCATAATTCTAAAATACAAAACAAGAAAATAAACATAAATTTGAATCTCTATCAACCTATTATTATGTAGAAGTGTCATAAATTTAGAAGACTCACTTTTTTGCAAATGTGAATTGTCAATACTAATGGAAATCCTGTCATTATTTTGAGTCTCTAACTTGTACTTCTCTGCTATGCTAACAGTCCTGGGCTTGTAAATGACTACATAAATGTTTACTAACAATAAAATTACCATTTCATAAAGAAGAAAATGTATAGAGTAAATCCAAATACCAATGCTAACCACAAAGTTTTCTCCAGGGACTAGCCACACTGCATTTCCTGGAACTCACTAATACTAAATGGATCTAACCCACTAGTGATACTCAGGTTTTCAATATTGCTACGGGAGGAAATAAAGAAATTGACCTTTCAATCTTTTTAATTTCTCATTGAAATGACTCAGTTTAGACAAAGAGAAGAAAAAGTGTTTCCTTTTTCTAGTCTCTCAGGTTATCTTTGTGTTGCACAAAACAGAAAGGAAATTTGACTAATAAAGTCAAACAGCTGGACTAAAACAAATCATTGCCGGTAAAAATAATCCTTCAAGGTGTGCCACAATTCTGACAGAAGACATTTCCTGCAACGTTTTAGAGCATACTTCTCTAAATGCAGAGCAATGAAGCTGAGAATGAAGGTACACTACACCAACATCAAAACAAGCACAGACACCAATAATTTAATTCTCATATTCAAAAATATGTTCACTAATTATTATGAAAATACAAATAAAATTAAAGCTTTAAGGTGATAGGTCAATATATCTCAAGTTTATGTATGTGGATTCAAGGCCTAAAATCAGAGCTATATTTACATTCTCAGAAAAGAAAGTCAGAAAAGAAGGCTATTTGCAAGTCTGAAAACATGCAAAAAGTTGCTTTCATCTATAAGAACAAGGTGGAATTTTAAACTACACTACATCCCACCTCTCGAGAACTTCATGATTTAGGGTAGCAGATTAAGCATCTTATTTCTAAATAGATCATATGTTGCTTAAAACCTTAAGACCAGCCACACTGGGCAAGGAACTCTCTAGGTACTTGGTACTGAAGGTTTCTATGTTTCAAACTGTATTTTAACATTTCATAATGAAAACTTTCTCAATTAGACTCACATATCAATATTCTTATGGCATTTTAACATTATTTATTTATTTTTTTTTTGACAGGCAGAGTGGACAGTGAGAGAGAGAGAGACAGAGAGAAAGGTCTTCCTTTGCCATTGGTTCACCCTCCAATGGCTGCCATGGCCAGCGCACTGTGGCCGGCGCACCACGCTGATCCGAAGGCAGGAGCCAGGTGCTTCTCCTGGTCTCCCATGGGGTGCAGGGCCCAAGCACTTGGGACATCCTCCACTGCACTCCCTGGCCACAGCAGAGAGCTGGCCTGAAAGAGGGGCAACCGGGAAAGAATCCGGCACCCCGACCGAGACTAGAACCTGGTGTACCGGTGCCGCAAGGCGGAGGATTAGCCTAGTGAGCCACGGCGCCAGCCATTTTAACATTATTTAACCATTATACTTAGGATCATTTGGGATATACTATATACAATACTTGCAGAAGTGTTTACTTCTAAATTACTGAAGTTTGAATATATTTTCAATTTTTTCCTTGATTTTAGTAATTTTCTTGTTCTCAGGCACAAGCTTTCGCTGCTGTCTGGTATCTAAAGCTAAGCTCCCAATCTTATATAATCTTCTATTGTCAGAGAGTCAGCATAGATCGTGGAAAGGTTTCACATGGAACCAAACAGAACACGGTTTGAACCCTTCCCCGACAGACCTAGGGCCACTTCTATCACTCTGATGAACCTTAATGAAAGTACAGTCTTCCCATAGAAAAAATTAAATGAAAGTACCAAGCAATAATGCATAAAATTCATAGTGAAGTTCCACCTCATAAAGAAGACTTACATAGCAACTTTATCATGCTTCCTTTGCTAGCTAATCTGCTATGGTTTAATGAACTACATTATTAGGTTTGTCAAAATGATGTTGTAGTGGATATTTTCTACTTTTTGACATCAAATTGCAAAAATACCCTATGGGAGATTCATTTATTATATTATACTATATTATATTACATATTATTTATGTCTCCAAGCACGAAGGAAACATGTTGGCAATGTAAGTTTCAATATCCAGTGCTTGGGGATGGTGGGAAATGTGTATCATTTCAGCTCTTAGCACTGATGTTGAAACACATGTTTATTACTTTATTATAACTAGCACTCCATTCCAAAAGGTTAAGGTCCCTAAAAAACAAGGATCTTGATAAATGATGTATCATTTTTTCCTGGCCATTACCAATTTCTTTGTTATCTTACTATAATTTTAACATGTAAATTCTTTCTTAAGAAAGAAACTAAGATAAAATCCTGAGTAGACGATTTTATGAAAGCTACCATAATAGCCTGGAAAGAAGTTAGACATAAATTCATAATTACAATAACTTCGGAATACATATGTATGCAAATTAAATTTTTAACATATGTACTAACAAAATTTTTCTTACTTTAGCATTGGTAGTACTAGGAAATAACCCACTCTTGACTATGACTGTAGCTATTCATTTACTTACTGTTAGATGAATCCCATAAAAGTTGCAGCACAGTTTTTATCTAGCTATAAAAATCAACTGAAAATTTTTAAAAAATTAACATACTCCATAGCTTTCCTTCACAGGTTCTATTTCAGTAGTGTAGAAATTGGTGTATAAAGGAAACTACTCCCATAAAAATTAAAGTATGAATGTTTAGAAAAGGTAATTTATAATAATGCATTGACAGGTGGGAAATCTAATACAGAGAAGCATTTCTTCTTCCACGAGGTCAATAGGATCCCACACTAACAAATCAAGTCTACCACTTGGAACAGCTGCTTATTTCCTTCGATCCAATATGGCTGCTCAGATTTTCTTCTCGGCTCTGATGCAGAAGGAAGACCCAGACAAGAATCACTGTAGAAGGAAAGTAACAGCACACCTCCAGTTTACCTGTTTTACACTGACTCTACTCTACAACAAACAGAACTTTGTTACACAGCCAAAAACAGCTGCAGGAAGAGGAGGAGGGTAGCTGATAGCTGAGTGATCACCCCTGTAACTAGTAGTCTGCTTATTTCATTGGCAAACATCACAAAGAGAATAACAAATAATAGGGGATGGTAGCAGTTTCTTGTTTCATAAATATTCAAATCCATTTTTAGGCAGGTTTAGAAATTTTAGGAAGAATGGGGAAAATGATCTCAGTAGTGAAGTAGACTCATTTTCAAAATGTGGTCCTAGTCTTCCAAAGACTATACTATTTTTTTAAATGGCAAAATAGTTATTTCATAATTTTCATGATTTCAGAAATGACTAATATGCATGATCAACAAATTATATAAATACATTATAGAAATTAAAAGATCTCCCATCTTCCATAAAATAACAACTAATAATAACTTTGGCTTTTTTCCTCCATATTTCATATTCTATTCTAAATATATATCAATATAGTGAACTTTATTTTAAAAATTCTACCATTAACAAGTTAAAAACAATCCCAAATCATAGGGCCAAGTATTAACTAGTAGAAAGGACCTAAATATATTTATAAAACATATACATATATTGGGGCCAGCACTGTGGAGCAGCGGGTTAATGCCCTGGCCTGAATCCTGCATCCCATATGGGTGCCGGTTCTAGTCTAGGCTGCTCCACTTCCGATCCAGCTCTCTGATATGGCCTGGGAAAGCAGTAGAAGATGGCCCAAGTCCTTGGGCCCTGCATCCACATGGGAGACCTGGAAGAAGCTCCTGGCTCCTGGCTTCAGATCTACACAGCTCCAGCCGTTGTGGCAATTGGGGAGTGAAGCATCGGATGGAAGACCTCTCTCTCTCTGCCTCTCCTCTCTCTGTGTAACTCTGACTTTCAAATAAATGAATAAATCTTTAAAAAACATATACATATATCAATTATAATATTTTAGCAAGTATTCCAAATGAAATAAATGGAATTATTCAAAATTTTAACTTATTCCAAATGTAATGTGTTTTGGAAAACAATGGAAAAGCTAAAAGGGACTAAGAATTTGCACATTCCTTGATATGGAAGCTTTTTTAAGAAGCCTATACATAGAAGCATCTTTATGAAGCTTATAAGGAACAGGCTGCAAAATGACATAAACAGTGCTATTGTTATAGTTAACATAAAACTAACAACAATATACATGTATTCAATGTGTATCTATACAAATATAAGCAAAAGCATGGAACTGTGAGACTTGGGTGTGTACTTAGGTATCAACACACAACTCAAAAAAAAAAAAAATCAGTAATAGACAAGACTGGAAATGTGCCAAGGTATGTATTTTGGGGGTGGGGGGTGCAAGACCATCAGGGACCTTTATAAACCTTAGACAAGTTAAGATGATGGATTATATTCAGAAAATAGGAAGGAGAGGTGAACACTGCAGCACACAAGCTGCTGACTAGGGAGCCCACATTCATATGGGAGTGCCTGATTCAAGATTCAGCTCCGCTCTCCATTCAGTTTTCAGCTAAGGTACAGCCTGGGGGAGCAGCAGCCAGTGGCTTAAGTACTTCAGTCCCTAACATCTAAGTGGAAGATCCAGATGGAATTCCTGGCATCAGGCAACCCAGCCCCGGCTATTGGTGGTTGCAGGCATTTAGGGAGTGAACTAGTGGATAAAAGATACTTTTATTAATTTAAGAAGAATGAAAGAGATGTTACTAACATTTTTTAAAAAACAGAAAATAAGAGTAAAAGGGGCACGTTTATCTCATCCAGTCCTCCCCATAACGGTGCCCGCAGCAAGGCTGAGACCGGCGGGCAACATCCTGGGCTGGGGCGGCAGCTGCAGAAGCCACACGCACCGCACCTGGCTGAAACAGGATGCCATCTTCTCAGCAGCACGAGTGGCAGTGTGGGGAGAGGGAAACATTCGGCCAGAGGCTCTTGTCTGAGCATGTTACCCAGAGATTCCAGCAGAGGGAAAAATCCTTTTTTTTTTTTTTCTTTCTCAAAGACTTTATTATTGGTGTACAAAAACATTACTGATTTGTGTTATTTGATTTTGTAAGCTGCAATTTTTTTTTAACTTTTATTTAATGAATATAAGTTTCCAAAGTACGAATGATGGATTACTATGGCTTCCCCCCCAATACCGTCCCTCCCACCCACAACCCTCCCCTTTCCCACTCCCTCTCCCCTTCCATTCACATCAAGATTCATTTTCGATTATCTTAATATACAGAAGATCAGCTTAGTATACATTAAGTAAGGATTTCAAGAGTTTGCTCTCACACAGAAACATAAAGTGAAAAATAATAGATGATTTTTTTTTAATGATGATGAAATGAGATCAGACCTATTGTCATGTTTAATCCCAGTGAGAGTCAAGTTGGGAGTTGATAGTTTCTTTTTTTTTTTTTTTTTTTTTTTTTTTTACAGAGGATCAGTTTAGTATGCATTAAGTAAAGATTTCAACAGTTTGCACCCCCATAGAAACACAAAGTGAAATATATTGTTTGAGTACTCATTATAGCATTAAATCTCAATGCACAGCACATTAAGGACAGAGATCCTACATGAGGAGTAAGTGCACAGTGACTCCTGTTGTTGACTTTACCAATTGACACTCCTGTCTATGGCATCAGTAATCTCCCTATGCTCCAGTCATGAGTTTCCAAGGCTATGGAAGCCCTCTGAGTTCTCCGATTCTTATCTTGTTTAGACAAGGTCATAGTCAAAGTGGAGGACCCCACTGACTGAGCCTGGCTGGCAGGACGGGTGGCTGGGCACCCATGTAGGACTGCGAGGAGCCCCCATTATTCCCACACCCCACAGGCTCAAGCTACCTAGGCGGAGCTGGCTCAGGGAACATCTGCCTCTGTTGACTGGAGAGCCGAATCTCTACACCCAGCAACTGTGGGAGCCTTGTGTGATGAGATCATGGGGACTTGGTGGCTTCATGAGATGGTGCAGAGTGTAGCTGGTTCTTTGGGCAATCACTGGATGTGGTTCCACACACTCAGAGCTCCTTGCTTGCCTGGGGTGGGTATTGCAGCTGGAACCGTACTCAGGGTGACGACTGTGCAGATCATTTGTGCGGTTCATACGGTGACATGGATGAGTGCTAAACCCACTGGGGGTTAACACCAGGCATTGCTCAGCTTGGATGAGAGGAGGTGAGGAGGTGATTACACCAACAGAAGTGAACATTCCTCTTCTTCTAAGGACAGTAGGCTGCGGTAGGTCTCCCGCAGCACATCCCTGTATAGCACCGTGCTAGCCCCTAGGACTCCAGTCTGGACTCATGCCACGTGCTCCCTCTGGCTGTGTCACCACTGGTTGCTGTAGTCTGGCCTCACGTCCATGCTCCAGCTCTGGGCTGCTGCAGGTGTGTGTGTGTCTGTATTTGTGCTGCATGTCCACACCTTCCACACAGGTCCATGGTGTTCCTTTTCCTTTTGTAGAATTTCCAGTGTGGTTTTCTCTTTAATTCTCCCCTGAGAGAGCACTTCCTACCCTTTTTTTTTTAGTATTTATCCCTAGCCGAGTGCAGTACATTGTTCCCTAATCTGCCATCTTGCATTCTCCCAAATTAAATTCTCATAGATTCAATTCTAAGAAGATAACCACACTCCCTTCCCTCCTTCTCCCCTCCCCCTCCAATTGACTTGGTTTCCTCATGTGCACAGTTTATTGCTTGATGTTACTTTTTACTGTAATCTGACAATCTTTTCACTCTATAATTTCATTTTAAACTGAAAAATACTTGTATATATTTGTGGGGCACAATGTAATGATTTGATAAATGTGCACAATCTAAAATTACCAAATAAGGCAAACTTAAAAAAAAATTAAAAAAAAATAAAAAACAGAAAATATGTAAGAAAGCCTATAAAATTTTTGAGGAAAAAAATGAAATGCATGATCAAACTTGTGTCTTAAACTATCCAACAGACCATACAAATTCAAGCAGAGAAAGACAGAATTGAAGATGTACCTTGAAGGCTGGCGCTGCGGCTCACTAGGCTAATCCTCCGCCTTGCGGCGCCGGCACACCACGTTCTAGTCCCGGTCAGGGAGCCGGATTCTGTCCCGGTTGCCCCTCTTCCAGGCCAGCTCTCTGCTGTGGCCCAGGAGTGCAGTGGAGGATGGCCCTGCACCCCATGGGAGACCAGGTTAAGTACCTGGCTCCTGCCATCGGATCAGCGGATGAGTGTGAATGTATTGGAGTCTCCTCTTCTTATAAGGACATTAGTCATATTGTATTATAAACCATGCATGTGACCTCATTTTAGCATAATACCTTTTTTATAATTACGAACTTTACTTTCATTTACTATACCAACATTTTCAGAAAAGAGACTTTAGATCTTGTTTTTATAATTCATTTTACAGGCTTATTCTAATATATAGAATATATTCTGAATGTGCTTCTTAAAACCAATAGGAAAAACAATAATGCAAGTATTACTTTTGTTAGGTGTAATACCTTTTTAAAGATCCTATCTCCAATACTATAATGTTCTGAGATATTACCAATCAAGACTCCAACATATGAATTTTGGTGGAAACACAATTGAATCCATAACGGGCAACCACTACTATCCCTAATACATCATTGATAGGATATTTAAAAGACTAATTAGTTTATGGTCACAGAGCTACAAAGCAAAGTATCAATACTTTGTAAATGATATACAACATGCCTTAGTTTCTCTGACATCAGTCCCTGAATATAGTAGGGGCTTGATAAAGTAAGCACTGGATAAATGAATGAATAATGAAGTAGCATTTCATAAGTGAGAATCATTCCTTATATATCTTTTCCTCTGGTTCAGTGTAAATTATTCCTGGAGAGTCATTTCTTTCTTCTTCCTCAGTGATGGAGCAATACAGTTTTCTACCAAAGCTTAGGGTCTTTGTTAAACTGTTCTCACCTACTAAAATTTGACAAAAATGAAGCAACAACAAAATATTTTACTTACTACACTTGGACCTTATTGTTTGATTGCTTTCCAAGAAGTATTTGCTATTGGCCTTTTTTTGCAACAAAGCAGTAAAAATCCTAGAGAAAACACTCAAGGGGACTATTTGAACTCTTGAACCAGACTTCATGTTATTGCAAATCAAACAGGGCATGAGCAAGACATCCAAGGAGGGTGGGATATAAACTGACTGGGTATTGCCCCCAAGGACAGTTTTGGAAGCAAAGGGTAGATGGGATAAGTCAGAAGACTTTGTGAGTATATAAAGAATCTTCTGACAAAGACAGCTTTAACATCCCTTCTGCTTAACTAAACTTGAGATAGGTTTTTTTTTTTTTTCCTGACTAAAGGCCCTTGACTTCCATTTTCTTGGAAAATTTACTTTATGAAACTTGTCTTTGAAAATTCTTTCCCTAATTGAAATGTAAAGTTGATCCTCCAAATATATGGATTCATATCTGTGGATGTAAATAATCAGATCAAAAATAATAAAATGGGGGCCGGCGTTGTGGCGCAGTGGGTTAACACCCTGGCCTGAAGCTCCGGCATCCCATATAGGCGCCTGTTGGAGACCTGGCTGCTCCACTTGCGATCCAGCTCTCTGCTGTGGCCTGGGAAAGCAGTAGAAGATGGCCCAAGTCCTTGGGCCCCTGCACCCATGTGAGAGACCTGGAAGAGACTCCTGGCTCCTGGCTTCAGATCAGCGCAGCTCCGGCCATTGCGGCCAATTGGGGAGTGAACCATCGGATGGAAGACCTCACTCTCTCTCTTTCTCTCTGCCTCTCCTCTCTCTGTGTAACTCTTTCAAATAAATAAATATTTTAAATAACAATAAAATAAAATAAAAAACTGTATCTGAACTGAACATATACAGACCTTTCCTGTTAGTCTCTAAACAATGTAGCATAACAATTATTTCTGTAGCATCAATGTTTTATCAGGTATTATAAGTAATCTAGAAATGATTTAAACTACTTGGGAAGACTGTACAAGTTACAAACAAATATTTTATGTAAAGGACTTCAACATCTACAGATACTGGTACCCAACAGGGGTGCTAGAACAAATCTGTCATGGATACTGAAGGACAACTATATATAATTCTCTGTAAAAAGTTCTCCCCAGGGTCAGTGCTGTGGCGTAGCAGGTAGGGCCGCCACCTGCAGTGCCAGCATCCCATATGGGAGCCAGTTCGAATCTCAGATGCTCCACTTCCAATCCAGTTCTCTGCTATGGCCTGGGAAAGCAGTAAGAAGATAACACAACTCCTTGGGCCCCTGCACCCTTGCGGGAAGACCTGGAGGAAGCTCCTGGCTCTTGGCTTCAGATCAGTTCAGCTCTAGCTGTTGCAGCTTACTGGGGAGTGAACCAGCAGATGGAAGACCTCCCTCTCTCTCTCTCTCTCTCCCTCTCTCTCTCTCTCTCTCTGCCTCTTATTCTCTTTGTGTGTAACTCTGACTTTCAAATAAATAAATAAATTAAAAAAACAAAAGTTCTCTACATGGGGTTGGTGCTGTGGAGTAGTGGGCTAAGCCTTCACCTGCAGCACTAGTTCTAGTCCTGGTTTCTCCTCTTCCTATCCAGCTCTCTGCTATGGCTTGTGAAAGCAGAAGATGGCCCAAATGATTGGACCTCTGCACCCACGTGGGAGACCCAGAAGAAGCTCCTGGCTCTTGGCTTCAGATAGGCCCAGCTCCGGCCGTTGCAGTCATTACTTAGTGAAGCAGTGGATGGAAGATCTTTCTCTCTGCCTCTCCTTCCATCTGTAACTCTACATCTTAAATAAATAACATCTTAAAAAATAAAAATAAGTTCTATCCAGTTTTAAAATTCAAGTAATATTTTTCTGTAAGACCTAAGAGCTATGCCTTTAAAATATAATCATCATGGAAGACAGTTTCCTCATCTCATAGCATTTGTGGGAGGGTGACAGTGCTGAAGAATGCCTGGCCAACTAGCTCCTATCATGAACATACAAAAAAGTTTTTCCTTTTTGTAAAGCCAATTAGTAAACACAGGTGACCTATGATCCCTTACATCCTAACTCTTACAACTTCTCCAGACTTTGGTTGCAGCAAAAATGAGTTCAATCTCTCTATTTTATTGCAACAGTTTTATATAAAGTTTTCCTCCCCTGTTTAATTTTATGAGAGAAATTTTTCTCTATTTTTAAAGCACTACTATTCTCATCTTTTTGTAGATAAGGTAACTACGATTTATATTTTAAAAAGAGAAGCAACCTTCACAATTGTTATATTGTTCCTATGGCTAACTCATGATGGGGCTAGAATTTTGAGGCTGGGTTTTAGATCACTGAATCAATTTATAATTTTACCTTTAAGAGCTTGGATTTAATTTGTTGGGCAACAGCCAATTAATTGAAAATACAACTGGCAATGAGGAAAGTGGCATTGCAGAAAATTAATATGAAAAAAATCAAAAATATAAATCTCAGAATGGAGCTACTCAGCATTCCAAGGCTCTACAATGACACAGAAAGAAGAAAATGATAGAATTGTGTGTGTGTGTGTGTACACGTGTGTGTATATATAATAACAAAACTAACTACTAGCACTAACTGAATTATCACAACTCGGACCATGCTAAGTATTTTGTTGACATCCTCAGATGAAATTCTCTGGCTCCTGACTCTAATTCCATTCTGCTCTGTATTCTGGGAAGTAACAATGATGGCTCAGTTGAGTTCTTGTCGCCCATGTGAGAGACCTAGATTGAGTTCCTGGCTTTTGGCTTCAGCCTGCCCCAGCTCTGGCCATTACATACATTTGGGGAGTGAAGAGCATTGGGAGCTCTCTGTCTTTACCTCTGCTTCTCATTTTTTTTTTAAATCATTGGGGAGATATGTATATTTACCCTAACAGTCTCTGTCAATTCCATTACT
Organism: Oryctolagus cuniculus; assembly: GCF_964237555.1. Classification (NCBI taxonomy): domain Eukaryota; kingdom Metazoa; phylum Chordata; class Mammalia; order Lagomorpha; family Leporidae; genus Oryctolagus; species Oryctolagus cuniculus. The sequence continues at coordinate 49,997,396 of NC_091446.1, forward strand.
GGAAATCCATAAACTCTTGTGAAACCTACAATCACTCTGAAATTTGATGTTAAAATAAGACTGATAATTTATGGTTATTTATCTAATATTCAAACCAAGGCTTGATTATGATTGTGGTAAAAGAATATGGGAAAAATATAAAATATGATTTGAAAATAAACTGCCTTCAATGTACCTTACATAATCTCGACTCTTCCTGCTTTAATAAAAATATACACAATTTTGGCCGGCACCGTGGCTCAATAGGCTAATCCTCCGCCTTGCGGCGCTGGCACACTGGGTTCTAGTCCCGGTCGGGGCGCCAGATTCTTTCCCGGTTGCCCCTCTTTCAGGCCAGCTCTCTGCTGTGGCCAGGGAGTGCAGTGGAGGATGGCCCAAGTGCTTGGGCCCTGCACCCCATGGGAGACCAGGAGAAGCACCGGGCTCCTGCCATCAGATCAGCGTGGTGCGCCGGCCGCAGCATGCTGGCCATGGCGGCCATTGGAGGGTGAACCAACGGCAAAGGAAGACCTTTCTCTCTGTCTCTCTCTCTGTCTACTCTGCCTGACCAAAAAAAAAAAAAAAAGTACACAATTAAAAGGCTGAAAAATTTGGGGGTATTTCCAATATTGAAACAGGAGTTTCTCACTGAGATATATGCTTATCTTTTAATTTTTTTTTGAAAGGCAGAGTTACAGAGTGATGGAGAGACAGACAGACATTTCTTCCACTTCCTGGTTGAATCCCCAAATGGCTGCAATGGCCCAGGTTGGGCCAGGCCAAAGCCAGCCGCCTGGAAATCCATCCAAGTCTCCAAAAAGTATGACAGGGGCCCACGTACTTGAGTCATCTGCTGCTGCCTTCCGAGACACATTACCAGAGAGCTAGATCAGAAGTGGAACAGTCAGGACCTGAACCCATACCCTTACAGAATGCAGGCATTTCAGGCAGCAACTTAACCCACTGTACCACAAAAAAATCTGTCCTTTATTATATGCTCCAGAGCTCCCAGGTACTATACATTGATTAATATCCAAGCATAAAATTTCTTAAATGAGAGAATGAATTAGCAATTGTACAATGTTACCTTTTTATTTTATTATAGTAAAATATAGAGGGACAGGATTTGGCCCTGGCACTTTAAGTCATCAGTTAGGGCACCCACATCCCATATCAGAGTGCCTGTTGTTGCTGAATCTAGATTTCCAAAAATGCAGATGGCTCAAATAATCCATGCAGGAGATCCGGATTGTGTTCCTGGCTCCTGGTTTCTCTCCCAGCCCAATGCCAGTTGTGGATACTTGATAAGTGAATCAGCAGTTTGAGGGAAAAAATGACAGTTCTTGGATGATTATGATGGATGTGGTCCATATTTCATCAACTGACATATTTTTGTGGACTTGAACTTAAGTGCTGTGGCTGACAGACATTCCCCTCATTCAGATAATTAGCCTTGCCCCCTCTACTAACAGTGACACACGATTTCTTTTTATCCTAGCACTAAAGAAATTTTTTATTTTTAGAAAACTCAAATTTCACTACAAAGTTGGCATATTTAGATCGTAATGTTTTAGGGTTTAAAATAATATAGAAGTGATATTTTCAAGAAGAAAACATTTCTGGACAGTTTCAAAGATGGCTAATGCATGCAGGTTGCAGCTTTGGCCTTCCAACCCTGGCATACGCCACAGTGGATCTTGCCCCTCTGTCTTAAACCTAGACTAAGCTGTCACTCTCTAATAGCTAACACTCATTTTGTTAATTAATTTCATTTGTCATTGCTGCTCCAGATCATGCTAGAGTAACCCAAATCCTCACTAGGCATAATAACATAGTTAAACAGAAAAGTTACAAACTCTGAAACACTGAGAAAACGGTCATGTCATCCGTATACGAAAAATAAAACAGAACCAGTCACTTTTTCATCCAACAAGCAAGTTTCTTACTAAGGCCAAGGAAATTTTAAGGCATTTCCCAATATTTAATCACTGAACCAAGTGAAAAGTAAAGGCTATTCCAAAAAATTGCAGAAAACATTTTGAGAAGCACAAGTATTCTATTTATCCAGGGACATTTAGTGATTACAACTAATAACATGACTGAAAATAGCTAGGGGACATATTTAATGGAAGAAAGACAAGAGCTTCAGGAAAAACCAATTGTAAAATAGTCAATTCTAAAATCTGTACTCTAAGCAAGTGTTCATGCAATGACCAAGACTTGGTAATAAGGGCCCAGGGCAAGCACAGGTGTACAGTACATATTAACCTGTCTCCAAGACCCAGTAAAGGACCTCAAGTAGACAAGAATCAAAATTATTTTTAAGCTAAACTATTTGAGGAAAATTAAGCCTAGTGAGGACAAAAATGAGCAGATTCTGAAAAAAAATTTATATCTCTTATACTTTAGTGTATAGATAAAAGGCTGCAGGATGTGCATGATGTTTTGGGGATTAACTTCACTGATCTTTAGAATGTTTAGCTTCATAACACTCAGCATTTTAAAGCCTTTTAAGAGATTTTATACTGATTACATGATTGGATGGACTGTATCTTACTACCAAAATCAATATATGGATTCATAATTCAATATTATACTAAATAAATATAACAAAAATATCTCATGAAGAATTTAAACATTTTAGTGCAATATGTTATACGAGAGATCTTCAAAATATTCATAGAAAATGTATTGTGAGCAAAACTATTAAATGTGTTGGGAATTTTTGCACTAAAACAAACATTTTAACTTTATTTTTTCATGAACTTTTTGAAGTACCAAAAACTATTAATTAGTATAACAGCTAATAGAAGCCAAATCAGCTGGAATGGACAAATAATCTAATAAAATATGAAGCTCGATAAAATACACAGACCTGAAAAAGTCTGTGGGTGGGTTTCTTATTAGTCTGTTAATATAGGTGACCAGTGTTAGCAGCATATACCCCAGTGTCAGGCAACTTGGGTTTGAGTACAGCTAAGTGATCTTACTCAAGTTAAACTTTGTCATCGTTAGTTTCTTGCTATTAAAGGAGGAAAATAATGGCATCTGTTTCAGACGGTTGTTTTGAGGGCTAAGTGAGATGAAATGCAACAAACACTTGGAATGCAGTTAAATGCTCGGAAAGGTAGCAATTGCTGCCTCCGAGACCTCTACTCTCACTCTGGACCTTGTTGAGCTCACAACTTATCAACGTGGGTCTAGGATTCCTGACTCTGGTTTAATATATTTGTATACCAAAAAACATACCAATGTGGTAGAAAGAAGGTGGAAGGCAGAGAGTTTTAGATCTACAAAAAGTTGCAAAACCATCATATAATAATTGGGACTAAGAAATAAACTTTTGTGCAGTACTGTTAACGTGCAGTACTTTCTCAGATTTTTTTTTTTTTTTTGCTACTATGTTTTCTCTGGTTCAGGGTCCTGCATTGTACTCATTTGTGTGTCTCCTTAGTCTCTGATCCATGGCAGACCTTTAGCTTTGTCTTACATTTTACATCTTATCATTCGTTACTTGGTAAGATGTCTCAAATTTTGGATTTATCTGATGTTTTCTTATGATTTCCCATAGAACTTTGCATAGTTGGGAAGGCTAGCACAAAAGTGATGTACTCTTCCCAAGGCATCATCCTAAGCGGTATGCAGTGGTAGAACCTGCCACTGTGGATACAGACCTTGATTTTTTGTCTAAGGTGGCATCTGCCAGGATTTTCCCCATGGAAACTTTCTTATCCCACTGTAATTACTTAATATTTCAGGGAAGAAAATATGAGACTGTGCACATGTACATACCCTGTTTATGCTTCAACTTTCACTCATTCTTTCAGATTCTCTGCATGAATTTTGTCAACTGCAATTATTACTAAGAGATACTAACAGTGATTGTGTGTTTCCTTCATTCCTTATATACTTATTCTCTTGAGTCTTTCGTAAGGAATTTTCTTTATTTCTCCACAATTTATTCACCTATTTATTAACATAAATATGGACCCATACATATGTATCATTTTCTTTAGGGTATAATCCACTACTATGCTTACCTTTTTGCACAAGTTGTTCCAGGTTTGGCAATTGACATTCCTGTCAAGGTTAGTTCGTGCGCCATTTGGATATGTCTTCATCTCTTTAAGCACTTCATTATATTCTGAACCACAAGATGCTCCCAAATGATCTTGTATTTTCCCTGCACCAGCTCTGGAGAATCAGAAAGTTCTCCAAAAATTCCTGGTCCTTTGTTATAAACTAGCATTTAGAAATGAACACATGGGTTCTAGGTGTACTCACCAGTTTAAACCCTTCTCAGCACGTGAAACCAGGATACACAGGTACTCATATGTACTCATATGTACATATGCACCCATACATATGTATCCATACATATCCTAACTTCTATACAGACACATATCTACATATATATATATATATATATTTGTGTCTATTCAAAAGCTAAAAATACAAATGAGTTTATATTGATAAAACTCCAGTTTAGCATGAGTTCATTTGGGTTTTCCACTTTATTTATTTTCAACTTCCTTATCTAGTAGTACAAGTTCTCTCTCATTAATATTTGCTAGTAGGCCGGCATCACGGCTCACTAGGCTAATCCTGCACCTGCGGCGCCGGCACCCAGGGTTCTAGTCCTGGTTGGGGCGCCAGATTCTGTCTTGGTTGCTCCTCTTCCAGTCCAGCTCTCTGCTGTGGCCTGGGAAGGCAGTGGAGAATAGCCCAGGTCCTTGGGCCTTGCACCCGCATGGGAGACCAGGAGGAAGCACCTGGCTCCTGGCTTTGGATTGGTGCAGTGCACTGGCCGTAGCGGCCATTTGGAAGGTGAACCAACGGAAAAAGGAAGACCTTTCTCTCTGTCTCTCTCTCTCACTGTTTAACTCTGCCTGTCAAAAAAAATTTGCTTGTGTGTATAATTCTAGCATACAAATACAGAAGTTTCATAATATCTGACCCGGAGTCCTAAGACAAATTTATTATCAGGGACATTGCTTATAGGCATTTCTCTGTCTTTAACATTATAGTGACGAGGTAGAACACTGCTTTCCAAAATTAGGTTCATTCTTTTCTTCTGCACCTTAAATGAGATTATGTGATTCATTCATAATAAAATTATATTGACTTGCCACAATCTGCATTTCTCCCTCCTTCCAACATATTATGGTTTGGTTTGGCTTTTTGCCAATTAATAAAAATCACTTTATGAGGTTAGCAGTTCTATTACTTTTAACAAATGCGTAGAGTAATGTGTCTCTACCATCCAGTCCCCTGTCTAAAATTCTTCCACATGACACAAAATAACAACCACTCACTCCACTACCAATCCCTGGAAACCAATGATCTGTTTTCCTCCGTATAGTGATGCCTTTTCAAGTATGTTGTCTTTTCAGTCTGACATCTTTTGCATAGAAAAAGCATGTATGATTTATCCATGTTGATATGTAAATCAATAGCTCATTCATTTTTCTTTCTAAGTAGTATTCCAGGCATGGATGTACCACTGTATATCCTGAGAAAAATAAAAAGCATCCCCTGAAATCTAGAAACTGACCTGACATTCAGAGCTAGAATGCAACATTATTAAAAATTAATTTGGGGGGCCAGCACAGTGGCTCAATGGGTTAAAGCCCTGCCTGAGGTGCTGGCATCCCATACAGGCACCAGTTCTAGTCCCGGCTACTCCTTTTCAGATCCAGCCCTCTGCAATGCCTGGGAAGGCAGTGGAAGATGGCCCAAGTCCTTGGGTTGTACCCATGTGGGAGACCTGGAGGAGGCTCCTGGCTCCTGGCTTCAGATCGGCTCGGCTCCGGCCATTGCGGCCAGCTGCAGAGTGAACCAGTGGATGGAGGACCTCTCTCTCTCTCCTGGTCTCTACCTCTCTCTGTAACTCTTTCAAATAAATAAAGTAAATATTTAAAAAAATTAAAATTAAAAAAAATAATCTTATGCTCACAAGTACATCACACTGTTTCCCAACTGGACATATATAATCTCACAGAATATCTGCTTCAGACAACTTAATTGTGCAAGCCACAAAATATAAAATATTCAGTCTGGATGGCGCCACAGCTCAATAGGCTAATCCTCTGCCAGAGGTGCCGGCACACCGGGTTCTAGTCCCGGTCGGGGCGCCAGATTCTGTCCCGGTTGCCCCTCTTCCAGGCCAGCTCTCTGCTGTGGCCCAGGAGTGCAGTGGAGGATGGCCCAAGTCCTTGGGCCCTGCACCCCATGGGAGACCAGGAGAAGCACCTGGTTCCTGGCTTCGGATCAGTGCTATGTGCCGGCAGCAGCGCACCGGCCATGGCGGCCTTGGAGGGTGAACCAACGGCAAAAGGAAGACCTTTCTCTCTGTCTCTCTCTCTCACTGTCCACTCTGCCTGTCAAAAAATTTTTTTAAAAAAATATTCAGTCTTTCATTCAATGAGTACTTGCTAAGTATTTGCCAATTTTAGCTTTAACCACATTCAGAGAAGCCTTGCCTATAGTTAAGATTAACTGAGATGTCTAACCTTAGACTTTGTCGCTTCATGTAATCTGGACTGACCTCTGCTTCCATGGACCCACTCCAGAATTACCCAACCTAATATCAAGGACCTATGTAATAGGTCTTGTCGGATTGCTAACCCCTTATTTGAGATCTCTCACAGGTCTCTGTGGATAGCATTGTTCCTTACTTCAGTGAATAAAGAAACCCAACTTGTTGCTGGTGGTCTTAAGCTGAAGGATACTAACAATAAATCTACAGTTGAAGGCTATCAGAATTGCTCTCAATTTTAATTGTTTATAAGTCTCCAGAAACATTCACATAGAAGTTTTTGAATATTTCATTTCTCTTGGGTAGATCACTTGGAATCATACTGTTGGCTCATATGAAAGGTTAGGTTTAATTTTATGAGAAACTACTAATCAATTTTCCAAAATGGCTGTATCACTTGGCATACCTATGTGTAATATTTGGGGCTATGCCAAAAACTCCACATTCTAACCAGTATTTGGTATAGCCTATTTTAGCTTTTATTTTAAACATGCTTATAGGTATATATTATTAACTCAATGTAGTTTTAATTTTTATTTAGCCTATTATTGATACTGAGTACTTTTTATATGATTATATATATAAAGGTATATATATATATATTCTTTTGTGTATTGGCTTTTCAAGCATTTTTCCATTTTAAATTAGATTGTTTATTATTGTTAACTCTTGAGAGAATTTACAGATTTAAGGGCTTTGTGAGAAATGCAATTTGAAAATATTTTGCCCACTCTTTTGCTTTTCTTATACAGATGTGTTTACCTTCCACAATCATTGAGCTATTATCATTTTTATACATTTATGAAGCATTGTTATTCTTTAATAAAAACAGTCTTAATCATTAGAGTGGACAGCTCTGTTGAGAAAAAATAGAGGTCAGAAAGGAATTATGAATAAATTAATCAAGAAAGATGCCTTTCACACTGATGATTGCAGGTTATAATTAATTCAACTCTCAGTTCCTGAGGTACAACAATATAAAACAATCATCACCGACACAACAACAATGAAACAACACACTCCAGACTCCTGACCTGCAAAGGCTTTCCACTGCTCTTCTGTTATAATGCAAACTCACAGTTCACCCAGCTCCAGCTGACCTCTGGACCTCGCTGTCCTTTGTCACTGTTTCTCAGACATATCACCCATTGCTTCTCATACATGCAAAGACTCTTTCTGCCTGAGGACACTTACTTTGGCCTTCTGCTCTGCCTAGGAGACCATGTCTCCACACCTGATTCATGTTGTCATTTAACTGTCAGCACAAATGCCACGTCAGACACACCTTTCCTGACATCTCAGTAGAAAGCACCTATGCCGGTTTTCACTCTCCACAGCAGCCTGCTTTGATAACTTATGTTACATATGACCACTAGAAATCCCCTTACTCCTCTGATAACCTTTTTATTGTCTTGTTCTGTCTGTTTTTGAGGGAGGAAACAGACCTGCCTAAATCGCTACTGTAACCCAACCATAAACCTAGCATCTGACACATAATAAACACTCTGAAAAAATTTTTTTAATGTCGAAGTGATTTTTAAATTTTCCACTAGACTGCTCCCTCAAGTTCCTTCTAATGATGCAACATCAAAACATTAGCCCTTACTAAGAATTAGTGAGCATCTACACCCAAATATCTCTACTGTTCAATTTACGTTTTCTCTCATTTGCAATAGCTGTTATGAAAAGTACAAAAAAAGTATATAAGTGAAATTGGTATCTTGAGATTTGATTATTATTTTTAGCTCTTGTCTATATTCCTGAACAGTGGTCTTTCTACTTTTCCTTGTTGAATTCTTAAGCCTGTGACTATAAATTTTAAATATGTAATTGCAAAAATTAAAAAGGAAGGAAGGATGGAGGGAGGGAGGCAGAGAAGTATGATTATATTCTTAGAATTCTATGTATGAACTACATGAAATCTGTTATCTTCATATTAACAAAAAATCATAAAAATTGAAATTCACAAAATAGTAAATTAGCCTTTCCAATAATTAAATGAATGACAAGGATTGAAACCAGTATAATGGCTGAATGTAAAAGCATATAATCACATCTTGATATCTGATTTAAATGCTAACTTTAAGCAATATGTGCGTGGTCTTTGTGTGCGCTTTACAGCTTCTGAGGCACTAAGGTCACTATTTTCCATCAACATTTCTGCAGCTAGTCCAGGATAAGAAGCCTTAAAATTCTACCTATCTGAAACAGTGAAGCAGTTGATTGCAGTTCATGAGCAACATAGCAGGTTTGGGATCAAAAGATAAAGTATACATCAGCACTAGCTGAAATACTTCCTATAAAACATACAATATAGAAAATATTCAAAAGACTTCCAATTGGATCCAATGAATTCATTTTTACATTAGACAGTTAACATGTTTTTAACACTTGTCCTAAAAAAACACACACACTCTCTCTCTTTCTCTCTCTCTCTCTCACACACACACACAAACACACGCAATAGATCTATATATCTATATATAAATATAGGATGGTCCAAGTCCTTGGGCTCCTGCACCCATGTGGGAGACCTGGAAGAAGCTCCTGCCTTCAGATCTACCCAGCTCAGGCCATTGCAGACATTTGGTGAGTGAACCAGCAGATCAAAGATATATATCTATGTGATAGATATGTATAAATATAGATATATAGATATATATGTATGTATTATGGAAAAACTACACATGGATTTAAAAAATTGCATCAAAGTAAACTTATCTTCAATTTTCATTTTCCTAAGCTTTTTAACAATGCAAATATATATATATATACACACACGCATACATACATAGATATAGACATGTATATGTGTGTATATTTATGTGTGTATGTATAACCTGAGCCTCTATAAATGGTGGTCATTATACTTGGTACTAGAATTATAGCAGTAGAAGTATTACATGAACCTGGTATTCATGGAGCTTAGGGTTTAGGAGGAGATAAAGCTAAACATATTCAGCTGATGTATATCCTATCATTCTCCAATATTTAGCAAGCAATTATAATAGTGTGGCAATTGCTATTTCTGTGTGTTATAAGAGCATATATAAAGGGAAACCATCCTTTATGTCAATGATTGGCAAGACAGAAAATAATTATATTTGTTTTCTTTTTCTAATTTTATTTAAGGTATACAAGTTGCATATACCTCATATATACAGATTTAGCAAATTGTGATATTTCCCACCCTGCCCTGTTTCCTGCCCATGCTCCAAGCCTTCTTCCTCCTCCCTATCCTATTCCCACTCTCAGTTTTTACATATATCTATTTACAGTTTACTTTATAAAGTTAATCCTATACTAAGAGTTCAACAAATAGCATAAAAAAATCTGTCCTTCAACATAGAGACAAAGGCTGTAAATAAACATCAAATCTCAAAATGTGCATTTTACTTCAATACCTTATATTTTATGTACTCAATTAGTTACCCCCTGATCAGGGAATGCATATAAACTTGTGTTTTGGGGACTGGCTTATTTCACTAAGTATAATGGTTTCCAGTTGTACCTATTTTGTAGCAAACAACAAGATTTCATTGTTGTTATTTACAGCTGAATAGTACTCCATAGTTTATTTATACCATAATTTCTTTCTCCATTCATCAGTTCATCGACATCTGGGTTGACTTTCTTAGGGGAAGCCATGACCAAGTTGCTGGTCAGGCATGAAATATGAGTAAAGATCAGCAAGGTAGTCCCTTGTGGCTGCAGGCTAGAGAAGAGATGTGGCAGCAAAAAGGATTTCAAAAGAAGGGAGGAACTGCAAACTAAAACTGAAAGCACTACAGAATGATAGGAAAATGGCCCCAAATAATTGGGCATATTAGCACATACCACATGGGTTTAATCACTCAGATTTGTAGAAATATTACTTTATATGAGAACAATTAGTGAGCATAATTATAATCTCTATTTGCCCAATCTCCAAGTTATTTGTGAAAGTTATTGCTAAGTGGTATGTTTAGGGACTTGCTCTTTATAATTCTATTGACCATACTGCTCATTTACTAAGGTGATAACCTCATCAGCCTTGATAGAATTAACATAGTAAATCAAATACTTGAAAAGTAAGTCTAAGATGCTTTGGGGCATGTCAAAATGGATAATAATCATACCATAAATTAAAACAAATGAATATTAGTGGTAAAACCTTGCTCATGTTAAGTTATACTGATAGAATTTTCTTGAAATAGCACATCAAAATTCTTTTTTTGACAATTCTAAACACTTGAAAACAAGAATATCTTATTATCTCCCCTACTTACTATGCTGTAGCCAAAATATCCAATGTCTTTACATTTCTTTTCCACAAGATACTTTCTGCTTCAGTTCTTTCTTATGGGTTTCAATTCACTGACTTTCATCTTCTACAACAGTGCTATGGTGCAGTAGGGTAATCATTTGCCTGGCATCCCATATGGATGCTGGTTCTAATCCCGGCTGCTCCTCTTCCAATCCAATTCTGCTATGGCCTGGGAAAGCAGTGGAAGATGGCGTAAGTCCTTGGGTGCCTGCACCCATGTGGGAGACCTGGAAGAAGCTCCTGCCTTCAGATCTACCCAGCTCAGGCCATTGCAGCCATTTGGTGAGTGAACGAGCAGATCAAAGACTGACTCTCTCTCTCTCTCTCTCTCTCTCTCTCACTGTCTGCAATTCTACCTCTCAAATAAATATATTGGTACTTCCTCTCTGAGTCAAATAAAAAAGAACTAAAGTGTGTTGGAAGTCATGCAAATACATTCAAAATACAGATTCCATAAACATTACTGGTGTCAAAATAGGAAGAGCAAGACATCACAACTCACATCCTAAGTTATCAAAATTTTTGGTATACAAGCCCAGCTTAGTATAGAGTAGCTTTCTACATCTACCACATAAACTTACCAGCAAGAACAGTCTAAAAATAAGGCTTATGCCTAAATGGACTCTGTCATAATCCATTCTAGTCCATGCACTCTCAGAAGGATCCCATCCTTGATACAGGCAAGAACTACAGGGATATTTAAGTGGCACACTTCTTGATTATCTCTGAACTCTCCTAAGACCAACATCTCTGCATTCTTTTTTTATTTGACAGGTAGATTTAGACAGTGAGAGAGAGACAGAAAGGTCTTCCTTCCGTTGGTTCACCCCCCAAATGGCCACTGCGGCCAGAACTACGCCAATCCAAAGCCAGGAGCTTCCTCCTGGTCTCCCATGTGGGTGCAGGGGCCCAAGCACTTGGGCCATCTCCACTGCCTTCCCGGGCCACAGCAGAGAGCTGGGCTGGAAGAGGAGCAACCAGGACTAGAACCCGGAACCCATATGGTATGCCAGTGCCACAGGCGAAGGGTTAATCAAGTGAGCCAGGACGCCGGCCCCCCTCTGCATTCTTTTTAAGCTGAGAATATATGCTTTTTAAGAGGTATCTCTGTTTTGCCAGCCTTTCTCTCCACATATATAACAATGTTCTCACTCTTGATATCCTTTTAGACATCTGAAACTTCATACTCTCACTTCTGTCAGGTTGTTGTGTATCTACTGGTACAGTGGAAGTGAATTTGGTAGTAGGGTTGTATGCCAACTTACTAAGGTCTTTGTTAATGCTCTGGACAGATGGAATGAGAATCTGCTGAACCATGAGAATTTTGTTCAGTGGATATCTAAAAACATTCTGGAGTCAAGGTTGAGTTAAGCTTTTGCTGTAAGTCCATACAGCTCTCTTAGGTGTTTGGATCTCAGGGAAAAGTTCTGGACTCTCTAGTTACTCCAAGGCAGCCTGAAAAGAACTAAGTAGACCAGAAAGACCCTGGAAACTCAGCTTCTAACACCTTAAAAGTATACATTAACTTTCATTTACAGGCACATATCAAAAGCCTTTTTGAAAAAAATAATATGCAAACTGTATTAACAACTTTGAAATAGAGTGCTAACCTGGAGAAATTGCAATGATGAGGAAAATGTTAAATTCTTGCTCAGTATTGTAATACCCATAACTGCTTGGCATTTTAATTTTTTCCATTAAATTGAAAAGAACTCAATGACTGTTGCCTGCAAAGTAAGGGGACACATGAAAGAAATGGATTGGATCCAGAAGGAAAACTGTGCTAAAATGGATCTGACATTATTGAAATTTAGTAAAATCCTTACTTGATCTTTCTTTGGTGCAAGCACATGGAGTTTCTGGAGTCCAAAATTCCATAAGAAGCAGGAGTTGGCCTGGGGTCCTTTGCTTGGTAAGAGAGTTAATGACATTGGGAAGGCAGATTAGAGTCATCACATCTTGAGTGAGACATTTTAGGTAATAAGACATTTTAAAAGGAAACAAGACCTAGCTCTTTATGAGATGTATAGAAAATGTACTTGTGGTATTGTATTTGTAAAATGTGGGCTACTGCTAATGGAAAATCTGATGAAAAGCTTTTTGATATAATATTGAAAATGAGATTCCAGGGTGTTATTGCTGGGCCCACAAGTCTGAATTCAGACTCGGTCTGTAGCCATTGGTAGTCATTATCATTTGATGGCTATACTTGATCTTCTGAATTGGTGCTACACCTGCCATGCCCTTCTCAGCAGAGACACTAAAGAAATGCCATTACGGGAGAACAGAATGACACTAGGCTAGGAGTAAGGAGACTTGAGTTCCAACTATTCCACAAATTAGCTGTTTGTTCTTAAATAACTCATCTAAATTCTAAGGGCTTTTATTTAGACTCTGAAATGAGAAAGTTATTCTGTAACTATAATTACACTATTTAAAAATAACTGACCTCCAATTATATTTCCTTGCCTATCAAACAGCATAGTAAGGTAATTAATTAGAACCACAAACTACTCATTTTAATAGATATTGTATTCCCTTTCTCTATCAAATAGATTGCAAAAGAAAAAAGGAGAAGAAAACAATGAACACAGAGGCAACTCACACAATTTGAAATAATAAGGCTGCTTTGTAGCAAATGATTTGATTGTCAGCAGTACTGCCTGATTAGCTGAGTTGAAGAGTAATTAAGGCCCCATGGTGCCAACATTTCATCATCTGAAAGAGTTCAATTTTCTGCCATAAACTGAGTCTGGTCACAGTTGTAATTCAACAAGGCTGGCAACAGCACTCTCAAGGCACTTACTTCTCAGCTTGTTTCAGTCCACACAAATGTTCAACACAGAATAGCCTGAAACCTCTACCCAGAAAATAAAATGAGGTCACCTTTAATATTCCAGCCTAACTTGCACAATAGACAAATATGGATTCATTTCCCTCTCCTTTTAATTCTTGCTTTCTAAAATAAAAAAACTGATTATTTTCTCTAACAAAATGCATTTGGGTTTTCTTTTTTAAAAAAATTAATTTGAAAGAATGACACAGAGAGGGGCAGAAACATAGAAATGTATCTTCCACCTGCTGGTTCACTCCCCAGATGGCCATGACTGTGGGTCCTGGAGTGGGTTAAGCCCAAGAACCTGGAACTGTAACAGCATCTTCCACAGGGATGGCAGGAACCCAAGTGTTTAGGCCATACTATGCTGCTTTCTGAGGCGCCTATCAGGGAGCAGCTGCAGAAATGGAGGAACCGAGACTCAAACCAGCACTCCAATATGGGATGCTGGCATCTCAAGGGGCAGCTTAAGTTGTTGTACCACAACACTAGCCCTGTCTTTAGGTTTTCAATGACGGTTACAGTGAGTCTGTAGAGCACTTTGTGCAACTGGACATTTTGACAATATTAGATCCTCTGAACCCATAAACCAGTGATGTTCTCCCTTATGTGTGTGCTCCATTTAAGTTCTTTTATCAGTGCTTCATAATTTCCAATGTAGAAGCCTTCTACCTCCTTGGTTATGTTAATTCTTAAGTTTTTATATAATCAAAAATGGGATTTTCTTAATATCCTTGTTGAATGATTTATTATTGATATATAGAAAGTCAAGAAATTTTTTATGTTGACCTTGTATTCTACAACCTTACTGAATTCATTTATTAAGTTTTATTGTGGAGCCTTTACACAGTATTATATCATTTGCAAACCTTATTTTATTTGTTCATTTTCACCTTTCCAAATTGGATGATTCATTTCTTTTTCTTGACCAACTTCTCTTTCCAGAAACTCCAAAGCTATATTAAAAACAAGTGAAGATAGTTGGCATCTTTCTCCTGTTTCTGATTTTTATTTAGATGAAAAGCTTTTAAAATTTCACTACTGATGGGCCAACACTGTGGCTCACTTGGTTAATTCTCCACCTATGGTGCCTGCATCCCATATGGGTGCTAGGTTCTAGTCCCAGTTGCTCCTCTTCCAGTCCAGCTCTCTGCTGTGGCCTGGGAAGGCAGTGGAGGATGGCCCAGGGGCTTGGGCCCCCGCACCCACGTGGGAGACCAGGTAGAATTACCTGGCTCCTCCTGGCTTCACATTGGCACAGAGCTGGCCGTGGCGGCCATTTGGGGAGTGAACCAATGGAAGGAAGACCTTTGTCTCTGTCTCTCTCTCACTGTCTAACTCTACCTGTCAAATAAAAAAATAAATAAAATTTGACTATTGAGTATCATGGCTGATGTAGATTTCTCATATATGATCTTTATTATATTGACACACTTTCCTTCTATTCCTGGTTTAGTGAACACTGTCAAACAATTTTAGGGGTACCCATGTATAGAGTATGTGATTTTTTCTTTCATTCTGCTGCTGTGGTATATCACATATATTGATTTACATATGTTGACCCATGCATATATTCTGGCATAAATCACGTTGTGCTGCTGAACACAGCTGGCTAGTATTTTATTCAAGATTTTTACATCTATGTTCACCAAGGATATTAACCTGCAGTTTCTTTTCCTGTACTATCTGTTTGGCTTTGGTATCAAGGTTATACCGATTCATAAAATGATTTGGGAAGTGTTTTCTCTTCCTCAGTCTTTTGGAAGAGTGTCAAAAAGCTGGAACTAATTTTTTTTTATTATTTTTTATAGGATTCACCAATAAAGACATCTGGTTCAAGACTGTTCTTCAGGGGCTGGTGGTGTGGCACAGCAGGTTGATCCACCAACTGCAGTGCTGGCATCCCACATGGATGCAGGTTCAAGTCCTGGCTGCCCTACTTCCCATATGACTGCCTTTTACTGTGCTTGGGAAATCAGTGGAGTTTGGCCCAAGTCCTTGTGCCTCTGAATGACCGAGCAGATGAAAAACCTCTCTCTATCCCTAACTCTGTCTGTAACTCTGCTTTTCAAAAAAATAAAATCATCTTGAAAAAAAAAAAAAGGCTTCTTTTTTTGTGAGGTTTTTGATTACTGATCAGATTTTCTATTTCTTCATAATTCAGACTGGTAGACCACATGTATCTAGATGCTACTGTACATTATTCAATTTGTTATTGGATAAATTTTAATAGCAGACCCTTATGTTCCTTTCTATTTCTGTAGTATCAGTTTTAATGTACATGCTTTTATTTGTCTTTTTTCTTTTTATTAGTTCAGCTAAGGGTTTGTTGATCTTATTTTTTTAAAATACTTCTTTTGGTTACTTTTATTTTTTTTCTATTGCTTACCTACTACTTTTTATTTGTGTTCTAATCTGTTCATTGTTTCTACCTACTAACTTTGGGCCTAGTCTATTCTGTTTTAGATCTTCGAGGTGTAAAGTTAGATTGTTTACTTGAGATCACTCATCTGTTTAAATATGTTTATCACAATAAACTTCCCTATCAGAATTGCTTTCATTGCATCAAGTTACATATGTTGTGTTTTCATTTTTTTTCTCTAAAATAATTTGTCCTTTGATTTCATCTTTAGCCTACTGGTTTTGTAGGAATGTGTTGTTTAATTTCCACATATTTCTGTATTTTCCTTGTTACTAGATTCTAGTTTCATTCCATTGTAGTATGAACAGATACTTGATAAAGTTTTGATCTTATTAAAAGTTTTAAGACTTACTTCTTGTACTATCCTAGAGAACATTCCCTATGCACTCAAAAGCATGTGTATTTGTTGCTATCAGATGGAATGTTCTAAATAGGTCTGTTTGATCCATTTGTTTTGTTCAAGTTCAATTTGTCAATTGATTTTGTGTCTAGATGTTCTATTTATTATTGAAAGTAGGATATTGAAATATTCTATTATTGTTTTGCTATCTGTTTCTCTCTTCAACTCTGTCAATATTTGCTTCATAAATTTAGAAGTTCTGATGTTGAGTGCATATGTATTAATTATATTAATAAGTATTAATTGATCCTTTTGTAATTATATAGTGCCTTTCTTTGTCCCTTATGATAGGTAAAATCCTTTTGATGTAAAACCATTTTGTTTCTTTTGAGGTAAAACCTATTTTGAGAGCTAGTGTTGTGGCACAGCAAGTTAAGCAGCTGCCTGTGACACTGGCACCCCACATGAGCAGTAGTTCAGGTTCCAGCTGCTCCTTTTTCAAATCAGCTCCCTGCTTATGGGCTTGGGAGAGCAGCAGAAGATGGCCCAAGTACTTGGGCCCCTGTATCCACATGGGAGACTCAGATGGAGTTCCAGGCTCCTGGCTTCAGCCTGGCTCAGACATGGCTATTGTGACCATTTGGGGAGTTAATCAGTGACTGATAGATCTTTTTCTCTCCCTCTTTAACTCTTTCATATTAATAAACAAATATTTTTTAAGATTTATTTATTTATTTGAAAGGCAGAGTTACAGAGAGGCAGAGAGAGAGAGAGTGAGAGCAAGAGACAGAGAGAGAGATAGGTCTTCCATCCACTGGTTCACTCCCCAGATGGTCACAATGGCTGGAGATATGCTGATCCGGAGCCAGGAGCCTCTTCCCAGTCTCCCACGTGGGTACAGGGGCCCAATGACCTGGGCCATCCTCCACTGCTTTTCCAGGTAGTAGCAGACAGCTGTATTGGAAGTGAAGCAGAGCCGGGATTCGAACCATCGCCCATATGGGATGCGGGCACTGCAGGTGGAGGCTTTACCCACTACCCCAGAGTGCCAGCCCCCAAATCCTTTTAAAAACTATTTTCTATCACAGCTCCTCCCCCATACCAAGAACTGAACCTTGCTGTGACCTCAGTCTTAGATTTCCTATCTTCTAGAACTGTAAGAAAACAAATTTCCATCATTTAAGTCACAATCTTTGGTATTTTATAATGATAATCTGAGCAGACCAACATAATAGAAAAAATTCTTAAGCAAACATTAAAATATAAGGATAAAACCTCCAAATCAAAGGAATACGAAAAACTGGAATGAGAAAGTAATACACAAATAAATGTACAAAATGCAGATAAATCTCAAAAACACAAGAAATAAGACAAAGGAAGATAAAAGAATGGGAAATTAAAACCAAGATGGTTATTACAACTAGACCTGATCTGATCTTTTCTTGATCTCATCCATTGGCATGGGGGACAAAGTTGGGAAACACGAATCTCTTAACCTCCTTATTCTTCATTTGATTATGTGGGCGTGGGAAGCCTCTTTACAGGAAAATTGGCTCTCTATGGAATTAGTGAGATTCCTATTTTTGAACATGTCTGATTTATTTCAATTTTATACAATGAACTTATGCTTCTTTCATAAACAAGGGAGAAATTAATTCATTTAAGATTTCCTTTCTCACTTAGTATGTATAAATATTTCAAACAGACTAAGAATTATCTACAAGTCTTCTAAGGTTATGATAATGTTAATAAATTTCCAGGGAGCAACATTTTACCCTTTTAACGTTTAAAATTATAACCTGAATAGAATCTATGACTAATATAAATGAAATAACAAGCATTTTGGAAGCATTATTGACATACCTTTCTATATTGGAGGAAATATGCCCAGGAAGAATTAAATGACATCTACATTATAATTCATTTATTGGCAGTAGAACTCCCCATTTGGTTGAACATTTTAAAATTTGATTTCTGTTATAAAATGTGGTAAATTATCTGGATGGTAAGAGATCCAGCAAACTGTGCAATAGAACAGTTCTTACATAATGAACTTAAAAAAAAAAAAAGGAGACTCTTGTTAAATAGAAATAGCTTCTCTATTTTCAGAAGACCTGCACAAAACAGAATGACAATAGCAATTTGTAATTCATAACAAAACATAAAGTCTAATGTTAGTGAATTTACAAAATTCTAATCCTTGTACTGTACGCAGCTTTGACACATCACCTCAAACTCTACCACGTTCATTTGAAGAGGGTTTTTACTCTTTTCCTCTATTAAATGTGCAACTGGTGCTTATGACAAAATAGTAACTTGACCAAAGTTGCACAAATAAAAACTAGAGAAGAATTTAAACCAAGTGCTAATTCTCGACCTTATTATTTGAACCACTATGATCAATAAAATCTATGTGATATATTAGTGGATCAA
Organism: Oryctolagus cuniculus; assembly: GCF_964237555.1. Lineage (NCBI taxonomy): Eukaryota > Metazoa > Chordata > Mammalia > Lagomorpha > Leporidae > Oryctolagus > Oryctolagus cuniculus. The sequence continues at coordinate 50,016,250 of NC_091446.1, forward strand.
AGTGGAAGTTTCATTTCTTTTCCATTAATACTGATTAAATATCCATTCAGAATTGAATTAGTAAAATGTCAGTGATTAGTACATTGGATATCTAAACAAAGTTCATAAAACTATCGGGCGGATTCTCTATATTCTCATATACAAATCTATTAACAGGTCAGTTTCTTTCTGTGCATCTATGCTGAACTCATTTGCATTTCTTATGTAGATTTGACTGGTTTTCCAGTATTCTTCTATTTATGGAGTGAACCAGAAAATGGGAAGTCATTCTGTAAATCAAATAAATAAATTTGTAAGACATAGTTAGCAATGGAATTAAAAGATAAGTTTATTTTATTGGAAAATCTTTGTTAAGGGGTTTTAAACAGTTCACAGGAATGTGTATTACAAGAAACTGTTTCCCTGAAGTTTTTTAAGTACACTTATAGATATTGCAGACTATTGTGTCATATACAGGGTAGCTGATTTCTTTTAAAACAAGAATAACAACCATGTATTTAGAAAACATGAAAAACAAAATGTTCACTTTTCCTATATATTTATAATTATACAGAAATACATTTATAGGGACAGGTACTGTGGCACAGCCAGCTAAGCCATTGATTGGTATGCCTGCATCCCATATTGGGGTGCCAGCTTTGAGTCCTGCTACTCCATGCTTCTGGTCCAGCTTCCTGCTAATTCACCTAGCAGACAGTGAATAATGGCCCAAGTATTTGGGTCCCTGCCACCTCTGTAGGAAACTAGGTTGGAGTTCCTGGCTTCTGGCTTCCACCTGGCCTGGTCCCAGCTACTGCAGACAATTGGGAAGTGAAACAGCAGGTAGAAGATTCTTTCTCCCCCACCCTCTCTGAATCTGCCTCTCAAATAAATAAATAAATAAAGCTTTAAAAAAAAAAGAGAGAGAAACAAACATATATTACCACACTTGATCTAGCCAATTTCTATTAAATAAAACATTACTTTGGATTCAATAGCAAAACAAGTACCTTAATCTCTGATCAAAGATTACTTGGGGAAAAACTTACAGTAGGGGGAAAAGAATCACCTAATGCCTGAATATATTCATAGCATCAGGAAATAACTATCACTGATGTCATGGAGAAACAGCCCTATACACTATTATGGTGATTTTTGAATAATAAATTTATTTGCCTGAAAATAAACTAAGTATTTCAAGAAGAAAAATTTATTCCCCTCCTTCTAAAAATAATTTTCATTTGCATCAAGGCATGTTAGATTATTGTACTCTTTAGCATTTTTTTTCTTTTTATATCACTTTTTTTTTTTCTCTTTGCACTGTCAAGGAGGTCTTCACAGTGGAAAATTCAATCAATTTCAATGTAGTAATGAGGTCCTACTGCTTATAATATACTCTCATTTCAATTAATCCTCAACTGCAAAAGAAAATCCCACATCTTCTCACAGCATATTTGTGTTTGATTGTAAACAATCATATCATTATTAGGCCTGTTGAAAAATCTACTTTGTAATTTCTTTTTAAGCTTCTACAAATGTAGATATAATAATCACTTAACTTTCCAAACAAGATTTCTAGAGTACTCTTGTTCTGGTTTTTGTTCTTTTAAATGAGACACAATGTCATCTTAGGCAGAGATGGAGCCAACACTTACTTGGTATAAATCTTTCTCAGCCAATCCTTAGATTAAATATTTCACTACTTTAACCTTGAAAGTGAAAATTTCCTTGCTCAACATTTTTATGAATGTGGTCATGCACAAATTGAAATAATGTAACAAAGTGTGTTATCAATAGCCTAATAAAATAATAATGACTAACAGATATATTTATAACCTGCAAGCACTCTTCTAAACATTTACAAATATGACCCTGCTTAATCTGCTCAATAAGCCTATGAAATAAATAACTTTTCAACCATTTTGGATTGAGAATAATGAGGCACAATCAGGTTAAACAGCTTACCCATGTTCACAAAGTCAATATTAAACAGCCAGGAACACTCCCTAGTCCCAAGGTACTTTAACAACCAGTGTCTGTACCCTAGATCATTCTCCCTTCTGTTTATCCTGCTCCGATGTGCATTTCTGCAGCTCACTTCAACTACTATGATACTAATATCAAATGCACTTGCTACAAAATGGCATCATGCATTTCATTTAGCATAATGTCCTCCAGTCCCTTCCATGTTGTTGCAAATGACAGACTTCTCTTTGTAAGGCTAAATAGTATTTCATTGTGTACATATACCACATTTCTTTATTCATTCATCTGCTGATGGATACTTAGGCAGCTTTCCTGTCTTGCCTGTCATGAATAAGGTTAAAAAAAAATCAGTTTGGGGCCAACACTGTGATGTAGTAGGTTAAGCATCAGCTTGTGGCTCCAGCATCCCACATGGGTGCCTGTTCGAGTTCTGGCTAACCCACTTCCAATCCAGCTCCCTGCTGATGGCCTGGGAAGGAAGTATAAGATAGCCCAAGAGCATGGATCTTGTACCTCCGTGGAAGACCCTGAAGAAGCTCCTGGCTCCTGGCTTTGGATCTGCACAGCTCTGGCCATTGTGGCCAATTGGGGAGTGAACCAGAGGATAGAAGACATTTCTCTCTGTCTCTTCCTCTCTCTCTCTGTAACTCTGTTTCTCAAATAAATTAAAAAATAAACTTAAGAAAGGAGTGAAAATATGTCTTCAAAATAGCAATTTTGAATACTTTGGTTATATACCCTCAAGTATATATGGATCATATCAACATGCTATTTTTTAATGTTTATTTTTCATCTTTTTGAAAGGTAGAGCAAGAGCAAGAGAGATGTCCCATCCCCTGGTTCATATCCCAAATGCCCATAACAGCCAGGGCTAGACCAGGCCAAAGCAAAGAGCTCAGAACTCTATTCAGGTCTAACACAAGGGAGACATCTGCTACCTTCCAGGATGTATTATCAGTAAGCAAGACTGGAGACAGAGCAGCCATATGTGGCATCTCGGTCTATCCCTGAAGCTATATAATGTATTTCCTACATAGAGGATTGAAGTTCCTCCCTAAATGAAGATAAGAATGAAGAATGGGCTGTGGATAGTGGACCAACAGAAAATGCTGCAAAAAAAAGTTGTTCACTATTCTGCTATTTCCCTTAATTGAAAAAAAGACTTGAGTGATGGTTGTATAATTAAATAGGAGTTATTTTTCTATAAGTGATATAATATGCTTATTCCAGAACCAGTCATGCAAGGAAGTCTAGGTAAAATCGGGCCCAGACCTTCAGCTGATGCCAAATGTAAAATGTGGTGCTGCGGATGCTGGTGACTTTCTTTACTACTGCAGTGAAGGTACCTATTTGAGAAATTTGCTCATAAAGGGCAAAACATAGAAAAGGGGGTGGGGGTAGGTAAAGTAGGAAAGGACAAACAGACTGAAAGAGAAAGAAAAATAGAACAGAGATAGACTTAGGGACCAAGGCTTGGTGCCAGGTGTTCGAACAGCATCTTCTCAGTTTTGTGAATAATTATATTCCACTGTTGGTTTAAATAAGCTTTAAAAGCAGGGCTGTGACTTGAACAGACAGAATCCTGCCTCATACCGGTAGCACAAGCATACTCAGATTAAAAAAAAAATGAAGCAGGTTCAGGGGCCAGCTATATCTCAGCAACTGAAAAGATGCAATCTCTCCATCTTTGATTTGAGGGGTCACAGAAATACTTAAAAACCTTCACAAAGTAATTAATAATCCCTTACCATTTCACTGATTCCTGAAATTTCTTTACAGAAAACAAAATGTTCACCAAAACAGAGATAGAGACTTAAAACTTGAAACTCCAGAGGAGGGGAATTTACAGCTGATTTCATTAGTGTTACTGAAGTCACTTTATCATTCAAGCTGGAACATCCTGAAAACATCCTAATAATAATTATGTCAAGGCAACAGGAATAAATATGACTGTCTCAGGCTGCCTAAGCATATGTCAAACCACCTGGTTTTTGTGTCAGAAGTCTGAATTCAAATCCTGTTTCTTTCACTTAAGGCTTGTGGGCACTTTAGCACTGAGAGTTTTCATTTTCAAGTAGTTGGTATAAAACTCAAACCGTTCATGTGAAGATCAAAAGATTTTTAAAGAATATCTAAGCACTTATCCACCATAAAGCCTTATGTCAATTAACTTTCTTTTTATTAGTAGAATATTATTATGTTAGAAGGAAGGAAAGAAGAAGGGCATTGCAGAGAATGAAGTAAGACAGAAAAGGGATAAAAAGTGGTTCCAGGCAGCTCTAAATACCAGCTTACAGTGTACACCTGTGGTCCCCTTCGACCCTTCTCAAAGGCAGAGGGCACCACCTAGAGGTAGCACAGTGCGTTAGATTTTATTGGCAGAGCTGCTGTGTCTACAGTAACAGCATTTTGTAAGCATTTCCGTCAAAGGAATTGATCTCTGAGAAGCTGGCAGCTTGCCCAGCTCTACAAACTGGAATGAACTCTGGCCCTGTACTGATCCATTTAAATATTATGTGACCATCTTAAGAAAACACTTCTCAGTAAATCTGATTTTACTTCCTTCTAGTCGACATAATAGAGACTTGGATGCAAGCCCCAGCTCTCCCACCAAAGAGCTATAGGATATAAAGGGATTCAATAACGCTCTGAAATGCAATTCTCTAAAATAAGGGGGGATCATAGACACTCAACAGAAAATACTGGGGAGTGTCAATTTGTAAAGTCAACAACAGGAGTCACTGTGCACTTACTCCTCATGTAGGATCTCTGTCCTTAGTGTGCTGTACATTGTGATTTAATGCTATAACTAGTACTCAAACAGTATTTTTCACTTTATGTTTCTGTGTGGGAGCAAACTGTTGAAATCTTTACTTAATGTATGCTAAACTGATCTTCTGTATATAAAGAGAAACGAAAATGAATCTTGATGTGAATGGAAGGGGAGAGGGAGTGGGAAAGGGGAGGGTTGCTGGTGGGAGGGACGTTATGGGGGGGGAAGCCATTGTAATCCATAAGCTGTACTTTGGAAATTTATATTCATTAAATAAAAGTTAAAAAAAAAGAATTCAACATCTGGCTGCACTAATTAATTACCTTGGGAAAATTATTTGCCTTTCAAAATCTTCGACTTCTCAGAAGAAAGATGAAAATAACCAGTACCTGTCTCATGAAGTTGTTATGGGGATTAAGTAAGATGCTAGGTGTAATGCCCTCACTACAGCAGCTGGCTAAGGAAATCCCTGCAGGTTAGCTGATTCTTTTCTCTTTTCTTGGTCCTTCTAAAACTCAACCTTCCAGAGTTCAAATAATTTAGACTAAATCAACACAAATAGGTTTTATCTAGCTTTTAAACTTTATACACGTGGGGCCAGCTGTGGCATAAAGCCACCACCTGCAGTGCTGACATCCCATATGGGCGCCGGTTCAGGCCGTTCCACTTCTGATCCAGCTCTCTGCTATGGTCTGGGAAGGCAGTAGAGGATGGCCCAGGTCCTCAGGCCCCTGCACCCATGTGGAAGTCCCGGAGGAGGCTCCTGACTCCTGGCTCCAGATAGCCACAACTCCGGCCATTGCGGCCAATTGAGGAGTGAACCATCGGATGAAAACCTCTTTCTCTGCCTCTCCTCCTCTATGTGTAACTATGACTTTCAAATAAATAAAATCTTAAAAATAAAAAAACAGTAATTTGCTATATAAATGAAACATACACACAAAGAAATTATACAGTCATTGGCTTAACAAGTCTACATTTCTAAACTTTAGAATTTGAATGCATGTCTTCCCTTTATTAGCTGACTTGTAGATGTGCTACCCTATCAGTTGCTGGTGTGAAGACTGAGGGCCTCTGCACTCCTCATTGTATCTATTTAGCATCAGAATAAACATAATTAAGCAACTCAACTCAAAGTACTTAAAAAGAAACTCATCTACCTCCAAATAATCTCTGCCTCTTAATTCCATGAAGATTGGAATTTGCAGTGAAAATGAAATCAGTATTTATCTCTGTTTGGCTTAGAATATTCAAGTGACATATATCTTTAATTACAACGTGTACAGTATTTTCTATGCAATGGTAATTTGATAAAAGACTCCAAAAATTTTTTACATAGATGTTATTTTTAGGCACTAAAAGATAGAAAAAAATTATTACATGGTGAAACAATTTTATCAGGAGTTTCTTATATCTTTTCTAATATATAAATCAACTCTGCATATTTATTCTCATTGATAATTAGTTCAAATCCAATAAAAATTGATTAGCTTAAAACATTAAAATTCGACATCAAAACAAACATAAAGAACAACTTCAAGCTATTATTTCTGTGCTTTTCATTCTATCCCATACAACATTATCAATTCAACAATGATTTAGCAAGTATTGTGTTCAGTCTCATACAGTTGGATCTAAATGATTCCTCAGAAGCATAGAAGGTTTCTTTTAAGAGGAAAAACTGAATTAGCAGAAAAGATATGGTATTCTTTTTCGTCTCTCCTGCTAAACATTATAGGGCACACTTGGTAATTTACTCAAAACTCTTAAAATACACCTGAAGTCTTTAAGAGTGTACACTCAAAAGAAATAAAGGTATACAGACAAAAACTAGTCTTTAAAAATAACCTCAAAAAGTAACATTTCTCTCTGCAAACAATGACCTTGTGAATTTGCTATACTATTTGATTAAACCCAATTTCAGAATCCATTTTTAAAATATGGACAAAATCTAAAACAAGAAAACTAACACCAAGGATGAGCTTCTTTCTGGGTCCATTCTTTTTTCTAAGATATGTTTACAAACTAAATCTATAGTGCTTAAATACACCTCGCAGACTGGAAAAGCAGTTTTCATTTATATCCATTTGATCATTCATTACTGGACACCAATCCCAAACCTCACCCTTCACTCAGGAAGATAAAACGATGGTGGTTAGAGAAAACCAAATTGATCAACTAATTAATAGAACCAGTATCTAATGAGGGTTCACCCAAAGATCATATTAGCCTTGGGGCAAAGCCACAAGGTTACAATTAAGTGATTAGAAAGGAAAACAACTAGTCTTTGACTTTTTGGATACCCTCTGGTATTACAAAAGGCATCAATTTTTAAATCAATTTATCAGGGTCACACTACTGAGACTGAGATGAATTAGAAGTGCAGTTTACACAGGTTTGGCCTGAAACTCCACGTACATCTGACAAGGTAGTTTTCTTTTGGAATTAGAAGTTAACACACAAGGTGAAGTGTTATGTCCATAAACTCTGATGAAGAAAAGGTGAATTGAGATTGTGATTATAGAATGGATTGAAATTATGTCTTTGCAAAAATTAAAATAAGAAGGAAGGAAGGAGGATGATGGAAGGTAGAATGTATGGTTCTCAGAACTGTACCTAAGAAATACATGAACTCTGTTCTCTTTATATTAATAGTTTTTTTTTTTTTTAAAGAAAAGGAGTTCAGAAATAAGAAGACTCCCTAAAGTTTAACTATTTTATTAGATAATTTTGATGGTCTGTGTTGAAATTAAATACACCAAACCTTTGATAAACATCCAGAGGCTATTCAGCATTTTAGCAAAATGTGCCATGAAATTCACAGAAAATACACACACAATGGTCTGAAGAGAAAAATCAAGATATTTACTGATTCTTTATAATGTCTATGAATGATGTAGGGGAGAAAACTGCATCATTCCCAAATGGACCCTGTGGTACTTGTCTATTGCTCAGTCCAACAAATCATATATATTGGTTTAGATGTGAAATGAACACAAATGTCATAGATGCAGGTATTTTTAAATGTGCAAATAGTGAGTACCCCAACAGAAATCTCCCAAGTTATTTAAAAGAATTTTTAGCTGTATGTCATGAAAAATCCAGCTTACCTGAACTTGTAAAACATATAAAAAGATGTAACTTAGTATTCACAAGTAAGAGTCACAATGACATTCTTCTCATTTTAAGCTTGTTTTCTCATAGCACACTTGGGATACTTCTCTGTATGTGCCCTTTTGACTATTTGAATGAAACTCAAATTTAATTATATCTCCAAACAGCTACTCAGCAACTGTTATCTGCAGGGAGAAATCTTGTGAAATCATTTCTAAGCAACCAGCTGATATAAAACACAAAGTTCCCAGTCTTACAATTTGAATTTGAATTTCTAATACATTCTTTCCACATATAATTTCCAGATTTTAACTGATGTCTATTTCAGATTCAAAATATACTTCACTTTTCTCTTGTGTCATTAAGGACATATCAGTTCCAGAATCACCTAGAAAAGGAGAGTGCTGGGCACATGGCTGCATTTTCAGTTCCAGCTTTTATGATTCATAATGGCCATCATTATTGCTCTAGAACAGAAATTTAGACGGAATTTTCTTTTAGCTTGACCAAAATTAGATGCTTTTTTTAGATATATTTGCATTTTTGTTTCTTTACATTTTCCTATAAATACGAATACATATTAGTAAGAACACTAATAATTATTTAGTTGAATACTGTTTTAGCTCCACTATCTTATCAAAAAGAGTCAAGTTTTGTTTAGCTGTGGAATTTCTTTCAGGTACTTGTACACATTTTAGATGGTTCTCACATACCACTTCTTGTTTGCCTCAGTCGCACACACAAATACCCATAGACATACATTGGAGACACTTTTTACCTCGGCAGTAGAGCTGATTAGAACACACCCTTTCCATGGCTTCATTGCTCACCATCCAACCTCAAGGCTCATTCAGTGCCAAGGCACTGCATAGTCTCAAAGTAATAATCTTGGTGATGAAATAAACTTCAGTGATAGCCTAAGTTCTAAGAAGGTGACTTAGCCCATTTCAACAATAAAACTGTCTTTTAAATAGGCCACAATTTTTCTCAGAAGTATTTTTAAAGTATATGAAAAGGGAGTTGAATATGGGGAAACAACACAGTTCTAAGAATACATATGATCTGTCTTCCTCCAACTAATTCTCTCCCTCAACCTATATATTCCTATTCTAAAGCAAAAACTAGAGTCCTTTTAAATTAAAATATAACTGCATTAATACGACAAAGAAGGTCCTGTGGGAAATGTCCTGAATAACTTTCCAAAGCCATGTTTTCTTGAGAAACACTAAATTACTAGTAAAACAGAATCACCAAATTTCCTATAACACTGGAACACCAAATTCCACATTTCTTGCCCTTCCATGTTCTCCTTAAATCTTGAAACTCCTCTACTGCATGTCCATGAACAAGCACAACCATCTTTCAGGACACAAAACACGTGTATCTCCTGACTGTCCACTGCTTTCCTCAGCGAGAATAGAACCACTCACTTGTAAATCTTCAATCATAGCACCTACAACTGGGCTATAAACTCCTGAGGAAAAGTTTGGCTTATTCATTTTTCTAGGCTAGAATTTTACTTATTTCCTGGCACAGAGCTCACATTCCATGAATTAAACAAAAGGAAATGCAACTAAATCATAATAATGGGAAAATAGATTTTCAGCTTAAAAAAATATTTCTTAAGAGCCATAAAGCTGAAAACACTCTGGAAGTCATCTGCCTCTGCCTTCTTAGGTTATCCATAAGAAATCTGAGATCAAGATTTTATGTGATTTGCTAACAGACTACCCAAATTGGGGATCTGTCTCCATTAACCTCCATATCACACTTCCTTTCCGTACACCATTACAGCTGGAAAGTCATTAAAATTCTGTGGAAATTAAAATACTTTTGTCATTTTTAAAAACAAACACTCTCTCATTAAAAATCATTTTTTGAGACCATACTAAAAGCAAGGTATTGAACTAATCTCAGATAATTAAATGAAAAAATGCAATCCCTGTGCTCAGTGAAGTTGTCATTGTGATTGGATGAATATTTTGCTTTAACTTGAATTCAATTTCTCTTTCCAGCCATTATAATAGGAACTAGCAAAGGTAACTTTGATATTTCTTCTCATATCATCTGCACATCAATTTCGTTGCATCCGTGTGTAATAAATCACAAGGACATGTATCAGTGCATTTATCTAAAGGATGGAGGGCTTAGAAAGAGGGAGAGATCCTAGAAATGTCTCTATTCCCAGAATTAAAGACCTGGCTTATGAGTTTTAACATGAGTTTATTTTTTTTTGCTTTCAAACTGTGTATTTTTATTATGTTTTTTCTTATTCCCCTACATCTTAATTTATTTTATTTTCTTGTAGAGATGATTATATTGCTACAGATGCTATTAAAATTCATGTACTTTTCCAACTATTTCCAACTTTAGAGTAAATATAATTAATCTTATTGATGCTTATTGCTCTGTTGCAATAGCTCATTAACATGTATATTTCCTCAAATGATTTTCTTGCTTGAGATTTGGGGAACAATTAGGATATATTAGTTTAAGTCAACAGCTATTATTAAAATAACAAATTTAGAATATATTGATGACAGCCCTTCTCTAAGACACTTAAGTACTATTTATGTCACTTAATCATCTCTGAGAGATAAGTCATGGGTTTCTATAATCTGCAAATTATGGAGGCAAAGGGATATGAAAATGTTAGAATGGACTTTGAAAAAAACAATTTAGCAAAACATGGTCAAAATAAGAAAAATAATTTTGAAATGTGTGGCTTTGGTAATAAGTACATTAAAGAGCATTAAACTGCCATAAATTTTAATTGCATTTTAGTGTGAAATATGAGAATGATTTAAATGAGGGAATCATTTTAAATCAAGCTCTCTTTAAATTACAAACATTCATCGCAAACCTAATAGGTCCTTCCTTTATACTATGCACAAAATTAATGCCTCTGGATAAATTCAATATTTATAAACCACTGTTACTTTTTTAAGGTTATTCAAAATGGTTGAGCTAAAATTCATTGGTCATAAAACATAGTTAAGCTATAATGTAATAAAACAAACACATGCTAACAACTAATGCCAATGAGAAATGGCACACTATTACTGTTCCATGTTATTTTCAATTTTCCCTCCTTTAAAATGGAGAAGACAATGCCGTGAAGTGGGGAAACACAAATAGGTATATGAAACAATTCTGTTGTTGTTGAATAACATATTTAATTGGTAGAATATGTTACCATGGTAACACAACTCCAGGCTAAAATACCTTGCTCCTTTGTTCATAAGTCTGCCCCATGTAAAATATAATGCTACAATCAAAAAACAAGATAAGATTATTTCTTACAGTTTTGTACAATGGATAACAGTAACATATTTTACATTACATGTTAAAAACTATAAAAATAAGCCGGCGCCGTGGCTCAATAGGCTAATCCTCCACCTTGCGGCGCCGGCACACCGGGTTCTAGTCCCGGTTGGGGCGCCGGATTCTGTCCCGGTTGCCCCTCTTCCAGGCCAGCTCTCTGCTATGGCCAGGGAGTGCAGTGGAGGATGGCCCAGGTGCTTGGGCCCTGCACCCCATGGGAGACCAGGAAAAGCACCTGGCTCCTGGCTCCTGCCAGGATCAGCGCGGTGCGCCGGCTGCAGCGGCGGCCATTGGAGGGTGAACCAGCGGCAAAAGGAAGACCTTTCTCTCTCTGTCTCTCTCTCTCACTGTCCACTCTGCCTGTCAAAAAAAAAAAAAAAAAAAAAAAAAAAAAAAACAACTATAAAAATATACCATTGCCTCTATAATCTTGGAGAAACAGGTTGAATTTCAAGTGACTCAACTGCTCCATTTATAAATCGACATTAACTTTCTACAGATATGAAATGGGTTCAGAGAGAAGTATTTAAAAATGGTCAAGAAACATGGAAAACAAACTATATGCTGGAGGGTACAGCAAAGAGCTGTGAAGAACAGTGGACTCATGAATACTCCCAAGTGAAAGATCTAATCCAAGAACAACCTCAGATCCCAGAGCAGAAAAATCTAGTAGCATTTTCCCAGTTCCATTTCAGAATTACTATAGGGAAGTCACTGCTTGTGGTTTTTATTCTTGCCCTTTTGAACAGACATGTCTCTTAGCCCCATCCTAACCCATATGTTGACTGTACATGATAAATATGATCATAGTTCATAATTCTCTGGATTAAGAGGAGCACATCCTAACTTGCCATGTAAGATACTGGACTTTGAGTCTGACGATGTGACTGCATAAATTTTGTAGGATCTCTGAAGGAGATGAGTACATTTTCCATTTGGGAGACATAAATAATTTTGAAGAAAAGGTAGACTATGGTAGACTGATTGTATTAACATCTTTAACTAATGCTCCCATACCTAAACCTTGCAAAATCCTAGCCATTTCTCTTTCTGATTTTGAGGTCAGCCTATGGCTTCATTTGGCCAAATAGATGTTAGCAGATGTAATATAATCAAAACACTGAGAAATTTATGTGCATGCCTATTTGCTGCTCACACCATCATGCTTGCTCTTTTTACCTCTGGCATCACCTCTAGAAAAAAATCAAAACTGACAGGTATATGAGAGGCACTCAGGAAAAAGCCAAGGTCATTCTAAACAAGCCAGCAATCTGCAAACCCCAAAACATGTGAGAGCATACTGTCACGACCAATTAATCTCAGTCTGAATCAACAGAAATACTAATCTGAGCCAAAAATAGACTTGTGAGGAATAATAAATGGATGGTTATGTTAAGTCACTAAGTTTTGGGACAGTTTGTTACATAGCCATAACTAATTGATCTATCTTCTTTGGGTATAGGGCACCAGCTCCTATGGTTGGCCAGAATCAATGAGTAATTGTGACAAATATACTATTATGACATGTAAATAAGAAGTTGGGTGGGACATGTAGATTATGGCAAACAAATCATAATAATGTTAGTAAGGGAATCTGAGTGTGGAGTGTAAGAGAACTCTTACATAATTTTAGTTTTATAATTTAAAAGCTGTCCAAAAATAAAAAAAAAAAACTTTAAAAAGACAGAAGGAAAAAAATTCTTGGACTTCGGTCAATTTCCAAGGAGCTTTACTAAATACTACCTTTTCTTGGAAGTCAGTTTTTAGAGGAATCAGTGTTAAGTATAGTAACCTTAACCCCTCCATCCATGACTCCAATCACAAAGCATCTCTCCCAAACAAATGATTCCAATTCTACTATCTACCTCCTAAGAATTATGGGAACAAAAACTGCACTTGGTAAAGAAGAAACAAGATTGTCACCAATGCCTGATAATCATCTTCAGGATGATGATTATTTCTCCTCAGAAAGATGTGGTAATAGCACAGAGAGACCAAAAGTCACACATTTTCTGGTACGAAAAGTATTAATAGGGCCAGCGCCGCAGCTCACTAGGCTAATCCTCCACCTGCAGCGCCAGTACCCCGAGTTCTAGTCCCGGTTGGGGTGCTGGGTTCTGTCCTGGTAGCTCCTTTTCCAGTCCAGCTCTCGCCTGTGACCTGGGAGGGCAGTGGAGGATGGAGGTGCTTGGGCCCTGCAACCGCATGGGAGACCAGGAGGAAGCACCTGGCTCCTGGCTTTAGATCGGCACAGCACGCCAGCTGTAGCAGCCCTTTGTGGGGGGGGTGGGGGTGAACCAACGGAAGGAAGACCTTTTGCTCTGTCTCTCTTTCTCTCACTGCCTAACTCTGCCTGTCAAAAAAAAAGTATTAATAAAGATGGCATTCACAGGTTATGAAAAGTCTTATGAAGATCTCAAAGATTTCTCCCAAGTATCCTTCAATAACAACTATCATTCTGGAAGAAAAAAGAACCATTGCAAATAACTTTCTCCTGAACCTTATGAGATGATCCCTAGAGTTTGCTAGGAAATTTCAAAAGCATGATAGGGGAATTAGGAGTATAAGATATTACGTATTAAAGTGTTTTATCAGCAAAAAATGAAAGGTGCAACCAAAAATTGGGATGCTCTTGGTCACAATTCCTTGAAGAAATTCAAGTCTAAGACAGTGTATACTCATTTCCAGTCTCTGATGAATTAAAGATTTCCTTCTCACTAAATGAGGATTTCTGTTTTCTCAGTTCATCTATAGCCTCTGTCACATACCAAGAGTGGTTACCTCAACAGGACCAGTAGTTCCCCCACTACCACCACATAACCCATTTCCATGCCCCTGATGTGGTCTGCAGCACACTTCTTTAAGTGTCTGGTAATCTTCAGCTGCTTGCTTTCATGCGAGTGGGTCTGTTAAAAGTACATGAGAGTCTCCACATCCATGGGTGAGTTCCATCAATTCTGAGCTCCACTAACAAGCTAGGATTCGTAGGTGAATTCTCTTTCTCAGTATCTTAAGCCTTTTCTTCTTGGGATAATGAGATATTTCCACATAAAATTATGGATGATATAACCTTTGATTCCAGAATGTAGATACCAAAATGAGCAAGGGTATTGGGTCTTTATATTCATTTTAAAAACTCATTTATACCCATTTTCAGTATGTAACCTCCATCTTCCACTTTGCCCGTTGCCTCCGGTCCTGAGACCTCCTGCTTATGCTGTTGCTCTTCAGGTGACAAATCTCTAGAACACCGTCAAGACAAGCAGGGCAGGCATTGTAAACAGACCTTCAAATAATCTTCCTATTATTAGCTCTACCTTTAGCTATCCCTTACAAAGGTCTTGAACTCTTAGCAATTTCTGGGCCTCTGGAGGAGACTTTAGTATAAACAACTTGACTGTACACACTGCCAGGTTATCATGATTATCATCTTTCCAAATTTATATTTTTATTACCTCTTCCTTTTGGAAAATTAATGAAGAATATATTTATTTGTTTGCTTTAAAGTCAGAGAGAGACACATCTTCTATCCACTGGCTCCCTCCTAAAGCTCCACAACACCCTGGGCTGGACAAGGCCAACGCCAGGAGCCAGGAACTCAATCCTTATCTCCCATGTGGGCAGCAGGGACTCAAGCACTTTACCCATCACTTCCTGGCTTCCAGGATGCACATTAGCAGGAAGATGCTATTGGAAGTGGAGCTGAAACTCAAACCCAGGAACTCTGATATGGGCAGCTTAAGTGTTGTCTTAACCACTCCACCAAATGCCTGCCCCATTCTCTTTTATATTATCTTTGCTATTGTCAAAATAACCATCTTAAAAACTATTTTCTCTCACTTTGTGGGATGTCTTGAGAGAACAGACATAAAAATGTCTGTTAATACTACCATTTTAAACTGAAAGTCTCAATCTGATTTTTCTTAGGAAAAAAAAAATCCCACAACATTGACAGAAACATTCAAGATCTTAAGCTCAGAGAAAATGGTGTGGCTGCAGTCATGCACTCCCCACAGTGCCAAGCTACAACATCAAGAAATACAATCAATTTTAAGGCGCACTTGTATACCTTACACTGAAACTGTTGAATCTATCTGTTAATCCACTATGTTTCCCTGAAGCTCTAGTAAATGCAGAGTCCATAGATCTTTTCATATCAGAAAATCTCAGCGAGGAAAAGTTTCAGTTACAGGAACAATGATTGAATCCTGTGCCACACAATATCATTATCTTGAAAATTGGAAATATGAGCTACCTGCTATTGGCTCTAACTTTATTTCTCATAAATATAAAAGTATCCATTAATAACCCTGTAATATAAAATGATACAAGATGTAGGACAGCAATGTCAGGAATATGCATGGTTTTTAGTGTTTTTCATTTAGTGCAAACGAACACTTCCTGTGAAGTACATTTGGCACATTTCTAAAATAACTTGATTTTGTAGTCAATATGAATGCTTTGAAGTTATACATTTTATATATATTTTAAAATTTTGTTAATAGGATTTCTCACCACAGGATTGAAACGTGAAACTGCGTTCTAGTTGTGTGATCTTTGAAACCCTTTTCAATTCCATCAAATAGCAGTTATTTCTACAGGAAAAAAAAACAACATTCTCAAACTTTTTTGCAGCATTTAAACCAACATCAGTTTGAACTTTTTAAAATTTCACTTTTAATCAATTCCTATAACTTTTTTTTTTTGACAGGCAGAGTGGACAGTGAGAGAGAGAGACAGAGAGAAAGGTCCTCCCTTTGCCGTTGGTTCACCCTCCAACGGCCACCGTGGCCGGCGCACTGCAGCCGGCGCACTGCGCTGATCCGATGGCAGGAGCCAGGTACCTCTCCTGGTCTCCCATGGGGTGCAGGGCCCAAGCACTTGGGCCATCCTCCACTGCACTCCCTGGCCACAGCAGAGAGCTGGCCTGCAAGAGGGGCAACCGGGACAGATCCGGCACCCCGACCGGGACTAGAACCCGGTGTGCCAGCAACGCAAGGCGGAGGATTAGCCTAGTGAGCCGCGGCGCCGGCCAATTCTTATAACTTTGTAAAAACAGCAAACTATACTTTTCCAACCCCCAATCCACAGAAGTCAGCTCTTCAAATTACATATTTTTTTCCAGCTGCCAGTATCAGTCAGCAAGAAGCCAAATGAGGGTTTACTGCTCTGGAGTAGTGAGTTCAAGCCTCAGCTGCTCCACTTCCAATCCAGCTCTCTGCTATTGCTTGGGAAAGAAGTGGAAGATGGCCCAAGTCCTTGGGCCCCTGCACCCACATGGGAAACCTAGAAGAAGCTCCTGGCTCCTGGTTTGGATTGGCCCAGCTCTGCCCGCTAGAGCCATTTGGGGAGGAGTGAACCAGTGGATGGAAGACATCTCTCTCTTTCTTTGCCTCTGCCTTCCTTTCTGTAACTCTTCCTTTCAAATAAATAAATAAATCTTTTTAAAAAAAACCAAAGGATAAAACTCCTCTATTAGAGGTTTCCCTTATTAACTATTATTTTCAGGTAAGATCTACTATTTATGAAAACAAATGTTAAAAGATAAAAACTAGCTAAAAACAACTTTCCCATTATCTTAAGAAACCAAATGCACTTGACATAATATGAAGTCTCTACAACTGGAAATTCATTATTAGCATTAATAATACTCAAATTAAGGGTAGGAATCTGGCATGGTGGCTAAGATGCCACTTGGTATACCACATCATATATCAGGGTGCCTAGGTTTGGGTACCTGCTCTGCTCTGGATTCCAACTTCCTACTAATTAAGTACCTGGAAGTCAGGAGATGGTGGCTCAAGTACTTGTGTCTCTGCCACTAATCTAAGAGACCTAGGCCAGCCACAGCTGCTGCAGGCATTTAGTAAGTGAACCAGCAGGTGGAAGTACACTCTTTCTCATGTCTGTCTGCCTCTCTCTCTCTTGCTCTATTTTTCAAATACATTAACAGGAAAAAAGTAAACAAACTATTTTTAAAATTATGCTAAAATTAATCTCTACAAAACTGGGATTGCTACCCCCAAATAATGAACTACAGTATAAGAACTAATAAAGAACTATTCAATAGGACTCAATTTTAATGACTTTGATGATCACAACAAATTATAAATGCAATTCAATTCAGATTTCAGGTAAATAAACTATTAACAACTCATAAAATTTATGAACACTAGCAGAATATAAAGTGTTACAATATATAGTAAACTCCAAAATAAAAATTTTCAAAAAGCTAACATTATCAATCTTGATGACACTATTCTTGATGTGGATATACATTACTATCTATTTTATTTTAATCAGTTTCTTACTTGTCTTAGGTTTTACTATTCACATATATTCATTTTAGCCAGAAGCTGAATATGAGTTATTCTGAATCAAAGACACAATTAGTCACCAAAAAGTAAATTACAACTATTTGGTTTTCCAATTCTTACCCCTAGCTTAACTAAATGAAAGACATGTCAAATACACTATCCATGAAAACTTCAAAGCCTCTATTACCAGTAGGGACCAGAGAAATTAGGATTTTATCTGCTTGTATACAGAAGAGATATCTCCTTATCAATCTGGGAGATATAAATAGATCTCTCTAATGGCCAGATAAGCCAATATATCTGATGTTTTAGACCTAGAGATGTCTCCAATGTCCCGAGACTCATGTTCCCTATAGAGGAAAACACATACTTCTAAAAGCAAGAGAAATCTTTCTGGAGGGCTCTGTCTATCCAGGTATAGATGGATTTCCCAATGCCTGCTGTTAGCCCTGGGTCCTTTGTCTTCAGAAATTCCATATTATGGCTAGCTCAGATTACTGGCACTATGGACCTTCTTCAGGGCAGGAGTGGGGAAGTATTTTTCTGACAAGGGGGCTATTAGGATATTTATAACATCATTAATGGGTAATATTAAATTATCAACTTAAAAATTACCCAGCTATAGATTTACTGAATTTTGAGTCCTGCCTGTGATTGCCTTTGCATAGGGAAACATTCCCTGCCCCTGCTTTTGGGAGTTACTCACCTAAATAAGAAGAAGCAGTTATAATCCATCCCTTGCAAACACAGACAGGCATGACTTATTTAGTTCATTAACAAAAAAATCATTTCAACCTAATAAATAAATGCATGTCTTATGTTATTTATAATATGTATTTACTTATTCATGAGGTGGGAGGGTATTGTGGGAGGTGTGTGATTCCTGATTAACCATCTGTTGTTTCATAGCCCAAATGTCTGCAACAGCCCAGGCTTGAGATAGGCCAAAAAGGAGCTCCAGACATTCAAAGTAAATTTGTCAAGCAATAAGTAATATTGCTAAAGAGACCTTCTCAAACTTCTATTACATTTCCCTCACTACCTTTAAATCAGTTAACGTCTTCCTTTCACACAAAGTTGACAATGACTTTCTTTCGTTTTTCATTATTACAATTAACTTATTTCTGAATTTGTCATAACTATGACATTTTCAGAACTAACATACTCTTTCTTTAATTAAGACTTGAAGGATTATTTCTGCTCTTTGTAGCAGTTCATTTCACTATCTTTTTCAAATTTCTATGTGTCTAAAAATTATATTTTCTAAGCTTTATAAAACCAAATTTACATTTAAATACAGTCCATTTTGCTGGAAAAAGACAATCCTTTAAAAGCATAGTTTAGTCTAGTTTTAAATGTACAGCCACAGGATTATGTCAACCAAATAAAATAAGGCATTGGTATTAAATGCAATATCTTTTTATATAATGCTAGCTATATGCTAATTGAGAGCGATTACTTCTAATTCACAATTTATCAAACTGAGCCAACAGCTTGGGAAAAAAAAAAAAAAAGAAAATCATACCGTCAAAAAGTTTATACTCCACAGAAGACAGAGAAGATGCAGAATTATAAAGTCTACAGAGAACAGTAAATGTTTTGACTGCTATTCATGGAAACTTAATCAATCATAATTCCTAATTTGTCTTCATATACAGCAATTGAAAAATTAAGTGCTCTGATATAAAGTTAATTAGTTTACTCTTAATTCCTTATATAAATATGCCAGTTTAAAATAACTTTTCCATATGTGGCATAGAAACAAAATCATACTATCTAATCAAAAACCCAGACAAGTTTTCATATATCATATACTGGTTTTGTACAATTGATCACAATAGAAAACAACATTTGGGAACAACCAAAATATGTAAGTCAAAATATGTAATTAACAATAATACATAATCCATAATAATCCAAAATTAATTGAACATAAAAATTTGTTACTTTCTCCCAAATAAATGTTGCACTGACATTTATCATAAAATTGGGTTATCTTAGTTGGCAAAGACGACAAATGTGAACTTCTTTAAATGGAGACTTGTAGGATTTGTGTATATAAGAGGGAAAGAAAACATAGCTATATCCCTCTAGAAATAGAAATATTTATGCACTGGAAAATTCTTCAGTATCTCTAGTCTTACAGGAGGTGTGAGGATTCAAGAACAACTTTAATAGGTCTCTTCTGACTCAGATATCCACTATCCCCTGGACTCATGACTCATCACTGTGGTGATATGTAATTTCTGTCTGCAGTTAATTTACTTTTGCCCATCAACTCTTAGTATAGATAAAATGTTTGACACAGAAATGTTTTTTTTTAATCAGTTACAGAAAATCATGCAAAGTCTTAAAGTACAGAATTATATTACAACTTCAGCCCAAAAGTGTGTCAACCATTTGTAAATACAAATCAACATTAAATATTATAAACATTATCAACAATGAAGATTTGCAAGCATTAGTAGCTGAGTAGCTACCATTCTTAAGACTCAAATCTTTCAGTGAGTCTTACTTCCTAGTTCTATGGTAACTAAAACAAGCAATTCTTTTTGTTTTTCTTTTCCCCAAAAAGTATTTAAATTATTCTTCAAAAACCAAAAAAATTCTTTGTTCATCAAGTTAAATTTCACAAGTCACATGACAGAAGAGTAGCAAATTCTGAAATCATTACTTCCCATAAGACTTTGGTAGAGGTATATGAAGATCATTGTCTAGGAAATAATACAATTTTATGTTTTTTTTCAAATAATAATAACAGTAATTGGTTGATGCAACTGCAAATATGTCTCTGATTTTCCAGGCTCCAACAAATTACATGCATCTTTTAAACATTTTGGATATTGGTTTTCCCTAGTCACTAACAGCTTTACTTGTAAAGCACTGACATATCCATAGTTAACCCATGTATAGTGTCCATAAATCCATTTGATGTTCCCTAGGTTTCTTCATTGTTGTTTATCTCTAAATCTAACACCAATACAAAGATGTTGCAGTGATATTATGAATATACTTGGAATTCAGATTTCCATTACATATTATTTGATGCAGACTGAATTGTGTCCCTAAACCCAATGTAGTTGTATTTGTAGAAGAGGACTTTGTGAAATAATTAGATTTACAATTAGTCATGAGGGTAGGACTTCCACCTATAAGGAGAAGTAAATGGTGATATGATGAGAAGCTGCCCATTTATTAGCCAGGAAGAGGGCCCTCACCAGAAAACAGCCATGTGGGACTTCCAGACTCGAGATTAGTGAGAAAATGCATTTGCTTATGTCCCCTAGTCTATGATATTCTGACTGTCACAGTGAATTAATGTTATCTTAGCAAATGTACTAACATAATCTGCAGAAAACTTTATAACCAGCAGCAACTTTGCACACCAAATTTTTAGATAATTACACCACGAAACATCTTAAATGTCTGCAGGCAGCCTTTTGAATATTCACACTCATGTTCAGTCTTCAGCTTTTTATCGTACAGACTAGTTTCTTTCGGGATCCATAAATCAGTCAATAGCTCAGGATCAATTCTTGTTTGCTGAACTACTCATTTAACACACAACTGGAATCATTTTGTATGTTTTGGATTTTTTTTCCTGAAGATCTATTGTCTCATTTTATTTTTTCATTTTATTTGGTTGTCATTATCACTGAAAAGAAACTACAATGTATATTTCTATTTATCTAAGACATCTAATTTCCCACATATTATTTAATTGGATACCTCAATAGGTACTCCATTCATAAAAATCTTCTAAAAGATAACAGTTACACTTAAGTTTTAAGTGCATTTTCTACATCACTAATAATAACAGATATACAGATATTTCCTTTGCTTTTTTAAACTGTCACACATGGCACAGGGGTAGTGGAAACTCTAACAATTATATACTTGCTCACATACTTCTATAAGTAAATACAAAGTCACCAAAAAACCAGATAAAATATCTGTGAACAGAAAATGAAAGAGATGTAACTGTGTTAAATAAAAATTACAGGAAGCCATTGTTTCAGACTAAGCTCCCTCACCAGGTGCCAAAAGATCAGGCTAAAAATCAAAATGGAGAGCTGTTGTGGCACAGAGGGTTAAGCTGCTGCCTGCCACCTGCCACTCACATAAGCCAGCATCTTATGTGAGCACTGGTTCAAGTCCACTTCCAATTCAGTTCCCTGCTAATGTGTCTCAGAAAGCAAAGGAAGGTGGCCCAAGTACTTGGGCCCTTGTGATCAATGATGAAGTTCCTGATTCCTGGCTTCAGCATAGCCCAGTCCTGGCTGTAGCAGTCATTTAGGGAATAAATAAGGGGAATGGAAGATTGATCTCTCTTTTCTCTGTCTCTCCTTCTCTTTCTTTAACTCTGCCTTTCAAATAAATAAATAAATCTTTAAAAAGAAAAAAATAGTGAAGTCACTAAGTTCCATGTCACCAAAGTAAAAACACACTGTTTATCTGACCTTCCCAGGAGGCAGAATTAGAGATGAAGCAGCCAAAGTCCCCAAACAAGCCAGATTCAGTTGGCATGATAATGTTCTTCTGCCATAATCCACTCACAGAAAAGGTAACCCAAAGTAACCTAATGCTAACCAATCAGTTTTTTGTTTGTTTGTTCATTTCTGTAGTCTTTTGCCCTTTTCTGTCTACAAAACTAACCTCAGCTCACTGGAACACTTATTTTATGGAATGAAGCACTGCTCAATTCTAGAAAATAAAGTCAATTAAGATATTTAAATGGAAATTATTGTAATTTTGTCCCTTGACAACTGTCAGCTCAAATCCAGTTCTGTAGTATATTGCATTATGTTACCAAACTTCTTTTTTTTTTTTTTTTAATGTACTCTGGAGCTTTTCAGAATTCTGGACTTATTTATGATACGCATTATAATTAGTATCTCTTCTTTACATATGAAGAAACCAACACATAGGAAAATTAAGTAAATTTCCTTTGTCATGCATACAGCACAAGCAGAAGTATTAGCAGCCTAATTCAGGAAGTTTAACTCCACACATCTTGTTTTTAACCTCTGTACTAGACTTTGTCCAGGACTATTGACTTTGTTTTCTCTTGTGGTTTCTTTGCCATGTTCCTTAAGTAGCCTATTTACGGCCCAAGAAAGCAACACAATATGATCCTCATGAAAGTGATTTAGGCCATGTCTACATTCAAGACAGTACTGATTTAATTCTGTATGACTGATTATTTGTCATGAAATCCCGTCAATTTGGACCTTATTTACACCTATATACTTAAATAAATCTATGTTTGATTCCCAAGGTTTCATATGTATGAAAGTATAGATGTAATACTTACAATTTAGGAAACAAGAAATATTGTGAGAAGAAGAATCCCATAGATAAAACTCAGAATGGGAAAATGGGGAGGTAGGGGTATCTGTTGCCTGATATAAACACCAACAGGTAAAAACAGGATGCTCAGGCAACAGCCTTTCAGTATTGTTTCTATAATTTTATACATGTAACAAGCACTTTCTTGTCATTCTATTTCTTTCTATTTATATTGCTAATAAAAATATCCACAACTCACCACACATACTAACAAAACACTGTGTGTATCGCTTGACACACAATGTACTTCATTGATCTGAAATGTAATTTCTGTGTAATTCAATTTTCTAAACACTTGAAATTCTAGGTCTTGAATAAAAGTCTGTAATTTGTGGATGAAAACAGTGTTCAAATCACAAATCCAAGTACTTTGTATTCATATTTGAGAATTTTTAGCCTTCAAAGACTATCCTTGCAAACCTTCTGCTACAGCAAAATGGCAGCACATAAACTTCTATGAAAAAGCATGCTTTGATGGAAAGTACACAGAACTAGAATTGTATTCTCATATTTTTATCCCTAATTCTGTCACCAACTAGCTGTATGACCTCCTTCCTCCTGAGTAATTTGGCTATTAATATGTGCAATATGATTTTATTTTATTAAAAGGAAAACTTTCCTATAAAATATAATAATATGCTGTTACCATTACTAAATAATGATATGCACCTTTCAGGCCATTTAGAAAACATACAAACAGAAGTCTCTGATAATCAATTGAAAATTATAATTGAAAAAATTACATTAATATTTTAATACAATAATATTAATAGTATTTTTGCATCTTTGTCCTGAACAGCTTGGACTGTCACTACAATAATATTACAGTCTGGGTCACTTAAACAACAAGTGGAATAGGGGCAGACGTAAAAGAAAGGAGAGAGAGGAAGAGAGGAATAACCTCTATGGGGTTGTTTCTCATAATAGACATTAATTCTATCATGAGGGCTCACCTCATGACCTGACCTAGCCTTAAGTACTTCCAAAAAGCCACCTCTCCAGACCCCACCATGTTGGTAAGTAGGGCTTTACTAGATGAATCTGGTGTTGGGGGAAGAATGCAGTTAGGCCACAGTAATATCCATCCAATCATTTTTGTTGCTTCCAACTTAATTTTACTTTTTTATAAACACGTATTTCTGCTTTGTTGTACACAATACAGAGGTTTAAATTTTTTTCTCATATCATTTAATCCTATCCTTCTAAGGTAACTAACTATAACAGATTGGGCTTTTTTTTTTTTTAACTATTTTTCTTACTTATTTGAAAGGCAGACAAAAAGATCTGACATCTGCTGGTTCACTCCCCAAATTCCTGACAAAGCCAAGGTTGGGCCAGGCCAAGGAAAGCAGCTCAATTTGGGTCTTCAACTTGGGTGGCAGACAGGGACCCAACCATGTAAGCCATCACTGCTACATCTCAGGGTGCACATCACAGGAAGCTGGAATTGAAGGTTATTGTGCTATTTCTTATGCCAGTGTTTTTCTAAACGCAGAATTAAGCATATACCTACACAGGATACTTTATCTAGGTTTTCTAGAATCATATATATTTGGCTTTGCAACAAAATAAACTTGTTTTTTCTTTCAAATGGTTCTTTATATATATATCTTTAATATATATATTTTTTGACAGGCAGAGTGGACAGTGAGAGAGAGAGAGAGAGAATAATATTTATATCTTAAAGATTTTCCCACAACAGGCATATTTTCTATACAAATTGTTCTAACTCACTGTTTTTATTCTTTTTGTTGTTGTTACTTATTTGCAAGGCAGAGCAACAGAGAGAACTCTCATCTACTGGTTCACTCCCAAAATGCCCACATCAGCTGAGGCTGGGCTAGCCTGGCCTACAGTCAGGAACTCCATCCAAGTTTCCCAAATGGGGGCAAGAATTCAAGTACTTTAGCCTTCTAGAATGTTTATTAGCAGGAAGTTGAACAGCAAGTGGAACAGAAAGGATTCAAATCAGGTACTCAGATATGGGATGCACGTGTCCCTAGTAGCAGCTTAACTCACTACACCACATCCCATGCCCTTCATTGTTTTTAACAGAAAAATGTAACCCTTGGTGTATATGTAGTAAGTTATTCAAACTTTATGTCTTCAATAGATTTTAAAATTGTTTGCAGTGTACTGCTACTAAAATTCCTTATAAACAATAAAAATCCTTAAATATATGTTTAAGTTGTAAGAATATTAAAATACCTATATATATATTCCTTTCTCTTTTTTTAAAGATTTTATTTATTTATTTATTTGAGAGGTAGAATTAAAGACAGAGAGAAGGAGAGACAGACAGAAAGGTCTTCAATCCACTGGTTCACTCCCCAGATGGCTGCAACGGCCAGTTCTGAGCCAATCCATATCCAGGAGCCAGGAACTTCTTCCATATATCCCACAAGAGTACAGGGGCCCATGCACATGGGCCATCTTCTACTGTTTTCCCAGGTCATAGGCAGGGAGCCGGATTGGACGAGGAGCAGCTGGGACAAGAACTGGCACCCGTATGTGATGCCAGCACGGCAGGCAACGTCTTAGCCTACTATACCACAGCGCCAGCCCCACTTTTCTTGTTTTACTCTTCATATACTCAATCATTTCCCAAGTCATCAAGACATATATCTGTCTAAGGATAGGATCAGGAGATTATATAATTGTTCAAAGAATGCAAAGAGACTAAGAACTAATATTCAATATCTAATATACAATATAAATGTTCTGAGTTGTCAGCAAAGTAATGAACTTGACAGACTTTTAACTTCATTACTTCCCCTTTTTAGAGACAGACTTCAGGATTATATTTTTTAAAGTGTTATTGTATATCCACAATCTAAAGAAGGATAATATGAAATTCAGAGATTGAAAACACATTGGTCTCCTCTTGCCTGCTTTTTCATTCTAAAAAGAAGAAAGAAAAGAGAAAAGAGGTATCAGACTCTAGGGTCCTCACTCATCCTGGCATGAGGGCAGACAGAAAAGGAATGTTCATTCTGCCACACACTGATAGGTGTGGTCAGTCCCAAACAGTCTAAATGCACACTTGACTGGATTTAATGGCAGGAAAAACCCCTATTATAGCCATACCCCACAAGACACAAGAGAATGAAACAACAGCTATGTGAATAGGTGAAAGTAAAGCAATGATTCTAATTCTCCATGGCCACACAGAGCCAGAGTCAGAGCCATGGAAAGGAGGAAGTGTATCAGTAAAGAGACTCAGAGGTAGAGAGAGGGTCAGTAAACTCTCAGAAGGCCAGGGTAGATGAGAAGTCATTTTAAAATAGGAGTCAGTGCCTGGTATTGTAGTGTAGAAAGTTAAGCTGTTGCTTATGATACTGGCATTCCATACTGAGTGGCAGTTTGAATACAAGCTACTCTGCTTCTGATCCAGCTTCTTGCTAAAGCTCCTGGGAAGACAGCAGATGACGGCACAAGTACTTAAGTTCCTGTTATCTATGTGGGAGACCCAACTGTTGTTCCTAATTCCTGGCTTCAGTGTGGCCCAGCTCCAGCTGTTGCGGGAATAAGACAGTGGATGGAAGATTTCTTTCTTTCTTTCTTTCTTTCTTTCTTTCTTTCTTTCTTTCTTTCTTTCTTTCTTTCTTTCTTTCTTTCTTTCTTTCTTTCTTTCTCTTTCTTTCTTTCTTTCTTTCTTTCTTTCTTTCTTTCTTCTTCCTTCCTTCCTTCCTCTTTCTCTCTCTCTCTCTCTCTCTCTCTCTCTCTCCCCCCCCTCACCTTCCCTTTCAAATGAATCTATTTTTTAAAGGATACAAGTCAATTCCTAAACTACCCCAAAACCCTTAAGAGGTGAATGGACAACTAAATCATGTTTAACTTTTAGCCCCTAATGTTCTTTTCTGCTTAACTGGGGATCTAATGTATAGTCAATAATACACTGTGTGCTAGAAATTTGCTAAGAGAGCAGCTCCTTAAGTTCTAACACTATTTCTGAATCACTTTTCCTATGATTTCACCAAGTTGTTCACTTAATCAATGCTTACCCCTCTACAGGGGCCTGAAACACTCTCACTGGGTAGTCCAGGCTAGATTTCAAGAGTCCCACCTTAGAAAGTTCTTTCCTACTGAAGCCCACATTTTATGAAAGCCTCATTGATAGCAGCATTCTATGAACTGGTAAGAATTGCTCTCATCTCTAATTTCAGCCCACATAATATTTTATAGGCCATGAATGAACCGTTCTGGCTGCCACCTCTTCCCACACAACCACTCACTGGTGCTTGCTTCAAGAGAAAAAACATCACTTGACATTCCAAAGCCCAGTAAAATCAAGGTCTCTCTCTTAATATAAAAGCTGCTAGCTAACAAGCACTGGGTTCTCAAAGGGTCTTACTTGATCAGACAGTTCATCAGACACCTATATTTTTTTCACAATCAAAATTAAAGTACATGATTAAAGGATTAATTGCCTGTTCCAAGGTCCATCAAGTTAAAACATCTCTCAAAAACTCATTATCAAATAATCACAGTGTAACCTGTCCTCATTACCCTATATTCATTCAAAGGTGCTGAAGTCCAACTCGGAGACATAACTAACAATAAAATTTTGACGTTCCTAGGATTTGGACCAAAGATGTATCAGTTATCTTTCTAGAACAAAATTTTATATTTCTAATTTATCACTTTTTCTTTTTAAATTAACATTCGGAAAAAAAATTTATAGCTTTTTAACAATGAAATTTTGACTTACAAGACAGCTATTACTTAACTGGTAAAAAATATTCAATATAGAGAATACTGGAGTATATTTATAGGAGCTATGAAGTCTGGAATTTCATGTTTACAAGGCTGTTTCATGCATACAGGAATAGTTTTAGCAGAGTTTGAGCTTTTTAATTGTTTCAAAAGTTGATTTTACTTCATTGAAAAAAGCTTATTTCCACTTAACTACAGACAACATAGAAAATACAAAGTGTTTAGAAATTCAATACAGAAAACAAAGCATTTAGAAATGCAAGGGTCCCTTCTCTTCTCCCATCCCAGGCCCACTCCCCAATCCTACCAGTATGCAATGGCTGAGTCTCCCAGGAGGCCAGAACTCTGTCTGCAACGGTCTGAGGTGTTCCAGCCTGGAGCACATTCATTTGCCCCAGCCTTGGGTTACAGCTTCTCTTTATGCAACAGCATTTGAGCCAAGGACCTTAGTAAGGAGTCCCAAGAGCAGCTTTCCTGGCCTAGAGTAATGGTTTGGCTCAGAGGCAGCCAGGAGGACATTTTGGCATGAGCACGTTTTGTTCACGCTTGAGTTTTATCTAAAACACTTGCAGCTGTTTATGCAGTCCTTCTCATTTATGTTAATCACAACACTTGGGGACGGGGCTGGGCATGGGGGCAGAGGTCAGGCCTTGAGTAGAAAAACAGCAATGTGACAGTAGAGCAATCCACTCTCAGTATTGAACTTAAAGAAACTACCTTGCTTTAGCTGAGAAAGTTGACTCAAGAAGCCACTTAAGGAAAGCTACCAGGGTGGAACTCATTCCCTGTTAGTGTCCCAGGAGTCCAAAGTCCAAGACAGCTCATGTACAACATTAATTCCAAAGAAAAACATCCAAAAGGTTGATCACGTACTCCTCCACCCACCCACCCAGAGTACACAACGATAAATAACGGGTAAACAAGCACAATTGGTTCCTAATCAAAATAGACCAGTGTGCTCTCCAGTTTTCTACAGCCACAGCTGTATTAGACTTACATGGGTGCTGGCCACCAGAATCTACTTACGGTGCTTATCCTAGGGGAGTGAGGGAGCCTAGCCCAGAGGGCATCCCAGGGCATAGAATGTTCTTTCTCATGGGACAAGGGCAGCATAATGAGCCTTCTCTACATCTTCCTTACTGATGTGGTTACAAATTCTAGAAATGAAGAAGTCACAGTGGCTATGTTGGCTCTCAGAACTCTGTTCTTTCCTAGCCAGCCTGCTGTCCGTTTAGGGGACCTCAAGCTTCCTAAACCTGGGTTTTTCACCAAAAGGCCAGTCCCCTTCTCCACTACTATTCTAACACATGACTCCAGTGGCTTCTGTGGCCTGGCCATAGCCTTGGATGACAGGGAGGCCTACTGGGATCTAGAATGGTTTGATATGACTTTGGTTTCATTGATTAGTGTAATCAAGGGTGGGGCTTCATTTGGGAAGAGCAGAATTGACTTGGTATTGGGCAGGTTGAACTATTCATGAGTTATTCCTGCAGTTATTCCTTCCTCATGTGAAGGAAGGGTTAACTTTGTCCTGGATACTCATTTTTTTTAAAGATTTATTTATTTATTTGAAATGCAGAGTGATGGAAGACACAGAATGGAGGAGCAGAGAGAGAGAGAGAGAATCTTTCATGTGCTGGTTCATTCCCCATATGGCCACAACAGCCACTTCTGAGCCATGCCAAAACCAGGAGCCAAGAACTCCATCCTGGTCTTTCACATGAATGGCAAGAGCCAAGTATTTTAGCCATCTTCTGCTGCCCTCCCAGTCACGTTAGCAGGAAGCTGGATCAGAAGTAGAATAGCTGTGATCTGAACAGCAACTCCAGTAGAAGATACTGGCATCATAAGCAGTGGCTTAAACCTACTGCACCACAATGCAGTCCCTCAAATAAAGTTTTATTATAATAAGGACATGAAAAAAATCATTAACATCATATTGTTAAATAGTCACTGTATGAGAAGCCTTATGGATAATCTAACCATTGTTGTATGATTTTACTGTGTGATACATTTAATACATTTGAAGTCATTTTTATTTTATTTTATTTTTTGACAGGCAGAGTTAGAGAGAGTTGTAGACAGCAAGAGAGAGACAGAGAGAAAGGTCTTCCTTCTGTTGGTTCACTCCCCTAATGGCTGCTATGGCCGGCCCTGCGCCGATCCGAAGCCAGGAGCCAGGTGCTTCCTCCTGGTCTCCCGTGCAGTTGCAGGGGCCCAAGCACTTGGCCCATCCTCCACTGCCCTCCCGGGCCACAGCAGAGAGTTGGACTGGAAGAGGAGCAACCTGGACAGAATCCGGCGCCCCAACCAGGACTAGAATCTGGGGTGCCGGCGATGCAGGCAGAGGATTAGCCAAGTGAGCCACAGCGCCAGCCTGAAGTCATTTTTAAAACCAAAACTAATATAGTGAAAAGATTAAGTTTAAGGATATTTTAATTTTGTGTTTAAAAATGGTTTTATTATCCTTAGTCAAATATTTTTCTAATGATTTTTATTTTTACTCTAAAGAGGGGTCATATGGCCAAATGAGCCATAAAATCCAATGATGTTGAGATGTTTTAGAAGGCATTCTAGGGCAAAAATGGCATATATGTTGTAGGAACTTTTACTTAATAGAATTTCTATAGTGTCTCTTTACTCTGAAGTACCAGTGAATGTACCTCCTGTCCAACTCAAATCTGTGAGATCATGTCTGGGAGCAACAATGTACTTTTAGAATAGATATGATTTGTTCTTTTCTATATCTGTCCTGAATTACTCTATTTTGGGTAAGATGAATAGGTTTACAATGACTTATTTACAAGGCATAAAACATGGCAAAAGAGGAAGAATATAACTTCAAAGAAAGTCTCATTTCATATGTACAGTATAAAAATATGTCACATAAGCCGGCGCCGCGGCTCACTAGGCTAATCCTCCTCCTTGCGCGCCGGCACACCGGGTTCTAGTCCCGGTTGGGGCGCCAGATTCTGTCCCGGTTGCCCCTCTTCCAGGCCAGCTCTCTGCTGTGGCCAGGGAGTGCAGTGGAGGATGGCCCAGGTGCTTGGGCCCTGCACCCCATGGGAGACCAGGAAAAGCACCTGGCTCCTGGCTCCTGCCATCGATCAGCGTGGTGCGCCGGCCGCAGCTCACCAGCCGCGGCGGCCATTGGAGGGTGAACCAACGGCAAAGGAAGACCTTTCTCTCTGTCTCTCTCTCTCACTGTCCACTCTGCCTGTCAACAAATAAAAAAAAATTTAAAAAAATGTCACATAAACAAATGTCGCAGAAAGAAAATGAGCTTTAAATACCAGTTTTCCATTAGGTACCTTTTATTTCCTAGATAAAATTGCCAAAGAGATGTGTAAAATAGGAATCATTTTGAATTAATGCTAGTGATCTAGAATAAGAGTATTTTGTAAAATGATAATGTCCCCCTCCTCCATCGACATCTTACCAATTTTGTACACTTTGGTTTCAGACAATAAGAATGTATTAACCTTTCTATCTTACTGAACTCAAAGAACAAATAAAGGTACAAAGAAAATCTGGAAGCAATTTTTACTGTTGGAAGAAATATGAAATTGAGTCCAACTTTTAATTTCTGTATGTGTTTACTCTGAATTTTCCAGACTATGTCGGCTAGGATTGTTTGTTTACAATCAAATTGTATGAGAGTCTTCAGAGTTTGTCAGAACTCATCGAATCCAAGGACAATTAAATACTGTGTACTTTCCCTCAACAAAAGAAAAACTCAGTAGTTTCTCAAACCCTTCAAACCCACACCATCAAGCAACTAAAGTTGACAGCCTGGATGAAGAGAGACCTTGTCTTTCCCATCCCTCTCAAAATCCACTGCCCAGCCAGCACAGCTCTCCTTTCAGCAGACCAGACGAACCTCCAGCTGCAAGGGATTATCTTCTCCAGAACAGCCCCAACTGGGGCGGCAAAGTTCTCCAGCTCTCCTTCAAGTCTGTCCTCTGAAGGGCATGTGAGTGATACCAATGTTGTCTCTCATGGGTGTGCTCTGAGACGCTCTGTGTGGTTAGGGGTGAAATGAGTCCCGGAGTAT
The DNA here is from genome assembly GCF_964237555.1 of Oryctolagus cuniculus. NCBI lineage: Eukaryota > Metazoa > Chordata > Mammalia > Lagomorpha > Leporidae > Oryctolagus > Oryctolagus cuniculus. The sequence continues at coordinate 50,047,862 of NC_091446.1, forward strand.
TTTCTTTTTCTTTTTTTTTTCTTTAACAGGCAGAGTTAGACAATGAGAGAGAGAGACAGAGAGAAAGGTCTTCCTTTTCCCTTGGTTCACCCCCCAAAAGGGCCACTACAGCCTGCGCACTGTGCCGATCCGAAGCCAGGAGCCAGGTGCTTCCTCCTGGTCTCCTATGTGGGTGCAGGGCCCAGCACTTGGGCCATCCTTCACTGCCTTCCCAGGCCACAGCAGAGAGCTGGACTGGAAGAGGAGCAACCTGGACAGAATCCGGCGCCCCAACCGGGATTAGGACCCGGAGTGCTGGCGCTGCAGTCAGGGGATTAGCCAAGTGTGCCACGGCACCGGCCCAATCCCTGAGTATTTTCTATGCATTGGCAGCAAGTCTCTGGCTTGGCCAGGAATCCTTTATATTCACAGATTGGGAGGTCTGTGCCCCCGCTCCAACAGGTAGGAAGAAGCCATCAGCACTGAAATATCTGTAGAAGGAACCTATGGTGGGTTATTTCCCCAGATGAGCTGGCCCAGATAGCAAAAGGACATTCTCCCAGAATGAAGTTAAAAGTAGAGAGTCATCAATCAGATCATTAAAAGAAGGGGAATCCTATTTTTACCTGAAGCTGGTACATGACATGTATGTTTTATGAAAGTGTCTCTGAACTCTGCTTTGATACTACAATAAAGATACTGGGTGAATTTGACAGACAATTCACTGAAAGATAAATAAAATCAAGGCTTTTAATGTAAGTATAATAAGGTGAAAAAAAGTACTAGAGTCAGAAAGCTAAATTTAAATCCAAATTATAATACTAAGAATGAGACATGGACAAATTGCTCACACTCTCTATAGCTCAGGTTTTTGATCAACAAACTGTCAATGCAAGCGACTACCCTGTAAAGTTGTTAAATGTTTAAATGAGATATGCAGCTCATAAAAAATGGCCTTAACCTTTTTTCAATCATATTATTCCTTAAAATAATCAGCACAGCATTTTTTGCAATGCATTGTACATGAAACTAGTATCATAAAAAGAAACACAACAGTGCTGATGTCACATTTATAATAACACGTAATAGATTCTTCACAATCACCTTTTTAATTTTAACAGAAAAAAAATTACCTGGATACTCCTCCCATATAATTCTTCGCTTGGTCATGATGCAATGAAGATCTAAAGCAACATTTCAGACTAAATTTCATACTAAACATTTCATACTAAACATACCGAGAGCATAAAGTTCATGAGGTACAGACATGAAATGCAATTAAAGGCAAAATATATACTAAACCACGATGTTATTGCTACAACCACTGAGAGCACCACTAAGACAGAAACTAATTGTCAGGGATAAAACTGAAATTTTCCCACAGAGCTGGGAATTGGCCTGACTCAGAAGGAAATTCAAAATGTGCCACTGACCTGAAGAGAAATCTGTACCTTCTTCACTTAGTCAGGCACAGGGGGCTTAATTAAACTCAATTTAATTAAGTCTTACTCTTAATTATACCCGTTTTAACAAGTACAGAGAAACACAGAGGTGTACCTAGACCAACCAGAGAGAGCACAGCCTGAATCAGGCTCTCCAGTTACACCCACATATTCACACACATAGTCGCATGCCAACCTGGGACAGGACAAAGTGTCTACTATCTGATCTGTGGACTTTACATGTGGCTGTAAGTGAAAATAGGACTAGGAAATAACAAAAACCAATCTGACAAGTAATTGCTACATTATGGTCCTGAAAAGTATTCTTAATATAAGGGGGCAAAGAAAGTAGAAGTTTGTACCTGTTCACATATGTCATTGGGCTTTTTTAGTTTGGTTGCTTGGTTTGAATTCAGTATCTGTAGTAAAACTAATACACATGACAAAAAAGAAGCCTGTGTGCATGTGCATGTACTTGTGTGTGCCCACAAATGTAACTTTGGCTGCAGCCCTTTATCATCATCTTCCCCACCCCATACACACACCACTTTCAGCTGAAGGATCCTGACACATTTATCACCTAAATTTGTATTTGTACAACCTTCAAAGAATATTTCCTTATCATGTTTCTCTTTTAAAAGGTGATACCTAAAGTATTAACAGAGAAAGTATTAACCCCTAAAGTATTAATTTTACATAGACATAAAATTTAAATCATGTCCCCATGTAATAGAAATACTTGCATTATCCATGAGTCTTCTATAATTCCCTTTTTTAAAAAAATTATTTCATCTTTGGCTCATAATTTAGCAATCTTAGCCATAATTAAACCTGTTTAACTAAATTTTTCACTGAATTATATGTTGTAAAACTCCTTATCCAACAGAATTTTTAGATATGACTATTTCCTGACAATCATTTATGTATGGTTATTCCAGATTTAAGCTTTGCACCGTTATGTATCCAGCATCTAGCAATGTCCCTAATATAGAGTTTTCTTCAATAAATAAATGAATCAATGTATGCCCGAGGGCTCCAGATCAGTAACCAGATTATATTTCCTAGCTTTGGTCTCCCACTCACAGGAGAACTCTTCTCCCTACAAGTTTCAGAAGTCACAAAGGGCATCCCAGGGATGCAGAGTCTATTGTTCTGCCTTCCTTTCTGTTGTACAGGGAGAACTGCTGACACAGCTACGGAAAACCAACTTCTACCCTTGTGCACCAGTTCCCAATCCTTCTGGCCTTCCTCATGCATCAACAGGTTTCCTCTCTTGATTGCGTTATTCTAGTCATATTCATTCATCTAAACAAATGAATGAACGAAAAATAGACATGATTTTCCTGACTGCTACTATCTCATTTTTCTGAATAGCAAACTTCTTTTATCTTTCACTAGTTGAAGAGTAAAAAGGGCTCCTCCCCACTGTCTACCCCACTTCCTTCCCACCCTGCTGATATGTGTGCACAGGATCCCTAACTCCAGGAGTAATGAGGTCATCACACATCACCTGAATGTGCAAAGTTCTACCTCATTCTCTCCAAATCCAAAGTGTCAGTACAGCCATGAGGAATTTCTGTTCCTGAGGCTGACTTCTCTGGGTCCCCAGAGGCCCAAGCAATTGACCAGGCAATTTTGGATGATCTGGTCCCCAGCTCATTTGAGTGAGCTCCAGCAGTTCCTCCCTGAGATGGGGTTAGCTCCCTCACATAGCCCTCCCTCCCATCTTTGCAGAGCCTTCTCATTCCACCACACTTAAACAGCACTATTGTGTGCTCCAAATACCCAAGAGATTTTGGACAAATAAACATTTTTTCTTTACATTTTCCTTTCTTCATAGTTTTGGCAAAAAGTTTGCAATTAGCATAGTAAGCATATCTGAGTGTAATCTGCATAGTATACACTGATGAGTTTACAATGACCATTTGGGGACTGACATTGTGACATAGCATGTTAAGTCCTGGGCTGTGACACCCATATTCCACATCAGAGTGCTGGTTCAAGTCCTGGCTACTTCTGATCTGGCTTCTTGCTAATGCACCTGGGAAGGCAATGGAAGGCCCAAATAATTGGATCCCTGCTACCCACGTGGGAGACCAGAATGAAGTTCCTGGCTCCTGGCTTGGCCCAGGCCCAAGCCCAGCTGTTGTGGCCATTTGGGGAGTGAACCAGTGGATGGAAGATTGTTATCTCTCTCTCTCTCTCTCTGTCTTACTAGTAAATAAATATTTAAAAATAAATAAAATGATAATTTCTCCATTGCACTGGATTGTCCTCTTTCAAGTTAATGTATAGTGTTTTCCCTGGAATAAACAACTTCACAAGAGTATTTTGGACCTTCATGGGCAAAGACATTAGGGCCTCTTCCCTTGCGTAAATGCAAGCAACTTCCAGGCTTCTCAGGGACTGAACTTTACATGTTCTTAATCTCAGATGTCTTAGCATTATCAGACAAATGTTAACATATCTGAGTGAACAAAAATAGTGCAATTCATAATTGTTGTGAAGTATCTAGTATTTTTCCATGGCCCAAGGGTAAAAACATTTAAGTAAAGGAAAATGGAAGGAGGAAACATGAAGATACTCAAATATTAATCATTTTCTCCCAGCCTCAGGTCATGTACAGCGAAATTCTCTCTAGTTTATCAGGATTAGGGTCTTCAAAACATCAATGTTTCTCAGTTTTCAAGCTTCGTGTTGATATATTACACGTGATCCCTTCCATGCCTTTACCACTAATCAAATATTGTGAACAAAGATGAATCAAAACAAAGAAATAATGTATCATTTTGTTTTGAAATTGACATTCACTACCGTGACCTGAGGCCACTGTGGAGATGAGCTGTCCAGGAAGGACTTGAGTCTTCCATGGAAGAGCAAGACCCTGTGCTGAGCTAATGCATATTCTGCTTATGCCTATCATGAACAAAGGTGTTTATAGGGGCTAGTTGGGAAAGCTATTTAGTAGCTGAAGCAAGGTACATGCGGAATAACCAAACAAAAATATTGATTATGACAGTGAATAGGTGCAGAAGAATGCATGCAAAAGAATATTCATTCAGAACTTCTCTCCAGACTTAGTGAATGGAAAATGTGATCTCATATTGCTATATGTCCATGGTGCTATCAGAATAATACTATAACGGCAGGGCTGGGCATTGTGGTGCAGCAGGTTAAGCTGATACTTCAATGGCTGCATCCCATGTGAGAGTACAATTTCAAGTCCCAGCTACTCTGCTTTCAATCCAACTTCCTCCCAGTGCAACCTGAGAGGCAGCTGGTTATGGCTCAAGTGCTTGGAACCCTGTCACCCACATGTGAGACCCAGATGGAGTTCCTGGATTTTTGCTGCAGCCTGACCCAGCTCTGGCTTTTGCAAGCATTTGGGGAGTAAATCAGAGGATGGAAAATCTCTCTTTGTCTATCTGTCATTCTACCTTTCTAGTAGATGAAAATAAACAATAAATAAATAAATATTTTTAAACACCACTGTGATGACAGCACAAGCCTTGGGCATATATGATATTTTCACACGATTTATCAATCACACTAGGTATATGAGGCTTGTTGTCTCCTAATTCACAAAGCACTCCCACTACTTCTGGGCTTTACCCCAAAGGGACCATCCTCAACTGTTTAACCTGCCTCATTTTGCCTTTTTTTTTTTTTTTTTTTGACAGGCAGAGTGGACAGTGAGAGAGAGAGACAGAGAGAAAGGTCTTCCTTTGCCGTTGGTTCACCCTCCAATGGCCGCCGCGGCCAGCACACTGCGGCCGGCGCACCGCACCGATCCGATGGCAGGAGCCAGGAGCCAGGTGCTTTTCCTGGTCTCCCATGGGGTGCAGGGCCCAAGCACCTGGGCCATCCTCCACTGCACTCCCTGGCCACAGCAGAGGGCTGGCCTGGAAGAGGGGCAACCGGGACAGAATCCGGCGCCCCGACCGGGACTAGAACCCGGTGTGCCGGCACCGCTAGGCGGAGGATTAGCCTAGTGAGCTGCGGCGCCGGCCCTCATTTTGCCTTTTTTATGTAAAAATCTATCCTCTGAGAAAGTTGTTTACTTTTAGAAGTAAAGTTTAAATAGAAGCAACCATTTTCAATAGCATATAGAAGTAGAATCAGAATAGCTATCATTCAAAATAAACACTAAATGATCAACTGGACAAGACACACAGTGATAAATGAAGTGATAAGGTATTCTACTGATGGAAAAACAGACCAATAACTTCTATAGAGTGAATCATCATAGCACACAAACTGAATACAGTCTTTAATGTAGCAGAATAAGGAATGGTCACATTGTACTGACACTATATCTGATCTTGACTCTGCCAAATATTTTAACCTCAAACATAGCTTTTGCCTTTTTGAACCAGTGTTTTTCATCTTAAATTGAATTTATATCTACTTATATAATTATTTGATGTTTATAAATGAGTGGACATATTTGAAAATTCCAGACAGGTTCAAATTATGATTACTATAGCTGCTGTTGCTCACTCTCACATATACACATACTCTCTCTCTCTCTCACTCTCTCTCTCCTCATTTTCACTCCCTGCCTCCATCAAATTGCTATTTATTTATTGAGACACAGAGAAACAGAGAGAGAGAGAAAGAGAGAGAGAGAGAGAGAGAGAGTAGTTTCCATCTACTAGTTCATTCCCCAAATATGCACAATGGCTGGGGCTGGGTAGGCTGAATCTAGGTACTGGGAATTCAATCCAGGTCCCCTACATGGGTTACAGGAATCCAATTACTTGAGCCATCACTGTTGCTTTCCAGGCTGTGCACTAGCAGGAAGCTGTAGCCAAGAACCAGGCCTAGAAACAGAATGCAAGCACTCTAATATGAGGCATGGGTATCTTAGCCAGCATTTTAACTATTGTGCTAAATTCCTACCCCTGGTGAGGCTGTTCTTAATTTTTACTTTTCCAAATTTATATCCAGTTTCCATACTCTAGAATCTGAAAAAAGGAGGCATTTTCAAAAGTAACCACATTCATGCATAAGTCTGTAAGTATTCTAAAATGTAAAGTTTTATACACAGGAAATGGGTGAGTGTTGAAGTATATATATTATCTCCCAAGGAAGTGGTTGTATACATACTTACTTATAAGAAGGGACTTCAGAAAGTTCATAGAAATTTTGCATTGTATTTCAATTCCATTATTCCACAAACTGTTTGAAGCATCCTATATACATGTCTACATCTCTACCTTCTATACTTATTTATAATTTACACACGAAAGTGCAGAGTCTGTGGAACCAGAAGCAGTTCAGTGACTTTTCAACATGTTAATAAGGAGAATTTTAGGCACAGGAAAATGAACCTGCATGATGATGACAAACAACAGGACTGAGACGAATTCAGCCTCCTGAAGAAGGGAAGCAGTCCCTATCCAAGTCAAATCATACAAACCATCTCTCTCCTCGGCAGCTGTAGGACGCTTCTGCTCTGCAAATTGGGGATAATGCTGCTGCCACTGAGGATTCCTTTGTGCTGTTGAGGTGCAAGGCTCAAGGGAGATGTAAAAGTTCATTGTTATTATCTGTGACCATAGGCCTCATCACTGATATGTACAGTGTCAAAAGCAGTTTTTCCACATCCTGCTGCCCAATGAAAATAGAAAAAGCAATATGCTATTATTATTGTGACTCTTAATCCATTTGGAACTTGTCACATTTCATCCTTAACCTGATCTATGCATTTGACTAAGCATTTGAATGATATTATGAGACTATGTTGCCCTCACATTTTAAGATTATCTCACAAGTGAAAAAGTCAAATAGGCAGTCCTTATTTTTGATCATACTGTTTTATATCATGACTCCTTAAGCAAATGAAAACCATGTTTTAAAAGAAATATTTATTCATTTATTTGACAGAGTTACAGAGAGAGAGAGAAAGGGAAGGACAGAGAGAAATATCTTCCATCAACTGGTTCACTCCCCATCTGGCCACAATGGACAGCCATTGGTCAGGCCAAAGCCAGGTCCTTCTCCCGAGTCTCCCACATGGGTACAGAGGCCCAAGTACTTGGACAATCTTCCATTGCTTTTCCCAGACCATTAGCAGGGAGTTGGGTTGGAAGTGGAGCAGCCAGAACACAAACCAGAGCCCATATGGGATATTGGCATCGCAGGCAACTGTTTTACTCACTACACAACGATGCAGGCACCATGTTATTTTCTTATTCTTATCATGCTCCCCGTGCTAATATCTAAGAATTATGCTTCATAGAGTGTAAGTCACTTGTAATGTTGACTTTCTTCCACATTTCATATCCCATTCTTCTCTAATCAATAAATCCAAGGCCTGACTTAATTCCTATTAACCAGCCTAACCTATTTCAGCTGATGATAATACACACTCCATTCCCTCCTCATTTGTAATCAGTCTTCTCTCAGGCTCAATCTTCTTTATGCTTCTCATCTTTATTTCCAGTCGTTTTTGGTGGGTGTGAAGTTCTTCTCCTATTCTTAAGACTTGTCAAATGATCTTGGATTCCTCACATTGATCGACAGGGCACTTTAATATATCTACCCTCTGATATTTTTAATAATTTTAAATGACAGAAAAATTGCACATAGTTATGGGTACCACATGATGTTTTGATACATATATACATTGTATGATGTCCAAAGCAGATAAATCTGTATCTCCTCAAATATTTATCATTTCCTCATGGAGAAAACATCCAAAATTATTCTAATTAAAAAACATTTATTTACTTACTGGAAATTCAGTGTGACAGAGAGGGAGAAACAGAAAGAGATCCTTCACCTGCTGGTTCATTCCCCAAACGCCTGCAATAGCCAGGTCTAGGCCAGGCTGAAACCCGAAGCCAAGAACTCCATCCTGATCTCCTGTGTGGGTGGAAATAAAAAAGTACTTGGGCGAGCATTTACCACTTCCCAAGTATATTAGCAGAATGCTTAATCAGAAACACAGAGCAGTCAAGACTCAAACCAGGCACATTGATACAGGATGCAGGCATCCTGAGTGTTGGCTTAACCTACTATACCACAATGCCCACACCCTTTTCTAGCTCTTTTTTTTTTTTAAGGAAATATATACAGCATGTCATCATTATCTATAGTCATTATGCAATACAATGCCAGAACTTTTTATTCCTAGCCATAACTTAGTATCCCTTAATCAATCTTTTCCCATCCCTTTCCACCACTCTTCCTCAGCCTCTAGTAATAATCCTTATATTTTCAACTTCAGTAAGATAAACTTTTTTTGACATTAGGAATATATTATTTTATGGTCCTCTTTCATTTATGCTTTTAAAAATGTTTTATTTCAATTTTTAATTTGTTTTTAACAAATTCAATATAATCTGTAGATACAATTCTAAGAACATAATAATATTCTCTTTCTCCCCCCTTCCCACCCTACTCCCAACCTTTGTCCTTCTCTATTTTATTTTGAGATAGAATATTTAAATATACATTAAAGAGGCTTAATACTTCATTGAATAAGAAGTTTAACAAGTAAAAAGCAAAAATTCCCTAGTTTAGTGGGAATGTAGACAATGGCTATGAATAATAACTGAATGGAAAAATGACCATTTCACCCATATACAGTAAATCTTAAAGTAATCATAGATCATCAAAATTATAGTAGTATAACATTCTTAACCATTGGGCTGAAAAAAGTTACAAAATAAAGTTTTACGTAATTATATTTACAGCAATACTGATACACATAGAAATTTTTTTATTTTGTTTTTTAAGTTTTAGCTCCCACATATAAGGGAGAACACGCAGTATTGTCTTTCTGGGTACAGCTTATTTCACTCAACATGATGTCCTCCAGTTGCATCCATTTTGCTGCAAATGGTAGAATGTCATTATTTTTTAGAGCTGAACAATATTTCATTGTTTTGTGTGTGTGTGTGTGTGTGTGTGTGTGTGTATATACATATACACATACCACATTTTCTTTATCCATCCATCTGATGATGGATACCTTGGTTGGTTCCAAATTTCAGCTATGGTGAACAGTACTGCTATAAACATGGTGGTGAAGGTATCTCTTTGATACATATATTAAAGTTTTTGGGTATACACCCAGTTGTGGGACTGTTGAATCATATGACAAGTCAGGTTCTAGTTTTTTAAGAAATCTCCACACTGTTTTCCATAGTTGCTGCATTAATTTACATTCCCACCAACACTGTATAACTGTTCCTCTTTGGCCACATCCTCATCAGTATTTGGCACTCTCTGTGTTTGGGATTTCAGCTATTCTGACAGGAGTGAAATGATATTGTGCTTTTGATTTGCTAGTGATGTTGAGCATGTTTTCATATATTTTTTGACCATATGTGTTTCTTCTTTTAAAAACTGTCTATTGAAGTAGTTTGCCCATTTCTCAACTGGATCGGTTGTTATTGAGATTTTAAGTTGCTGATATATTGGGGATATTAATCCTTTCCCAGACAGGTGGCTTGCCAATGTTTTTCCATTCTATTGAATGTCTCTTCGCTCTATTGATTGTTTCCTTTGCTGTGCAAAAGTTTCTGAATTCGATATAGCCCCATTCATTTACTTTAGCTTTTGTTGCCTGTGCTTTGGAGGTCTTGTCCAAGAAGTCATCCCCTACACCAGTGTCTTAGAATGTTTCCTCTGTGTTTAATTCCAGTAACTTCATAGTCTCAGGTCTTAAATTTAGGCCTTTGGTCCATCTCGAGTTGATTTTTGTAGATAGTGAGAGGCATGTATCTAATTTCATTCTTCTACATATATTTTTTTTTTTTTTTTTTTTTTTTTTTTTTTTGACAGGCAGAGTGGACAGTGAGAGAGAGACAGAGAGAGAAAGGTCTTCCTTTTGCCGCTGGTTCACCCTCCAATGGCCGCCGCTGCAGCCGGCGCACCGCGCTGATCCTGGCAGGAGCCAGGATCCAGGTGCTTTTTCCTGGTCTCCCATGGGGTGCAGGGCCCAAGCACCTGGGCCATCCTCCACTGCACTCCCTGGCCATAGCAGAGGGCTGGCCTGGAAGAGGGGCAACCGGGACAGAATCCGGCGCCCCAACCGGGACTAGAACCCGGTGTGCCGGCGCCGCAAGGTGGAGGATTAGCCTATTGAGCCACGGCGCCGGCTTCATTCTTCTGCATATATACATCCAGTTTTGCCAGCACCATTTGTTGAAGAGAGTCCTTACTCCGCTGCATGATCTAAGCATTTTTTTTTTCAAAAACCAATTGACTGTATGTACATGGATTAATTAATTAATTATATATATGTGTGTGACTAATAACCTTCAAAACACTTAAAAGATAATCCTTTCACTTTCACAGAAATCTAAAAGTTAGCATGTAACTCTTAGAAACTCATCTCAGATCTATTTTTAAGAAATTGGCTTACATAATAGTAGAGGCTGGCAAGTCAGATTTGTAGGACAGGCCTCAGGCCAGAAACTTAGGATGTAACACTTTAAATTCAAAGCACAATCCTTCTTCTCCAGGAAACTTAAATTTTTGCTCATTAAATCTTCAATTTATTGGATGAGGCCCACCTACATTACAGAGGGTGGTGTGCTTTCCTTAAAGTCTACTGATTACAGGGGCCGGTGCTGTGGCACAGCGGGTTAAAGCCCTGGTCTGAAGCGCCAGCATCCCATATAGGCATCGATTCTAGTTCCGACTGCTCCTCTTCTGATCCAGCTCTTTGGTTTGGCCTGGGAAAGCAGTGGAAGATGGCCCAGTTCTGGGGCCCCTGCACCCATGTGGGAGACCCAGAAGAAGCTCCTGGCTTCTGGCTTCAGATCGGCACAGCTCCAGCCATTGTGGCCATCTAAGGAGTGACACAGTGGATAGAAGACCTCTCTCTCTGTACCTCTCTCTGTAACTCTGTCTTTCAAATAAATAAAATAAAATAAAATAAAAGTCTACTGACTACAGACAGTAATCACATTTATAAAATACCTTCACAGCAACACCAAGAATTAGTGTTTGAGTAAACAGTCCCATACTCTAATCCAGCCATGTAGACATAAAAAAACTGTCCCTATTCCCAAAAATATCAAATTGCATAGATGACAACTTTTAAGTATCTTGTAATCCTTTCTGTCTTCTAATTTGGGTTGGGCAGGGGGGATACACAAAGTGAATAGTGCAGAGCTTTAAATTTAGCCTTAGGATTTTGAAGCTGGTAATAAAGCATGTAGATAATAGTCTTGCAATGGATAAAGTCAGCAGAAAACTTTGAAGTGAATTACAGCCTTGTAGGTATAATACGACCATCAATTACTATTCTAGATATAAATATCAAGTATTTACTCAGTAATAGATAAAAGCTTTTGTGTAAAGTTGTACATGTAATGTTTTGCTGTTCAAAATTATAGATAAAAGTATGAACATTCTGGCTGAAATAAAAATGTGCTGTGTCAACACATGCCAAAAAATTTTTAGAGAGTAGACATTTACTAAATTCAGCTGTACTTCCTTGGCCAAACAAGAAAACAAATGAACTCTAAAATAACATCAGAGTAAATATTTTCTTGCTAATATATAGCAGCACATCATACATTTAGTATTTTATCTTCAAAAAATGATGCTTGCATGCTACTGGTCAAAAACTAATATGTATTTTTTCTTTATCTACAGTTTTATTTGATCCATGGAGTAGGTGGTTCAGTAGATTGATTTTGGATCAATAATTCAGTGTAAAATTCTCCAAATCGTACAGCAAGGCAAGAAAACAAAACCAGACCAGAAGAGGGGAAATGGATGTGCTTATTTAGGCCTTGGGCAAAGTATTTCATCTTAAAATGTGTGAAAAAGATTTAGAAGATGAGAAATTGGGCTTAAATTCATGCCTTCGGGGCATGTGTTTGGTGCGGCAATTAAATCATCACTTGGGATTCCTAAATCCTGTCTCAGAGTGCCTGGGTTCAGGTCTCAGCTCTGCGTGGGATCCTAGCTTCTTGCTAATGTGCACCTTGCAGAGGAGGGGGTGCAGCAGCTAGTAGCTCCAGTACTTTGGTCCCTACCACCCACATGGGAGAAATAAATTAAGTTTCTGGGCTCCTAAAAAGTTGCAGAAAATGTAAGTCCCAAAAAGGCTTAAAAGGTATAAATGCTATAAAAATTTTATGTCTGATAAAATTGACAATTTCTAAAATATTGTTTACAGGGTTTTCTAAAAGTTGAGCATTAATATCAAAAGTACATTGACATAAATTAAAATCTGATCCTTTGTCAAAGCAACAAACTTCTTGCTGTAACTTCTTTTTGCTTATGTCTGTTAAATTGCTCCAAGTTATGGGATGATTTTATGTTTTCTTACTAAGGAGACACAAATATTTTTGTTTTATTAAGGTAATCCCTTATGTTCGCACCTGTTTTTGTTGAGTTCTGATTGTTGAAAAGAGTTGCCTTAAGAGTTAAAATTATTTCTAAATATGTACTTATTCTAAAATATTTGAGTGATCACTTTATGACTTTGATTAAATCTGGTCTAAACTGATTAAATCACCATAAGTAGATGGATATTATTTCACAATGTTAATGGACCTTGTTTAGACCATATATTTTATTTTTTTAAAGATTTATTTTATTTATAAGGCAGAGTTACAGAGAGGGAGAGATAGAGAGACCTTCCATTCACTTGGTTCACTCCATACAATGACCATGGCTGAGCCAGGCAAAAGCCAGGATATACAAGCTTCTTTGGGGTTTCTCAAGTGGGTGGCAGGGGCCCAGGTACTCGGGCCATCACCGATGCTTTTCCTGGCTATTAGCAAGGAGCTGGATCAGAAGCAGAACAGCAAGGACACAGACCAGCACCTGTATGGTATGCCAACATCATAGGCAGTGGCTTTACCTGCTGTGCCATAATGCTGGCCCTTGAACAGATATTTTAAGCACTCTTGGCATCCTTGACAGGTTTCCTAAAAATCAAGCTTCTAAATTCTTTGGACTTTGATACTTCCAGTTGGGCCCCTGAAGTGTCAAAGGACATATCTCTCATCTTGTAAAGATAATAACTAGTTAGGCTATCTGGAGTATATTAAAATACTATAAAGGTGTGAAATGTTGTTGTTCTTTAAGTTATGCTAATATAAAAAATGTTATAATACAAAAACGTTCTGGGTTCCTGGCTTTGGCCTTACCTAGTGTCAGCTGTTGCAGGCATTTTTGATGTGAACCAGTGGGTGGAAATTCTGTCTGTATCTGTCTCCATGTGTGTGTGTGTCTGCCTTTTAAATAAATAATAATAAATATTTGTTCTAAAAAGGCTTTTACTCTTACTAGCTGTGAAATCTATGGAAATTTTAAAACTAAATCTAGCCCTATGAAGAATTGGGGTAGCTATAGCAACCTTAGATAGTTGCTATAAATATGAAATATAAAAGACACCTGGCACAATACCCTGCACAAACAAGTATCTAATTTTGTTATTCTCTCTGGGTTTTAGTTTTTCTCATCTCTATAATTTACAGACTTGAGATAAATGACTCCCTAGGCTTCTGATTTGCTACAGTCTAATCATGAGTCATAAGATCATTTGCACTTTAGATAGTCAATTTCACAAAATGTTCCATTTGCCCTGTGCTGTATTCAGAGAGGCTTGGTACCAGGACCCAGATTTAACATTTACTTCATTCCAGCATTTCCTCATTGGAATATGGTGCAATGGGAGGTGTCTGGTGTTACATATTACCTCCTGTCAGATTATTTCAACCCACACATTTCTCTCTCCTGTGAACTCATTGCCCTATATTACTAGGCATTCACTCAGTTCCTTCTAATACAGTTTGAGCACCTCTTATCCAAAATACTTGCAAAAAGAAATGTTTCCTATTTCAGAGTTTTTTAGATGTTGGAATATTTGCATAGGCTTTACCATTTGAGTATCCCTAATAAAATTACAGAAAACATTATTTTGGACCATGCTCTTGCAGTTGGCCCCAACAGAATAGAATCACGATGACAAAGTTCACAGAACCAAGCAGTTATTTAGCTATTTTTATAAACTTCTAAAAAATCAAGACCAAGAGCATGTTGTTCAATCTCCATGTGTTTGCGTATGCTCTAGGGATTCCTGAGTTACTAATTTCCAACTTCATTCCTTTATGGTCTGAGAAGCTGCATGGTATGATTCTAATTCTTTTGAATTTGCTCAGACTTGCTTTATGGCCTAGTATGTGGTCAATCCTAGAGAAGCTTCCATGTACTGCTGAGAAGAATGTAAAATCTTTAGCTGTAGGATTGAAAGTTCTGTATACATCGGTGAGATCCATTTGGGCTATAGTGTCGTTTAAATCTACTGTATCCTTGTTGATCTTCTGACCGGATGATCTGTCTATTTCTGAGAGTGGAGTATTGAAGTCCCCCAGTACTACTGTATTGGGGTCTAAGTCTCCCTTTAAGTCCGTTAATAAATCTTTTAGATAAACTGGTGCCCTGTAGTTAGGTGCATATACATTGATAATTGTTATACCTTCCTGTTGAATTGATCCCTTAATCATGATATAGTGTCCCTCTTTGTCTCTCTTAACAGTTTTTGTGGTAAAGTTTATGTTGTCCGATATTAAGATGGCTACGCCCGCTCTTTTTTCATTTCTGTTGGCATGGTATATCTTTTTCCAGCCTTTCACTTTCAGTCTGTATGGATCTTTGTTGGAAAGATGTGTTTCTTGTAAGCAGCATATAGATGGGTTTTGTTCCTTAACCCAATCAGCCAATTGGTGTCTTTTAACTGGACAGTTCAGGCCATTCACGTTCAAAGTGACTAATGATAAGTGGTAACTTTGCCCTGCCATTTGCCAAAGATAAGTTCTAATATATGCTTTGAATTCCCTGTGATCTTTTGCTGTGAGGTTTCCTTCCTTGGTTTCCTTCCTTTACCTTCTTTCATATTGATGACCGTGTTTCTGTGTTTCTGTGTGTAACACATCTTTAAGCATCTTTTGCAGGGCTGGACGAGTGGCAACAAATTCTTTCAATTTCTGTTTGCAATGAAAAGTCTTTATTTCACCTTCATTCACAAATGATAGCTTTGCAGGATATAATATTCTGGGCTGGCAGTTGTTCTCTCTTAGTACCTGGGCTATATCTCGCCATTCCCTCCTAGCTTTTAGAGTTTCTGATGAGAAGTCAGCTGTGAGTCTGATTGGAGATCCTCTGAGAGTAATCTGACGTTTCTCTCTTGCACATTTTAGGATCTTTTCTTTATGTTTCACTGTGGAGAGTTTAATTACAACGTGTCGTGGTGAGGATCTCTTTTGGTCGTGTTTATTAGGGGTTCTGTAAGAGTCGGAGAACTCAGAGGGCTTCCATAGCCTTGGAAACTCATGACTGGAGCATAGGGAGATTACTGATGCCATAGACAGGAGTGTCAATTTGTTAAGTCAACAACAGGAGTCACTGTGCACTTACTCCTCATGTAGGATCTCTATCCTTAATGTGCTGTACATTGAGATTTAATGCTATAACGAGTACTCAAACAATATATTTCACTTTGTGTTTCTATGGGGGTGCAAACTGTTGAAATCCTTACTTAATGCATACTAAACTGATCCTCTGTAAAAAAAAAAAAAGAAAAAAAGAAAAAAAAAAAGAAATTATCAATTCCCAACTTGACTCTCACTGGGATTAAACATGACAATAGGTCTGCTCTGATTTCATCATCATTTAAAAAAATCATCTATTATTTTTCACTTTATGTTTCTGTGTGGGAGCAAACTGTTGAAATCCATACTTAATGTATACTAAGCTGATCTTCTGTATATTAAGATAATCGAAAATGAATCATGATGTGAATGGAAGGGGAGAGGGAGTGGGAAAGGGGAGGGTTGTGGGTGGGAGGGACGGTATGGGGGGGAAGCCATTGTAATCCATAAGTCGTACTTTGGAAAATTATATGCATTAAATAAAAGTTAAAAAAAAAAATCAAGACCAAGGAGATAAACGCCACATTTTCAAAATAGGTCAGTTTCAATTGACATAATAATGAAATGTCCTCAGTCTTAATCTTTACACACACACACAGTGACCTGGAATAATGGATTGTAAACTAATCAGTTATTTTTTACTGTTTGGTCTCCAGGTCACCATCTTACAAAGAAAATAATTGAAGTGAGAAACCTGCTTTTCATTTGTTTCTGCTTTATTCAGCCCTTTTCTGTCTATAAAACTAATTTTGTTTGCTTGACTCATCAGAACACCTAATCTATATGATCATTTCAATAGATGCAGAAAAAGATTTTTTAAAATACAACATCCTTTCATGATAAAAACCTTAAACCAACTGAGTTTAGAAGGAACCATCCTCAAAAACAGTCAAGAAATTTTATGACAAACTCACAGTCAACATCTTTTTGAATGGGGAAAAGTTGGAAGCATTCACACTAAGATCTGGAACCAGACAAGGATTCCATTTTCACCAATGCTATTCAATATAGTCCTGGAAGTTTTAGCCAAAGTGATTAGGCAAGAGAAAGAAATCAAAGGGATACAAATCGGAAAGGAGGAATTCACATTATCCCTGTTTATAGATGACATGAATCTATAAATCAAAAGACTCAAAAAGACTCCACTAGAGACTAATGGAACTCATAAGAGAGTTTGGTAAAGTTGCAGGACATAAAATTAACACACAAAAATTAATAGCCTTTGTATACTCAGACAATGTTATGGCAGAGAAAGAACTTGTAAGATCAGTACCATTCATAATAGCTACAAGTCTTTGTTAAATATCTCGGAATACATTTAACCAAGGAGGTAAAAGATCTCTACAATGAAAATTATAAAACATTAAAGAAAGTAATAGAATAAGGCACAAAAAATGGAAAAATCTTCCATGTTCATGGATTGGAAGATTTAATATCATGAAAATGTCCATACTACTGAAAGCAATTTACAGACTATGGGATCCCAATCAAAATACCAATGACATTCTTCTCAGATCTAGAAAACACAACACTAAAATTCGTATGGAAACACAAGAGACCCCAAATAGCTAAAGCAATCTGAAACATCATCCAGAGAACCTGCTGACCACAAGAAGACATGTTTACTGCTGTCTGCTCCCTCTTTCCAGCTCACCCTAGGTCCCCTTAAATGTTTCTACTATGCTTGCTAACTCTCCCCTATAAACAAAAAGGCTTTTTCCACTTGATTCTCGGGTGCTTGCAGATTTTTGAGATCAGAGTTCTCACTATTGCAATAGTTTTTTTTTTTTTTTGACTAAAGATTCTTCTTATCTAAACCTGGATTTGTTGTTATTTGATCCAAAAATACACTGTTAATTTCTTTCCTAGGCATACTCTTCATTAGATTACATTCTCCAATAAATCAACTGCCAAATTAATCTGACTTTTTCCCTTAAGAAGTCCATGTTTATCATTTCCCATCATGTTAAGATACTTGTAGTTTCTCAAATCATAAAATCACTCGAGTTTACTTTAATGCCAGTGCAGAGGACAGCTGAACACACTGAAAGTGTGATTTTATCTCCTTTATGTAACCTCCCCAAGTTTGTACCACATGGTGTAGTAGAGAACATGGGTGTTCCCTGTCCCTCTCCCTTTTGCTGTCAGAAAGATACAATGTTATTTATTGAGCTCTAATTCTCTGTAGAATCCCCCCCTCTTTGAATTCTTTAGGGTACTTAGTAATATACCTAGGTCTCATTGATTTGTCCAGTCATTCTTCAAACATTTACCCTGTGTCCAACATTTTGAAGGGAATTACGTGTACTGTGTAAACACTGCAGGCTTTTGTGTGGAGTTACAGAGAGCCCTGGGATTTTATGTATCAGTCTGAATTTCTTCAGTATTCTTCTCCCGTTTATGATAACTGCTACTACATACTTTACAGAAAGTTATTGTTAAGGTAATTCATAGACTTTACTTCAAGTAGTTCTTTCTGTCATTTGTCAGTAAATTAATTTTGCTTTTTTATGAACTATAATAACCAAACTTTTCTTGACGTCCTTTTTTCTTATAGATACTGAGTTGTTCTAATTATTTAGGATTAGGATCTGTAGGGCTACAGGGATCTAACAAAAAAAAGAAATTAACATACACACAAAAAAAATGGCCTCTCCTTTAGATTGAATTAAAGCATTATCAGGGACAATTAGGCATTGGTCTTCACGTCTGCCCTGATTTCTCCTGTAACACCTTCGTTTTAAGAAAGAATATCCCAGCCAGTGCCATGGCTCACTAGGCTAATCCTCTGCCAGCGGCGCCAGCACCCTGGGTTTGAGTCCCGATCTGGGCACCGGATTCTATCCCAGTTGCTCCTCTTCTAGTCTAGCTCTCTGCTGTGGCCCGGGAAGGCAATGGAGGATGCAATGGAGGATGGCCCAAGTGCTTGGGCCCTGTACGCGCATGGGAGACCGGTAGGAAGCACCTGGCTCCTGGCTTCGGATCGGCACAGCGCACCAGCCGTAGCGCCCATTTGGAGGGTGAACCAATGGAAGGAAGACCTTTTTCTCTGTCTCTCTCTCACTAACTCTGCCTGTCAAAAAAAAAAAAAAAGGAAAGAAAAAAAGAATACCCCCAGAATGGAATAACAAAAACAGAAACAACTTTAGATATATATTCAGTGACTAGAAAATTTAGCTTTTAAAAAATGTTCATATTTTCAACAAAAATGTGGCAATTGTCTAGGTCATGCATTTGTAGACAAAATGTGATGACCTAGCTGGGAAAGTCTGGGTTATAGCTCATTTTAGAGCTGGGGAGTTGGGGGTAGGTTGCCATCAACCACACAAAGCCACAGGACTAAGAGAAAGGGTTTCAACAGGAGATTACTGTTGCTGTTACCAAAAGCAACGAGAATAAACAACCACCAAAGTACAGTATATTTAAGAGGCACAGAGTATCACATGGACCCCAGGACTGAGGGTTGCTCATTGCCCTCACCATGGCTGAACAGGACTAGTTATGCCCCCTCTGAAGAAGAGACCATAAAGGTACTTGAATTTTTTAAGCCACCCTAAGGTTTTTGCACAGAGATGGGTAACAGAATCTTCATAGAATGGAACAGAGAAAATTCCAGGAGACACAACTTTCCTACAGGTGTCTTGCATGGTTAGAATATCATCATTAAAACAGCTTCAATCTTCAGGGATATTTATTTGGATAGAAAGATAAAGACCACTCCTCCCCTCCTCAACACTCAGACAGCTTTTCTTTATCCATGACCAGGATTTCACCATAGTGAGCCCTGTTAGACCCAAAAAGAATACAAAGAAGAGTCAGTTATAGGGCTGATACAGCTCCATGTAAGTAAGCTTTATGGGGTGGGGGAGGAGGAAAGGAAGATACACACACGCACACACACACACACACATAAACAGAAAGGTCTTCCTGTCCCTGTCTCCAGGGGAGTTAACAATTTACTATGAGTTAAAATGGTAAATGTCCTGCAAGAAATATAAATTAGTTTCTAGATGAATTTTAAAGTGGAGATTAGGAAAGACTTCATGAAATAAGTAATGTTTAATGAGTGTATGCATGTTTGAAACATAAAATTGAATTTGTACAAGCAAGGACAGAGAGTAAAAGACTGAAAATATCTTTAGAGGAGAGAGCAAATGATTCAATTTTTCTGGCCCAAAGGATACATAAAAAATATTACTGAAGATAATTCTGGAAATGTCATCTGGAGTCAATTTTAAAAGATCCTACCTGGCCACACTAAAAAGACTGATATGAATTCTGTGAAAGATGAGGAATTACTTGAAATTTTTGAGCATATAACATAAGAGCAGCATTTTAGAAACACTAATCTGGCAACAATGAATTGGTGGTAAAGTAAGAAGTAGAACTTGAGAAACGAATTAACAATATTTAAGTAGCTGAGGCCAGATGTACTAAGGAACAAAATTAAACAAGTGGCAGAGGAAATAAAAAGAAAAAGGCAAATTGAAAGCATTAGGGAAAAACTTGAAAGGATTTAGAAATTCTCCCCATTTTTCTTAGGTAAACATGTTGAAAAAGAAGGTTCTATTTGGGATATACAATTTTGGACCTCCTTCACCTTATTCTACTAAAATTTGCTTTTAAATCTATTTATTTTATTTTACTTGAGAAGCAAAGGGACAAAGAGAGGGTGGGAGACAGAGAAAGATCTCCCATCCACTGATTTAATCCTTAAATAACTGCAATGGCCTGGGCTAGGGGATTGAACCTGGCAAACAGGAACCCAATCCATATCTCCCACATGGATGGCAGGGACCCAAGAACTTCAACCATCACCTGCTTCTTCCCAGGGTGATCATCAGCAGAAAGCTAGAACTGAGAATGGAGCCAGAACCCAAACTCAGTCATACCCAGATGGGCTGTAGGCGTCCCAAAGAGCATCTTGACCATCAGAATTAGCATCTGCCCCTAAAGGTTTGTTTGTATTCCCATTCCCAAGTATTGATGGAAACCATTATCTCCAGAATTGCCAAAGCCTGTGTTACTGCTCAATCCAAGATCTCCTGTGATTATCCTCCTGTTACTCAGACTCTGCTCTCTCTGGCAGTATCCCTGATATCATCATCATTCTTATGTTTCCCTGAAGACTACCTTCATTCATTCACCTTTACAAATGTTTTCCTAGTTCCCATTACTAAAAATACTATACTGACTAAACCTGTAAAACCTATCTGATCATGATCATTTATCACTGGCAAGACCAGACAGAACAGAAATGTAATTTAATCTTTCATTAAATTTCCTTCCCAAGTCTAAGGACAATACTGTACCCAAAATCTTAGATTTTGGCTAACTATCAAGGCCAAATGTTAATGTTTTTAAAATATTTTACCTAGCATAAGTTCTAGTCATGTTTCAATGAAAAAGACATTCATAGTTTTGTGCTGGAGGAATTTACAGTATATGCAGTAGGCAAGCTACAAATTGGTAAATAATACTGTAGCAATCATTATTCAAGAATCTTGTATTAACTAAATTCATTTACTTCCTAAAATGCACTTGAGGAAAATCAGCAGTTGGTGCTTTCTTTTATTCTGGTATTTATTTGAAAGGCAGAGTAACAGAGAAGAAGAGATCTTCCATTCATTGGTTCACTCATTGAAAGGCTTCAACAGTTATGATTGAACCAGACCATAGCTAGAAGCCAGGAAATCCACACAGGTCTCCCATGAGAGTTGCAGGAGCCCAATTATTTCAGCTATTACCACAGCCTTCCAGGGTTTGCATGGGTGGGAAGACAGAGGCAGAAGCTGGAGCTCAGAATTGAATCTAGGCACTCCAAAGTAGGTTGCGGACATCCTAACACCTCGGCTAAATACCCGCACCTAAATAAGATGCGCATATAAACACATACAAAATAAAAGCTATGTGTTAAATCAGTTGATGAAAATACGTCCAGAAGCAGTTTTCAGGACCTAACTTAGAAGCAATGGTTCCATAATCACTAAATACGTGTTTTCAGGGAATTTTTAGAAGATGGTTACTTCAAATAATGAGAACTGACCACAAGTAATCATATACTGTGGTAAATTTATTATTGTGAAAATGAAAAACAACAGGGTGATATTTTAGAGAATAATGTTTTAGACTTGAGTTGAGGAAAACTTTTCTAAAACAATTACCAAAGGAAGAGCTGAAACCAGAAAGATAAAAGAAGGAAGAAAACAGTCACTTTTGTGGAAATGAAACAACAGACTATGATTCCTAATTAATACTTTGCTAATACTAAAAATGCTGACATCATGAACTGGAGGCCATCCTCCAGCCAGAAGTCACATGATCATTTCCCTTCCATATCCAAGTCATTGATTTTTAGAAGTTCTCCATCTATAGGAGTACAGGCCAACCTCCATCTCCCTAACCCCATCCTACCTACTGCCACCACTAAGCAAGTCTTTCAATCAAATCCTCTCCATATCACACAAACCTTAAAACTAGAAAACAGAATCAAGACGAATCAATTGATTTTCTTTAAGGAATGGCCCTGTCAGAGGTAGGGTGGGTGCATTATCATAAGGATGGACTTGGGGGCCAGAACCTCATTCATAAATATGAGAACACTACACAGTTCAATAATTCTTGGCTGATTTTCCTAGCATCCATTCAAACAAACAAATTTCAAAATATTTTCCCAGAAAAACCTGCCAAAAGGAAATTAAAATGGGCTACAAAATGCATACTGAAAAAGATTTTAAAAATCTAAAAGATTTTAGGAAACCAGCAGAGAATTAGATTAGTAAAATTTACATTCAAATGAAGCTAACAGGGGGATTTTCTCAAGGCTTTCATCACGTCCTTGGCAATATTAGGATTGATACAAAGTGCTATATAATTAGGAGTAACCTGTAGCCCCAAATTGCCTGCCAACAAATTAGTGTATTTCACACTAAAGGAGATTGTCTTTCAAAGTTATTAAGGCAAATGGAAATTCCAACCATGGCATTTTGCATAAGTAACCTAATAGAGTAGCTGTTATCTAAATAAGAATTTTGAGTACCATAAATAAACTTGTTTACCTGGTTACTGTTATGTAAATCTCAAAATATTCACCAGATTTAATGTTTCTTTAGTATTTTTAATTTGGGATTGAACTGTTGTTCAATTGTCCTTTTATTTTTGTATTAACTTTGATGGGTTCAGCAAGAAATGCCAAACTAGAACTCATGTTTTCTGTAGACAGACAATACAATTAATTATGAAAAGTGTGGGCAGGAGATTCATCCTGCCTGGGGTCAAATCCTGGTTTAATATTTTACAATCCAATGATTTCGTAAATATTCCTCACAATTCATTTAGATCCAAACATTGCTAAGTACTGAAAAAGTATTAGGCTTTATTAGTATACACTTCTAAAAGCTTTTTTCCAGAAATGCTGTTAGGAAACCATAAAGAGAAAATTTCCTCCCAATCCAGAAAGTCTCTCCAAATAGGTGAAGAATAAAAAAAAAATTATTGAAAAAAATATAGCATGAAGGTGAAGTACATCAAAGACAATTCTCCAATAGACAACAAAGGTGAAAAGAAATCTCATCCTGTTATATAGCCAAGCAGACACAATCCATTACATAAGTTCTCAACATGGACAGTAACCCGTCTTTAAATAAAGAGATCTGTCAGCACAGTCTGATGCATATAGTTCATTCTAAATTAACCTGGAATTCAGAGTGACCACTTTTGTTTGCTAATTGGCTTTATCTAAAGGAAAATTAAACTTGTAACTTTGTAAGTAACTAGCTTTGCACCTTGGAGGAAGGCACCTGCCAGTTAGGCTCCTACCTTAGAGCAGAAACTGGAATATAGAGACACAATTACCACTAAAAATTACATTTCAAAGGGATGATTCTCAGATCCTTTAGTGCATATTCCTGGGTGCTTAAGAGTCTTACTTAGCTTATAAAAAGATTTTCCTACATTTCATTTGTTTATTTTTATTTGGAAGGCAAAGATCAAGACAGAGAGATGTTTCATCTGCTGGTTCACTCACCAAGTGCCCACAATAGTAATAGCTGGGTCATGGCAAAAGCCAGAAGCCTGGAACTCAATCTGTGTTTCCCATTGTGGATGGTGGAAGGGACACAAGGACTTGAGCCATCACCACTGCCTCCTAGGGTGTGTGTTAGCAGGAAGCTGGATCAGAAGCTGAGACAGGACATGCACTCAAGCACTCCAATAAGGAATGTGGGCAGCATAAGTGTGGCTCAACCAGCTGCACCACAACACCTGTCCCCAGACTCCTTATTTTCAGTTTGTATTTAGCCTGATAATTCTAATTTCCATGAAGTAACCTAATTTTCATATTTACTTTGAAATTAAACAGAAGTTCTTCTAGATTCTCCTTTCTAAAAGTTTTAAGTTTTTTATTATGAATTTTCACTGTGCATGTTTCAGCTGAGCTGTCTTTTCAAATAATTTTTTTAATTCTACTTAAAATTATTTCTAACACAAATATAGAAATTATGCATATTTATTAGGTACTAGGTACTATGTGATGTTTTGCTACATGTATACATTATGTGATGTTCACAAGGTGAATGCATCTATGTATTCAAACATTTAAGATTTTCTTTATGGTGAAAACACCTAAAATTTTATCTTCTAGGAGTTTTTAAATAAATAAATACACAAAACAATAATATCTTCTGTAGTCACCTTTCTGTACAACAGACCCCAGACCTTTTTACTCCTATTCAGCTATAACTTTTAACAACTATAGCGCTCTGCATCCCTCCTTCCCCACTTCTCTCCCCACCATTATAGTTCTAACTTCTCTGAGATGACCTATTTTTGTATATTCCACATAAGTGAGATTGCTTAGTACTTGCCTATCTGTGTTTCTCTTATTTTTCCTAACATAATGACTTCTAGTTCATTCATATGCTTAATTATTTTCCCTTATTTTTCACGAGAGCACTCAGCATAGGTCCACATTGATCTAACAACCAGTGACTTCCCCTGAGCTTGTTGGAATGAAGAGACTAAAAGGAACGGATAAGACCCTGAGCAGCCACTGTCTTCTTTTCTTCGTTTCAAGACGTTCTAGTAGAACTCACTATTTCAAAACAGGAAAGGCTAAACTACTAAAAAAATAAATTACATAAAAGTTATTCATAATCTCCTCTTCTGCTTCCTTCAACTGTCCTGATTAAGGGTCATCGTTACACGATTTGATTTAGTCATCAGCACTATAAAGTGACCTTGGGCAGGAAGAATATTTTAAGCAAACAATAAACCAACACTTGCATGGTAAGATTTGGAAAGCATACTAAAATTGCTTTTCTCATCTCAGCTGGGCAATTTGCCTAAAATTCCCCCACAAGAGCTTTATTCTGTAAGTTTGTAGGAATACTAATTAAAATTTAGAGCCTTCCCAAACTGATAACACAAAGCACCCTGCATGGTCATATGCTTCCTAGGGAGACCAGTATAACAAGATATTTACAATCATGAAAGCAAACTGAGAAGCAACAATGCAGGGGCACTTTTGAGAAGTAAACACACCCCAAGGTTACTATCTGCCACATGGGATTTATTTCTGAAGAACAGATCCAGGAATGAGACATGTAAGGTAGGAGAGATTTCTAAAAATGGAGGAAAAATAAGCCATAATTCAACTTTGGCATCTATATCATTTTTCCTTTATGGAGAAAGTAACTTAGAACAAAGCCTGAGCGATACATATGCTCCCTGTCCTTCCAGCAAGCATATAGTCATAAGAGCAATCCCTGAGAATACTCAGATACAACTGTAAAGAGGAACTCATTTTCATCATGACAATAAAATATTATTACTATCCTCTGTAAACAGATCATGTTCTATCTTCCTTATGGGACACTTCAACAGCCTTGCAAAACATTTAAGATTTAAAGGAAGTCAATAATGTCTGCTTTCTCAGTTTGGGAAGACACATATGTACAAAATATGAGGTGGTTATTAATGTTTAGAACATTATCTTTGAGCTTCATTTTGAAGAGAAAATTAGAAAAAATATATTCTGTTAAAAAGGTAAAACAACTGTCATATAAATATAACATGGGCATGTGTCAATGATATTATTTAGTCCATAGTCAATAAAGGAAACAGCAAGATGTGGGGGGAAAGCCTATTTCACAGATGAACTCAAGGAATATAATGGAAACTGAAAATACAAAAGTGGATACTAATGCATACAAAACCAGCTGTTTCCCAGAGGTGAGGCAGGAAACAAACTTCATCTCCACTGGACGAAATTCAGTTGTGTTTCAATATATCAATTGTCCATAAGGATTATAGTTGTAAAATAACTCAGCCAAAGACGATAAAAGTCACAGAGCCCTACAGAAGCAGATAATCCAGGATGTGACTAGATATTGTCCAGTATTCCACTGAAAGCCATTACCTACATTAATATTTTTCCATTTTAAAGTCTTCCATCACATTTTTCCTTGACATAAATGAGGCAATATTTTTCATTAGTTTTGGCCACACTGAGGCATTAGAAAACACTGGCACATTCACTTTTAATGGATGTCTTTAGTCTACTTCTCTTTAACTTCTTTTTATTTCTTCAGTGCTGCTTAGTAAAGAGCACATTCAAGAGCACTATATAATTATAAATTATTTTTGGTTTTCTTATTGTTGTCATCACTCAATAAAGCTATAGTGGGACTACATAGTATTTCAGCTAACCCTTTTCCTTGAAGACACTAAAAGTAAATTTACAAAAAAAAGCAATGCTAATATTTATGTATAGTTAGGATTACACTCTAATCCTATAAAATCAAATATATGTTCTAAAGATTTTTTAAATGAATGAACTATCATAAAAATGTGGACCAGAGATACATCAAGGCTCTTCATTTCATATTCATTTCATATTCCCACCACTTATGATATATTGCATTAGCCCATTCTCTAAACCCTTACACAAACAGATTCACAAGGGCAAAAATTTGAAGAGTTCCTCATCATTTGCCCTGTCTCTCCAAAATTCTGCATTATTCTTTGTGTTTCTGTGCAAGTATAGTGTTCCTTGGACTCATTTTTATCATTAGCAGCTGCAGAACCACTTGTCAGAAAATCATAGCTCACTGCTAACCAAAGACAAATGTTAAAATATGAATGGAACCTGAAAGTAAAGTGCATATGTTTTTCATATTGTTAATCTCAGTGACTATAAAGGTAAGGCACGGCAGCTTCAAGTGCTAGGGAGGTTGATAGATTTTAGATTTTATCTTATATAAAACTCTTCAAAATGGAACCTTAAAACAGCTAATATAAGCAATTTTGTCCCAAAAAATCAAATAGCCATTCTAATTTGTAAATGAGTCTATGCATGCTATGTTGTCATCATCATGTTTAATGTCCAATATCGCATCCATCTGGGAGCAGTTCAGAATTTGTGCATCCCAAATGTCAAGGTATTAGGCAGCAGGTGTAGTGATTAGTTAATGTGATTATAACAGAAAAAAACTTTTTAAAAAAAGCCTATTTGCTACACAAATATCTGAAATTTTCACAATAGGAAATCCTATTTAGAACTCCTTATTAAAAAAAACTCTCAAATAATAGTCCCTGGGAGAGATAATACAGCAGCTTGAATTGTTAGTGACTACTATTAAATCCTTTCTGATTGGCAACTTTGGATAGGAAAAAAGAAAAGAAGATTCTAGGGAAGAAATGGAACCAGGATGGAAAAGGAACACTGAGATATCAAAGACAAACAGCATCTAATGTATAATTTTTTTCTGGATTCCAATATTGTTTATTCCTCTCCTTTCTTAAGTTTCTCTGGTAAATAATTTTCATGGAAGATTCAAATTTATGCATAATGTTTATTGAATAAAGTGGATAAATCCAATCCTCAAGAACAGAAGAGATAATCTGGTTAATGCATGTTTTATAAGGTAAAGTGTGAGCATAAAGTACAGGTTGCACTCTGAAATTTAGGCTAAGAGATGAAGTTTTGTTTGTAAGTAATTGTGAAGATAACAATACTTGGCCATTCAAAAAAGCAATGCTTTTTCAAAGCAGTCTAATGGGAAGCTCGGCCACTGCTATTAAGACTTTTGACATATTTTTTAAATGACTTGAGACTAGGGTGTTCTTCCTAATGTGCTCTTCACCTGTTACTTTTCTATCAAGTTTCATGTAAAATCCTACCTCCTCTATGAATACCATCACTGATTACTTTATTCAGATGAGACTTCTGTTCAGAATACCAATTGAAATGCATGTGTTTAGACTTCATAAGCCATTGTTCTCAGCTGAATCCCAAGACAGTCTTCAAGTTTCCTATCCATTGGTATAGATACTCTGTATAATCCCCTCCCCTCAGAGGCAGGCATGACCTCTGTGATTAAGTCACTACATTTGTTTGCCAGAGTTGCCAAATATTATGTGTTTAAACAACAAACATTCATATTTTCACAAGTCTAGAGGCTAGAAGCCAAATCAAGATTTCGGCAGAGTGTATTTCACTCTGAGGCCTCTTTCCTGGCTTGCAGATGTCCTGCTGTGTCTTCATATAGTCACTCCTCTGTCTGTGTGTGAAGGTGCTTTATCTCTCTCTCATTTTAAGGATAGCAGTCATATTGAATTATAACTCACCCACCTGACCTCATTTTACAGTAACTACCTCTTTAAAGGCTCTCTTGCCAGGTACAGTCACATCCTGAAATACCAAGGGTTAGAATGTCAACATAGGCACTGGGAAGGGGGTGTCACCATTCAACCCATAACAGTTATGAAACAGTGGCTTTGAGTTCATCAAAAAGCAGGTTAAAAGAACCTGAGAGGACCCAGGAGTTGGAAACAGACTTGGTGCAGCTAGTAAGACAGCAGCGGTCTCCATCCGATCACCACCTGGATATATTTGCCTGCGTGAGCCTCCAAACAAGGCAAATCTTTGACTTCAAGCTTGTGTAAATTTCAGTGGGACTCCAGCTAAAATGGACCAGGTTACTGGTCTGCAAAAACAGTGATGCAAAAAAATTTTGTTTTAAACTACTAAGTTGATGGCAACTGCTGACACAGCAATTAAAAATTAGCAGAACCACTTATGATATATTGCATTGTGTTTTCATTTGTTTACAGCTTGTGTTATTCCAAAGACTCTACTGCAATTATTCTAAGTATGGGCTCTAGAATATAATCCTGCCTCTATTCTTTAAGTTTTGTGACATTTTGTATGTAACTTCACCACTCTGTGTTCAGTTTTCTCAGGTACATATATCAACAGGGAATAAAATCTGAGCTCATAGTATTGTTAATGAATTAAGGATGTAACCATAAATATCTATCCTATCCATCCCTACGAATAGTCTGGCTCTTTAAAAATACAAAACAATTATACTATTATTATATACTATACTGAAGTGGGTAAATGCTTCATTAATAAACCTACAAATGCACACCAGGATGGATGATTCCTAACATTTATTGAGGTCTGTGATGTGAAAAACATATTTCAAAATCTAATGAGACCCTGTATATTATACATAATTAAGGAAGCAAATATGGCTATATTATGAATCATGGAAAGGATTATAGAAGAAGGTTTCGTGTATTAATTGTAGAAACTCTAATAAAAATAATGGTACTTTCTGATAGTCATTTGAGAACCAAGGTAATTTTAACATATTTCAATTATTTGATTCTCTTCACAAATTCATGATTCATAAGTATTCCAATAAACTATTACTTTTGTATTCCCTCTTTTTGATCTCTCTCTAAAGCCCTGTGAATATATGCACATAAATACTTTAGAAGAAAAGAAAGTTATAACAGTAATAAGTACCTCTTTTTTTTTTTTTTTTTTTTTTGACAGGCAGAGTGGACAGTGAGAGAGAGAGACAGAAAGAAAGGTCTTCCTTTACCATTGGTTCACCCTCCAATGTCCGCTGCGGCCTGCGCACCGGGTTGATCCAAAGCCAGGAGCCAGGTGCTTCTCCTGGTCTCCCATGGGGTGCAGGGCCCAAGCACTTGGGCCATCCTCCACTGCACTCCCGGGCCACAGCAGAGAGCTGGACTGAGTAATAAGCACTTCTAACATGACAGATACACTGCTAGCTAGGATACTTGCATGCATTACATCATTCATTCAATGTATATTCGCCAAAGCAATTATTACTCTTATAACTCACTTTTCTAACTTACAAAATTTATAAAGCTAGTATATTTTACACAGATTCTCCAGTGTTAACAACCACAATGTTAAAAGTAAAATGAACAAAATCAAGAAATTTGACATTTACACAATATTATTACCTAATCCCTAGACCTTACTTAAATTTTGTTAACTGTCCCACACTGTTCTTTTTCATGCCCAGAACATAACTCAGGACTATCTATTGCATATAGTTGTCATGTGTCCTCAGTCTCACTTAATATAGATTAGTTGCTTAGTCTTTCTTTGTTTTATGAAGATTGGTTATTTTATGAGGACTAGTTATTTCCTATAATATTCCTCAAGATTAAATTAAGGTTAATCAGTTTTAGCAAAAATACTACATAAGTGATGTTGACTTCTCATATCAAAAGGCTCACGATGCTAATTCGTCCCATTTTTGAAAATGTTAACTTGGTTGATCTTTTTCACTGTGAGTTATTTATTCTTTTCTTTTCTCCTTCCTTCCTTCCCTCCTTTCTTCCTCCTCCCTTCCTTCCTCCTCCCTTCCTTTCTCCCTCCCTCCCTCCCTCCCTCCCTTTCATCAGAGTTACACAGAGAGAGGAGGAGAGGCAGAGACAGAAAGAGAGAGAAGTCTTCCATCCCTTGTTCACTCCCCAGTTGACCTCAACGGCAGGAGCTGTGCCAATCCAAAGCCAGGAGCCAGGAGCTTCCTCTGGGTCTCTCAGGTGGGTGCAGGGGCCCAAGGACTTGGGCCATCTACTACTGCTTTCCCGGGTATTCTTTTCTTAAAAAAATGATTTATTTATATATTTATTTGAGAAGCAGAGTGACAGATGGAGTCAGAGAGAGAAAAAGAGAGGTTGAGAGAAAGAAAGAGAGAGCGAGAGAGAGAGAGTCTCATCTGTTGATTCATTCCCAAATGCCCACAACAGTTGGGGTTGGGCTAGGCCAGTTATGTGGGTGAAGTGATTCAAATACTTAGCCATGATCTGATGCCTTTCCAGTAGCATTAGCAGAAAGCTGGATCAGAAGTGGAGTAGCAAGCATCCTGATATAGCATATAAGTATCCCAAACAATGGCTTAACCTATTGCACCACAACACTTGCCCCTATTAAATTTTACTTAATAAGCATCTTATTGGAATACTTCGAGGCTATGTAAATATTTTCTGATCATATTTTCATTCACACATTTAGTACCATTATTTACTCTTGTAAGAAAACAATGATTACTCTGTTGTTTATCAAAGAGTAATTGGCTGCGTTTCTAATATTATGCCTTCTACATTATGCTTTGCCCAATCTAATATTATTTAATTATTTATTTATATTAATATGAACTCATGAATTATTATTTTTCTACAGCTTATAAAATTTATCAGCAGTATTTATTTTATATTTAAATTATTTCATATTGGGCCATGAAAATCTTCGAGTTGGCACCTATGTTCTTTTGACTTGCTTCCAATATTTTTTGAACACTTCTTATTTATTTAGTTCAAGGTGGTCCAGATACTTTTCCAGGCATGTGTGAATCCAAACCCAAGCTTTTAACTTCAAAACCCATATCTTCATCACAAGACCTTATTGTAAGCCTAGGAATAGAAGCAAAAATACTTCCACAGGAGCTCTACCTCTAAACATTTTTTGAAATCCATTTCAGTGGCTTTATGGTCTCCATTCAAAATTGGATAGAAACTTTGTCCAATAGAAAATATAAATGTTTTATTCCAAGCTAGTTTTCTTTTTCTCTCTCTCTTTTTTTTAATTTATTTGACAGGTAAAGTTACAGACAGTGAGAGGGAGAGATAGAGAGAAAGGTCTTCCTTCCGTTGGTTCACAGCCAGCACTGTGCCAATCCAAAGCCGAGAGCCAGGTGCTTCTTTCTGGTCTCCCATGCGGGTGCAGGGACACAAGCACTTGGGCCATCCTCCACTGCCCTCTCGGGCCACACCAAGCTAGTTTTAAAATTGCAGAGGAAAAGCAAGTATGTTCACTATCAAAAACCTACAATTCTTAAATTAAATCTTAAGAACCTACAGTTCTAAATATGTACTTTTAGGGTGACAGTTTGGTACAGCACTTGGGACACCCGCATCCTATATTGGAGTACCTGGTTTGCATCTTGGTTCCCCCATTTTCAATCCTACTCCCTGCTAATGCCCGCCCTGTTAGGCAGAAGGTGATGGCTCAGGGACTTGGGTCCCTGCCACCCACTCGGGAGACCAGGATTGGGTTCCCAACTCCTGGCTTCATCTTGGCCCAGATCTAACTGTTGCAGGCTTTGGAGAGAGAACCAGTTGTAGGGAATCCCACAGGAGTCCCAAAAGAGTTACAGAGCACCACTAACCCAAAAAAAGAAAGAGAAAAAGCAAAACCAAAATAGAGTTACTTAAGCTAAGGCCACTAAGCACCAGGACTGCCTAGATCATCTGTCAGAACAGACACAGGAGGTGAGGCCTGATAAGGACTGGAGGACATTACATCATAAGAAGAAGCCAACCGGCTGGCTACTGCATTACTTTATCCACACTACTGCACCATGATTGGCCACACCCAGAAGACCCCTAAAACACCATTGGTTACACCCAAACACCAACATCTGATTGGTGACACACAAAAAAGATGAGCTTGTGATTGGTGACACACCAGAGCACATTCACTGCCCACCTTCCCCAGAGTGGGGATAAAAAGGCAAGTCTCACAACTGCTCTTCATCCCCTCAGGGACCATGGCTCAGTGCAAGTAAAACTCTGCCCAAGTCTTCACTGTCTGAAGCACTGCTCACCACCCTGCTGGAGCCAACCTCGCCTGGACATCCTGCCAGAACTGACATCACAGCCACACCAGACCCCTTATCAGGTGATCTCTACAACCCTTCCCCTTGCCATCTGTCTTGGAACTTCAAGCCTACTGCCCAAAGTGCCAGTCATCCCATGCCTCCTGCCCATAAGTGACTGTTCTGAGATCCGTCTCTCTGCGTGGTAATGGAAATTTTGGACTCTGGACTTTGGACTTAGACATATTTGTGACCATGATAAAAACATTGAAAATGCAGCAACATATTACATTCTTAGCCACAAGTGTTTAGATTGGTCACGCTTGTATGCTTTGTATGTGTTATACTTATTACTATTGCTAAATATTTCTGGAAGTTGCCTTACTCCTAGATGTGTGTTATGACCTGTAGACTAATGACATATTGAGTGGTATTGACCTTTAGATGTGTGCATTGAATTTATATATTGAATGGTATTGAATATTGAATAATAAATTATATTGAAAAGACTATCACAATTTTGTGTGATTCTTCCCCATGCTCTAACACATCACATTAGCCTTGTCGAGCTGCATGACAAGTGGTGCTCGCAACACCAGTGGGTGGAAGACCTCTCTTTTGTCTATCCCTGTCTCTCTGTTTTTCCAATAAAATGAAAGCCAATCTTAAATGCCCCAGCCCATGGGGTAATCAACTAGGTCACAAGGAGGGCAGACATGAATGGAGAGACAAACCAGACACGAGAAGGGAGATCAAGACAGTACTCTGATCAAGTGTCGCTCCCCCACTCGCAGAGGAACGACACCGGACCCTGCGCTGTTCTTTTTGCCCGGCCCTTTCCCAGGTTAGCTGCTGTTCCCTCACTCACAGAGGAATGACACCATCTCGGGTTAGCTGCCAGACCCACCCCCCAGCCTCCGCAGAGGGGCAGCACCCCCGCTGCGGCACACCACCGGCCGACTCTCTCAGGGGTTGCTCAGATGTTCCTCAGATGTTTCTGGTGCATGTTGTCTCTCTCCTTTATAGTCCTCTTCCACCAATCCCAACTCTGCTGCCCACACTCCAAGCACGCTGCTCTCCTCCAATCAGGAGCAGGATCAGCTCCTGCAGCTTATCAGTCGAATTGGTGAGGCAGCTGTGTAGAAGTTGCTTGCTCTTTCTCAGCACCATATTGTGGGAGATCAGATCAGAGGCATAGAATTAGTCCTAGTTCCAGTAATTTAGTCTAGTCTCGGTTGCTCCCCACAATCAAGGTCTCACTTTATTGGAGAAGGAGGTAGATTATATAGTACAAGGCAAGGATTGTAACAGTCGAGGGTAAGCAGGGGTCATCTTACAACATAGTTCAAAGGAATAATTTCACAGGAATCAGTATCAATTTGACAAAGGGAGTTCCAGCGAGTTCTTACAGCTACCAGACGTGCTTATCAAGGTACAAGAAAGAGAGCACTGAAGCCAGATGGCCAAGTGCTAACCTTATCAGTGAGCTGTACAAATGGAATTTTCTACTGAATCCTTATGGGAACACAGTTGAAGGTTAATCTAAACAAAGGCCTATACAGGGAAACCAGCACAGTGGCTCCCAACACTTAAAAATATCAAATTTTTAACACAACCAGATTGTAATTACACTAAAATCATCAGGTATAAAAAATATTGCTGTTTCTCTTGATTGGCCTTGAACAACAAAAGTTTGAGCAAAATGGTACTAATCATTGAAGGAGTTCCTAGTCTTAAATTTTAGCTCTTCATGCTGCAACCCTCTCTTCTCTTCCAGTATTTCAGGAAACTATCTCCAGTCAAACACAAATAACAATAAAGCTGCCTTCAAGATCTATACTTATCTATGTTCCTTGACCTTAAGAAGTTTGTAAATTGTGTCACTCACATATTTTTCTCTTCATCTCAGTTTTTATTCTTAGAATTATTTGAGGGTTTATAAAATAGAAAATAAAATCATTTTAATGATTTTATAAGGCATTCAGTATATAGTTTAACAGTTCAAATAATGTTTTGCCAATGGAACCTGATAATTTTGACAGAGAAAAACAATTTAAATGCTATGTAGGTACTCCATATATATATATATATATATATATATCATAAATCATAAATCATATATGACATAGTTAATAACTCATATAATTGAGATAGCAATTACAAATTAATTCCAGGTAAAATTAACCCACTTGAGCAGCAGTAATTTCTCATTTCAGCTCCTGTCTACCTTCAATTTGATATTTATCTTTTACAGTTGGAAAAAATCAATTCCTGTCTTTCAAAAATTGGCAGGTATTAATACATAAAGATTATTCATAGTCCAATCTGTCAAAGATGTAGTTTAAATAAAAAATAATTCAAAGTCACCAAAATAGACATAGATATGAGACTTGTGAAGACATATATTTATAACACTTGTCAAAATTGATACCTCATAATGCCTCATAAAGAAAAGCCTGCTCAAACATTTCCATCCAGAGGAAGGAGGTATAATTATACCGATTATGAATACAAGTTACTTTATCAAAAATTATTAAAATTCATGACCATGTATATTTCCTCAAAGATTTTAATTGTCTTATATTTAATTGTAACCTATTCTTACAAAATTTGTGAAAGCAATTCCCATGAGATAAGTAAATTGGGGTTTATTATACAATTAATATAATCTCTGCATTTGCTGGATCACAGTTGATACAATATGCATGGTATATAAACCTAAATCTATACCCCACTAAGTTCATCAGGTCTAATTAATAGTGCTTTGCACAAAAAGTGAACAAAAAATTGGATTCATCCATTGACAGACCCATTCCCCTTACTGAAGCTGATGTTGGCTTTCTATGGTGTTCCTGCTGACATTAGGATTCCAGAAGTCTGGTGCAAACATGAGACATACATACATAAAATTACTAATTATTAAATTAACAACAGGAGTCACTGTGCACTAACCCCATGCAGGACCTCTGCCCTCAATGAGTTGTATTATGAGAGTTAACTGTAAAACCAATTCTCACACAGTTTTTATTTTTTGTGTGTATGTGCAGGTGTGTGAAAATTGATGAAATCTTTGCTTACTATAGAGTTTGTCTTCTGTGTACAAAGTAAGTTGAAAATGAATTTTAATGATGAATGGGACTGGGAAGGGGACAGGGAGGTAAAAAGGGGTGGGAGGGCAGGTATGGTGGGAAGAATCATTATATTCCTAAAGTTGTACTTACGAAATTTGTATTCCTTAAAAAGTAAATTAATTAATTAACAAAAAAAAAATGAGACATAGAAAACATGCCCCAAATTTGGAGACCCAGGAGTTCGAAGGTAAGTTCTGTTTATTGTAGTTTCACTCTGATAATTGGGGCTCTTTTCATATTTTACATTCTGGGGGAAGCAAGACACAGAAGTTCATGTTGTGTGTTAAGTAGGAAGAAGAAGGAAAATGAGTCAGCCATCTCGGTCGAAGTACTATAGATAATACACTCCATTGTAGGGCTTCTAGGTATGAATGAGGCTTGCTTGTTCTGTTAACACATGTTTCATTTGTGTCACTTATTTCTTCTTATATTTCCCCATTCCAGATAACACCCAAGGAACTGCTTAGCAACACCAAGATCAGTGAAATAATATCTGAATATCTGTCCAATGTACAAATACAATATACCTTAAATGAGATGTCATGACTGTTTAATTTCTTGTCTCATGTATCTGTACTATGTAAAGCAAATTCACAGAACAAATACAAATATTCATTTTTTAGTAGAAGAGGAAAAATAAAATCCACAAGTTTTATCTAAAAGCTTATGTAACAATGAAATAACCTTCAAGTAGGATTGAAGGTTATTTACCAAGCAAATGTCTCAAAGGAGAAATAAGTAATAAGTATTAATCCAATCATAAATACTAAATGTTCAAATTAATGATATGGCTTGGTTAAAATAAATATGGTTAAAACTAATGATGATAGGGCAGGTGTTAAATGTGGAATATTGCCTTATTCAGCTTATGAGAAGGTACTTTTTAGATATATTATATCACTATTCAATTTTTTGAATAAACTTCCCTTTCAAATGTACACACTTTAAGGATACATATTCTTAAGGCATAATACTCTTTAAATACAAAGCATGTGGGTCAGTTTTTATATGCTGTATTGATATGGCACTAAAATCATTTAATGTATCTCCTTCTAGCATTTTGAAAATTATTATTATTTATTTGAAAGGCAGACTGACAGAGACAGAAAAGGAAACACAAACAGAGAGAAACTGACTTTCATTGGTTCACTTCCCAAAGTCCCCATAACAACTTGGGTTGTGCCAGGCCAAAACCTGTAACTGGGAATTCAATGCAGGTCTCCAGTGCAGGTGTCAGGGACCCAGCCATTTAAATTATCACCTGCTGCCTTCTAGGATATGCATTAGCAGGAGCTGGAATTGGGAGCACACCTGGGACTCAAACACAGGCAATCTGATATGGGATACGTATATTGTCTTAATGGCTGTGCCAAACACTTGCCTCTTCTGATATTTATGTAATCTGCCACTATAAGCACTTTAATTGGTATCTATGAAGTAAAAATTGTGGTTTATAGTCAATGAAAAAATTATGCACTTGCTTTTAATCATCCAATAAATCAATACATTTTGAAGAAAAATTTATGAGTATTAGTATTGGTAGACTTATGAGAAAACTAGTGTACTACTGCATTTCTTAGTCTTTTTTCATTGTTTCATCTAACCTTTTTAGAGCAATAAAAATATATTTTAGCCCTTTTAAAATGTTTTCCAAAACAATATGAAATATAATTATATCTATTAGTTTAAAAGTCACAATATCGAAAAGATATACTCTGTAGAGTTATATGTCAATATATTCTGATTTATCTTTGACTAATTTTAATTCCTTTTCTCAGTAGGTTAAACAGGTATTAAGCACATTTTTCTACCTGAGCATGAGATAACCAAGTTTTCCTCCAGAAAGAGAAATTAATGAGTGCATCTAATGCATACAATGAGTTCCTAAAATACATTCAATGTAAAAGCTGGGGGGAAAAAAACTCACTCAAGAACAAAGGTTTTTGGAGTGATAAAGATTCTTTGGACAAGTTTTAGTCAGTCTTTTGAAACTTCTAGGCCCATATGTATACTTCCTTTTAATGTCCAGTCTTAGCAAATAATATTGCCAAGGCAATTAAGCAAGAATCTCCCACCCTGGATATCCAACTGCTCTTGATATTATAACCAGGGGTATCAGGCAAGACCCAGCATAAGAACATTGGCAGGGAACCTGAAACAGTTCACTCACTTGCATTGGTTTTTAGAGGATATTCCAGGAAAGCTGATATTGCAACATGATACTTACAAAGGGCCAGACCATCAGTGACAAGGAAAGCTGAAAAGGACCAGTCTGAGTCAGATTTTTTAATAAAGATGTATGCTGCTTGAGCAGGAAAAGTCCTCAGGCTTCCACTTTCTATATCCTGGACACTCTCCTAACCCTTTCTATAAAAGCCAAGGCAAACTGCTTCTCTCAGGTGGCAATTTCTTTGGGGAAATATTCCTTCCCACTGTCTTCTTTACTTGTCCCAAGTAAATAAGCTTTCCTTCGAGCAACCCTCACTTAAGGTTAATTCTTTGTTGACACCCCAAACTAATTGACCTCTCGTGCCAGCTACAATATCTGATCAAAATTCTTCACCTGAACCCTTGATATTTGCTCTTCCTGGCCTGCCTTCAGCAGGAATCCTGTTAGCTTTGTTTAGTCAAAATCTGTCCCCTCCCCACAACTTAATGTCCCCTCTCAATTTTACATCCACCAATCCCTTTCTCTGTGGCTATAAAGCCCCGCTTACCCCTGGTATATTCAAAAGAGGGCCCAGTTCTGTACTTGTGTCTGCCTTCCCTATGGTAACAGTCATCACCACTTTAACTTCTGTCTGGATTTGGTTTTCTTTGGCATGGATATCACTGTCTAGAAATGGCTCTTTTTCAAAAGGAAATAGACTTCCAACCAATTTCTGTGCTATCAAGTCAAGTGTTAATGCTTTGATCTCAGGGATGTTTCAAAGACATATTCATCAAAAAAGAACAAAAGCCAAGATAAAATAGAATAGATCATCTGAAACAAAGCTAATAAAAGGAGGAAAACTGAAATAAGTCCAGGCAAGAAGAATCAAATAATTGGGAATCGACAATTGAAGTTTAAAATGGCAAAAAAGGAAAGCGAGCTCACATATCCTCTGACATGGTACAAAGGGCAACATTCAGAGCAGAAGCAGGCAGTATTTTAATCAACGGATTGAAGATGAGTTGATAAATGAGAACACGAAAATCAAAAGGACCAAAAAAAAAAAAAAGGACTAACAAGATATATGCAAAACCAGCTTTCAAGATGCACTCAGATCTCTACTAACTTCTTCTAATTTTGAAAGTTTTTCTAAGTACATATTTTCCCCAGTATTACATTTCAAGTACACCTAATATCTACCCATGGTGTGATATCTGGCATAATATCTACCAAAAAAAGTGCTCAAATATTTCATTAAAGAAGGAATTTAGATGATCATATTTTATACAAATAGCCGTTATAACAACTGCTTGAAATATTTTCATAATTCTGTTCTATTAATGCTAAAAGAATCTCAGTTACTATGGTCCTAACATATGCATGAACTCCACAAAGGCTTGACAATGTAGACTTGCAGTAGCTCCACTTACTAATAATTTGTCTTTGGTAAATTATTTAAACTATGAATATGTCCCTGTGGTATCATAGTATTGGTACAAAGGTTATGTTTTTCTTTTCCTCTGTCTTCTTTAGAACATAGCTGAATTATAGGAGGCTAAAAATTTGGAAAAATTATGATTCTTTATATGAAAAGATTCAATGCTCAATAGATGCTTTATTTATTTATTTGAAAGTTGGAGTTACACAGAGAAAAGGAGAGGCGAGGGGGTGGGGTTCTTCCATCCGCTGGTTCACTCCCCAATTGGCCGCAACAGCCGGAGCTGCACAGATCCAAAGCCAGCAGCCAGGAATTTCCTCCAGGTCTCCTGTACAGGTGAAGGGGCCCAAGGATTTGGGCCATCTTCTACTGCTTTCCCAGGCCATAGCAGAGAGTGGAGTGGCCAGGACTCAAACTGGGATGCTGGCACTGCAGGTGCTGCTATGCCACAGCACTGGCCCCTAGATGATTTTTAAAAGCCAAATAACAAAGTTTGTTTAGATTTTTTCATTTTCTGCCCAAGTGTTACTCTCAACTTTCTGTATAATAACCAATCTCTATACCTAATTTCCTTAACAACACAGCCTTAACTTGACATGATTTTGATATAGTTTATGATCAAATACTTTTTTTCTGAAACACTGTTGAGGTTTTGTTGGCTTGTATTCTATATTAACTACCACATATCACAGAAAACATATGATATTTGTCTATTGGGAACTGGCTTATTTTACTAAGCATAATGGTCTCCAGTTGCACCCATTCTGTTGCAAAAGACAGGATTTCATACTTTTCTATGGCTGAGCAGTATTACATTTAGTCAACATGCCACAATTTCTTTATTTAGTCATCTACTGATGCACATCTGGGTTGATTCGTATCTTAGCTGTTGTGAATTGAGTTGTATTTAACATGTGGGTACAGATAACTCTTTCATACGCTGCTTTCATTTCTTTTGGGTAAATTCCCAGGAGTAGGATGGCTGGGTTCTATGGTAGATCGATTTTCAGATTTCTGAGGAATCTCCATACTGTCTTCCATAATGGTTGAACCAGTTTACATTCCCACCAACATTGGATTCGGGTATCTTCTCCAAACCCTTGCCAGCATTCTTTATTTTTTGATTTTTGGATTATAGCCATTCTAACTGGGATGAGGTAAAGCTTCACTGTGATTTTGATTTTTGTTTCTCTGATGGCTGAAGTTTCTGAGCATTTGTTTCTTCGATCAACCTAAGAAGTTTCTGAACAGCAAAGGAAATACTCAAAAAAGTAAAGAGACAATCAACAGAATGGGAGAAAGTATTTGCAAACTATGCAACTGATAAAAGATTAATATCCAGGATATCTAAGGAGCTCAAGAAACTCAACAACATCAAAACAAATAATCCACTTAAGAAATGGGCAAAGGACATATTAGGCATTTTTCTTTTTTTATGCTATTAAAATATCTTTTTATTTGTATTTAATTTTTTGCATTCTAAATTTTTTATTTATATAAGGTGAACAAATTTCATATATTTCGTAGGCAGATAGATAAACAGATAGATAGATATTTAGAAGCATAGTGATACTTCTCACCTTACCCTTCCTCCTCCTTTCCTTCTTATTTTTTCTTTTAATTTTTACAAGGATATACTTTCAGTTTATTTTATAATCATAAGCTTAACCCTTCACTATGTTAAAAATTCAAAAAATATTAAGCAGAAAACAACAGTGGAGACAAAGCTGTAAACAATAATCAAATTTAAAATGTCAATTTTGTTCTTATATATTACTTTTTTGTACTCTATTAGTTTTCACAGATTATGATGTGTGTCTTTTCGGGACTGGCTTATTGCACTAAGCATAAACAGGCATTTTTCAAAGGATAAAATACAAATGACCAAACACTTTTTTAAAGATGAAAGCTGGATGTAACACTGATTTTTCAACTTACAATTATAATCTAATTTAAATTAGGTCTAGTTTGTCATATAAAAGGATGGGTATGAATTGCAATGGATATTTACAGTTCACTTACATGAGGGAAAATATGTAGATTTTTGAAAAGCAGGTCTTTTTCATATGATGATAAAGTATAGGAAGGTGCCGGCACTGGGGCACAGTGGGTTAAACTGCTGTTTGCTAGCATCCCATATCAGAGTGTTAGTCTGAGTGCCAACTACTCTGCTTCTGAACCAGTTGCCTACTAATTCTTCTGGGAAATCAGTGAAAGATGGTGCAAGGGCTTGAAGCCCTGCCACCCATGTAGAAAATCAGGATGGATTTCCTGATTTCAGTGTGGCCCAGATCTGGCTGTTACAGCTATTTAGGATGTGAATCTGCAGATGGAAGATAGTCATTCTAAAACAAACTCTCTCTTCTTCTCTTTCTCTCTCTCTCTCTCTGTGTGTGTGTGTGTGTGTGTGTGTGTGTGTGTATCCTTCTACCTCTGTCACTATACCTGTCAAATAAACAAATTCTTATTTTAAAAAAATAAATTATTAGTAGGCTCCCTCTTACACATGTACAAAGCCCCCTGGAAATAGTTTAGTAACTGGAAGATAATTCTGATTTGCAACTTGACCCTATCTATAGAATGTTATTATATAACTAAACATTTTAATCATGCCAAAATCAAAGGTTCCCAATCCTAATCATCAATTGTAGACTTGTCTTATTATGTGACTGAAAATAAAAGAGGAAAGAAAGCTCACGTTTCTTATTAACAACTGGATACATTAGGACTAATGACTAATTCTCAGGACTTAGATTTCTAATCTGTAAAACAATAAAGGGGCCTGTATATGGGTAAAAGGAGGGAAAAAAACAGAGGGCTTGGTATATGCACAATATAAAAGAATTAATGAATGGGATTGATTTTTTTTCATATTCTTTTGTGTCCCTCAAATTTTCTTCTGGCCAAACCTGGAGTAATTTGTGAGTCCTGGGGAGAAGGCAAGAGAGGAGGTAATTTGTCAAAGAGCTGTGTCTTGAAAGCCTCCTCCAAATGAGAGAAATACAAGGAAATACAAGTTTAGCCAGAATGGAGCAAAAGAATAGATAGACCTATTTTATAAGCAGCAAATTCTCAAGATGGTCTTCATCTGGGAGCAGCATGGTGGCAAAAGAGGCATATTAGGAACAAATTTTCCATTAGAAATGAGCACAGTGGCAAGAGAAGTGGTATATTAGGTGTTGAGTGACAAAAGAAAAGATAAAAATATAAGATAGAAAAATTGATAGTCACAGTTGACTGCAACAACGTGGGACAACTGAGTTCAATTAGTATGGAAATAGTATAGAAAAATTCAAGTCTTGTGGTAGATAAACCAGAGAGATACAACTTTACTGTCATTATCATCACCCTTTTGTGTGGAACAATCAGGAAATGAGGGAAAAAAAGTTTTACATTTTATAGAAATATGATTAGGAAAGCAGATAAATGACATTCAGGACATTCTTTTTTCATTTTGAGGTTTTGGCCCAGAGCCCTTTGTTTACTTGGCAGCTGACAAATAAAATCACACTGTTGTGGAGTAGGCATTGTGGCATGATGGCTGACATCACAGCTTGGGATACCTGCAACCCACATCAGAGGGCTGATTCAAATTCCAGTTGTTCTGCTTCTTATCCACCTTCTTGCTAATGCATCTTGGGAGGTAGCAGATTATCAAACAATTGCCTGAAGCCCTGCTCCCAGTGTGGGAGACCTGGATGGAGGTCCTGGCTCCTGGCTTCAGTCTGGCCCAGCCCTTGCTGTTGTGACATTTGCAGAGTGAATCAGAGGAAGGAAGATCACACACACACACACACACACACACTCTCTCTCTCTCTCTCTCTCTCTGTGTATGAGTGTGGGTGTGGATGTGGGTGTGGGTGTGAGTATGTAGTTAGTCTGCCTTTCAAGTATGAAAAAATAAGCATTTTAAACCACCCTATTGTGTTAAAAAACATGAATTAAAAATGAAGATTTACAGAAGGACAGAGAAACATAGAAGATCTTCTAATTGCTGGTTCACTCTCCAAATACCCACAATATGCAGGGCTGGGCCAAGCTTAGGAGCCAGGAACAAAACCCTGACTCTCCACAAGGGTGGCAGGGACTCAGGTTCTTAGGCATCCGCTGCTGCCTCCCGGTGTGCACATTATCAGGAAGCTGCAATTGGAAGCAGAGTCAGGATTCGAGGCCCTCTAGATAGAGAATGCGAGCATCCCAAGTGACATCATAACTACTATGCCAAACACTCCTAAAAACACATTTTTTAGAAATGACCAACTAAATCTAGGAAATTTTTTTGTAAATCATTTAGCTTGACTGTTGAATTTGAAAATAAAAGAAAATAAACTTACTCAGTTTTGAGTTCTCACAAGTCTACTTAGTTATAACTTCCAGATCATCAAACTAATTAGTATGAATCATAAAATCTAACTTTTACCATGCCTGTTCATGATTTAACATGCTTTATGATTAATTTTCCTACTTAGGCAATTGTCTCATCCTTTGAGAAAGAACAATTTAGTGTAAGTGACAGAGCCTTTCTCATGGGGCTCTTTTCAATATCTGTGCCTGAATGACTTGTACTTCTTATTATTTCCACTACAGTAGTCAAATATCTGCAGAAATCTGAGTTCTTTCATGAATTTAACAGGGACAGAATTTGGAAAATAAATAAAGTTGACAAATGTATCTTTACTGGATTTTATGACCACATCCATAACTCTTCAGGAGACACTCTTTAGGAGACAGGAGAAATAAGCAGAGAATAAATATACCATTAAAATTTAAAATGCTGGATACAGAGTGAATATAAAACATGTAAGAGAATGTACAAGTTGTAGAAAAAAGTAATAGAAATGAAAAAGATGAGACGAAAAGTCCTTGGAATCCGTTAATAACAACATAACAATTCAGTAGGAGGAAAATAAAATGCAGACATATATGTTTAGGAAGAAATTCTCTTTCAAGATGCAAGTTGAAATTAAACAAAACAGGGGCCAGTGCTGTGGTGCAATAGGTTAATCCTACACTGTGGGGAGCAACTCAGACTAGACTAAGTTACTGGAATTAAGACTTATTCTATGCATCTGCTCTCCCACAATATGGCACTGGGAGAGGAGTAAACAACTTTTACACAGCTGCCTCCAGTTCAACCAGTAACCTGCAGGAGCTGATGCTGCTCCTGATTGGAGGAGAGCAGCGTACTCGGCGTGTGGGTAGCAGAGTTGGAATTGGTGGAAGAGGACTATAAAGGAGGAGAGAGACAACATGCACCAGGAACATCTAAGGGGAACATCTAAGGGGAACATCCGGATAACATCTGAGCAGCCCCCGAGAGAGCCGGCCGGCGGTGTGCCGCTCCCCCACGAAAGTGGGGAAAGTGGCAGGGGGAACCACCCTTCCACGGAGGTGGAAGGGACGGCAG
Organism: Oryctolagus cuniculus; assembly: GCF_964237555.1. NCBI lineage: Eukaryota > Metazoa > Chordata > Mammalia > Lagomorpha > Leporidae > Oryctolagus > Oryctolagus cuniculus. Next base: position 50,092,750 of record NC_091446.1, read on the forward strand.
CCAACCCGGGAAGGACCAGCAGCAAACCCGGGAAGGGCCGAGCAGACAAAAGAACAGCGCAGGGTCCTGTGTCGTTCCTCCATGAAGAGGGGGAGCGACACTACACCTGCATCCTATCTGGGCACCGGTTTTAGTCCTGGCTGCTCCTCTTCTGATCCACCTCTCTGCTATGGCCTGGGGAAAGCAGTAGAAGATGGTCCTGCACCTGTGTGGAAGACCCCGTAAGAAGCTCCTGGCTCCTGGCTTCAGATCGGCCCAGCTCTGGCTGTTGTGACCTTCTGGGGAGTGACCTAGTGGATGGAAGATCTTTCTCTCTGCCTCTCCCTCTCACTCTGTATAATTCTACCTGTTAAATAAATAAAATCTTTACAAAAAAGAAATTAAACAAAATAAGTTAAAGCCTTCTTAAATCCTCAGACTCAAGACTGATGTAGAATGATGCTCAAGGAACTGACAGAGTATATGTAGTCAGCATATCCATGCAAACCACCTCAAGTTCAAATGGGGAATCAATGAACATAAATGTGAGAACTCTCTATAGGGATAGCCAATATCCCAGACTAAGGAAGAACTCTCAATGCTACTTTCACTCTGATAATAAAATGTGGTTCTATTGTTCTTACAAGAAGGAAGAAAAATTGTAGCTCTAAACATATATTTACATTGTCATTAAGTAAAAGCAATGAATTATTTTATACTCAAAATGAACTGGTTGCTTAATTTTTTTCTATTCTTTTATTTGTTTGAAAGGCACAGAGACAAACACACACTGAGACAAAGAAGGATAGACAGACAGAGATTTTATATCTGTTCACTCCCTAAATGTGTACAACAGCCAGGGCTAAAGTAGGCTGAAACTAGGAAACCGAAACTCAATATGAGTCTCCAAGGTGAATGGCAGGGACCAGGTACTTGAGTCATCATCTGCTGTTTCCTGGGATGTGCGTTACAGGAAGCTGGAGCTGGAACTCAAAATCAGGCACTATGATATATGTATGTCTCAAGAGGAAACTTAATTGTCTTACTACTGCAGCACCAATGCCCACCCTAGTTGAATTTCTAAAGATCCCTCATGATGTTTTTCATGTGAGTTGGAATTCCATACATTCTGCAATTTTTCCTGCAAACTTTCATTTTGAACGGTGTTTTACACGCAATTCTATATTTTCCTATGCTTATACAAGACTTTGCTATCTACTTAGACCATACTAAGCCAGGAAACGTGAAGGATTTCTAACTAGAAATTTTTTTATAATTTTATCTTTTTAACTTTTATTTAATAAATATAAATTTCCAAAGTACAACTTTTGGATTGTAGCGGCCTTTTCCCCCCATAACCACCCTCCGACCCACAACCATCCCATCTCCCATCCCATTCTTCATCAAAGTCAATTTTCATATCTTTTATATAGAAGATCAACTTAGTATATACTATGTAAAGATTTCAACAGTTTGCACGCACACGGAAACACAAAGTATAAAGTACTGTTTGAGTACTAGTTATACCATTAATTCACATAGTATAACACATTAGGGAAAGAGATCCTACATGGGGAGTAAGTGCACAGTGACTCCTGCTGTTGACTTAACAATTGACACTGTTATTTATGGGCATAAGTAATCACCCAAGGCTCTTGTCATGAGCTGCCAAGGCTATGGAAGCCTCTTCAGTTCGCCAACTCCGATCTTATTTAGACAAGTTCATAGTCAAAGTGGAAGTTCTCTCCTCCCTTCAGAGAAAGGTACCTCCTTTTTGATGGCCCATTCTTTCTGCTGGGATCTCACTCAGAGATCTTTCATTTAGGTCATTTTTTTTTTTTTTGCCAGAGTATCTTGGCTTTCCAATCCTGAAATAATTTGGAAATATTTTTTGCCATCTTGTTGGCTGCCTCTTTACTTTCCTGACTGTTTCTTTGCAGTACAGAAACATCTCAACTTGATGTAATCCCAATTGTTAATTTTGGATTTCACTGCCTATGCCTCCAGGGTATTTTCCAAGAAGTCTTTGCCTGTGCCTATATCTTGCAGGGTTTCTCCAATGTTCTCTAATAATTGGATGGTGTCGGGTTGTAGATTTAGATCTTTAATTCATGTTGAGTGGATTTTTGTGTAAGGTGTAAGGTAGGGGTCTTGCTTCATACTTCTGCACATGGAAATCCAGTTTTCTCAGCACCATTTGTTGAATAGACTGTCCTTATTCCAGGAATTGGTTTTAGAGACTTGATCAAATATAAGTTGGCTGTAGATATTTGGATTGATTTCTGGTGTTTCTATTCTATTCCATTGGCCTTTCCATCAATTTCTGTAACAGTACCATGCTGTTCTGATTATAACCGCCCTCTAGTATGTCCTGAAATCTGGTATTGTGATTCCTCCAGCTTTGTTTTTGTTGTATAAGATTGTTTTAGCTATTTGAGGTCTCCTGCATCTCCATATGAATTTCAGCATGATTTTTTCCAGATCTGAGAAGAATGTCTTTGGTATTTTGATTTGTATTAAACTGAATCTGTAAACTGCTTTTGGGAGAATGGACATTTTGATGATGTTGATTCTTCCAATCCATGAGCATGGAAAATTTTTTCCATTTTTTTGGTATCCTCTTCTATTTCTTTCTTTAAGGTTTTGTAATTCTCAATGTAGAGATCTTTGACGTCCTTGGTTAAGTTTTTTCTAAGGTATTTGATTGTTTCTGTAGCTTTTGTGAATGGGATTGATCTTAAAAGTTCTTTCTCAGCTATGACATTACCTGTGTATACAAAGGCTGTTGATTTTTGTGCATTGATTGTATATTCTACTACTTTGCCAAAGTCTTCTATGAGTTCCAACAGTCTCTTAGTAGAGTTCTTTGGATCCTCTAAATAATCATATCATCTGCAAAGGGGGATAGTTTGACTTCTTCCTTCCCAATTTGTATCCCTTTACTTTCTTTTTCTTGCCTAATGGCTCTGGCTAAAACTATATTGAATAGCAATGGTGAGAGTGGGCATCCCTGTCTGGTACCAGATCTCAGTGGAAATGCTTCCAACTTTTCCCCATTCAATAGGATGCTGGCTGTGGGTTTTTCATAAATTACTTTCATTGTATTGAGGAATGATCCTTCTATACCCAATTGGCTTAGAGTTTTCATCATGAAAGGGTGTTGTATTTTATCGAATGCTTTCTCTGCATCTATTGAGATAATCATATGGTTTTTCTTCTGCAGTGTGTAAATGTGTATCACATTGATAAATTTGCAAATGTTGAACCATCTCTGATACCAGGGATAAATCCCACTTGGTCTGGGTGGATGATCTTTCTGATGTGTTGTTGCATTCTATTGGCCAGAATTTTATTGAGGATTGTTATGTCTATGTTCATCAGGGTTATTGGTCTGTAATTTTCTTTCAGTGCTGCATCTTTTTCCAGCTTAGGAATTAAGGTGATGCTGGCTTCACAGAAAGAATTTGGGAGGATTCCCTCTTTTTCGATTGTTCTGTATAGTTTGAGAAGAATTGGAGTTAGTTCTTCTTTTCTGGTAGAATTCAGCAGTGAATCCATCTGGTCCTGGGCTTTTCTTTGTTGGGAGGGCCTTTATTACTGTTTCAATTTCTGTCTCAGTTATGGGTCTGTTTAGGTTTTCTATGTCTTCCTGGTTCAATTTAGGTAGGTTGTATGTGACCAGGAATCTATCCATTTCTGATAGGTTTCCCTGTTTGCTGGCATACAAGTCCTTGTAGTAATTCCTGATGATTCTTTTTATTTCTGTGGTGTCTGTTGTTATGTTTCCTTTTTCATCTCTGATTTTATTGATTTGGGTCTTTTCTTTTTTTAGTTAGTTGGGCCAACGGGGTATCAATTTTGGTTATTTTTTCAAAAAACTGGCTCTTCATTTGGCTGATCTTTTGTAATGTTTTTTTGGATTGACTCATATTGATTTCTCTAATTTTATTTTTTTGTTTGTTTTTTTTTTTTTTTTTTTTTGACAGGCAGAGTGGACAGTGAGAGAGAGAGAGAGACAGAAAGGTTGTTTGTTTTTTTGACAGGCAGAGTGGACAGTGAGAGAGAGAGAGAGAGACAGAGAGAAAGGTCTTCCTTTTGCCATTGGTTCACCCTACAATGGCGGCCACGGCAGGCGCGCTGCGACCGGCGCACCGCACTGATCCGAAGGCAGGAGCCAGGTGCTTCTCCTGGTCTCCCATGGGGTGCAGGGCCCAAGTACTTGGCCATCCTCCACTGCACTCCCTGGCCATAGCAGAGAGCTGGCCTGGAAGGGGGGCAACCGGGACAGAATCCGGCGCCCCAACCGGGACTAGAACCCAGTGTGCCAACTCCGCTAGGTGGAGGATTAGCCTAATGAGTCGCGGCACCGGCCGTTCACTGATTTTAATTATTTTTCTTCTACTAGATTTGGGTCTGGTTTGCTGCAGATTTTCTAGATCCTTGAGATGAATTGAAAGCTCATTTATTTGGTGCCTTTCCAATTTCTTGATGTAGGCACCTATTGCTATAAACTTTCCTCTTAACACTGCTTTTGCTGTATCCCATAATTTTGACATATTGTGTTGTTATCCTAATTTACTTCCAGAAAGTTTTTGATTTCTCTCTTTATTTCTTCTATGACCCATTGTTCATTCAGGAGCATGTCGTTCAGTCTCCATGTGTTTGCATACGCTCTAGGGATTCCTGAGTTGCTAATTTCCACCTTCATTCCACTGTGGTCTGAAAAGCTGCATAGTATGATTTTGATTCTTTTGAATTTGCTGAGACTTGCTTTATGGCCTAGTATGTGGTCAATCCTAGAGTAGGTTCCATGTACTGCTGAGAAGAATGTGTATTCTTAAATATAGGATGAAATGTTCTCTAGATATCTGTTAGATCCATTTGGGCTATAGTGTCGTTTAAATCTACTGTATCCCGAATGTTTGGTTTTTAATAGTATCCTGTAGATTATAATCAATATTTTTTAGATTTCTAATTTCCTCTTCTTTTCTTTGGTTTGACTGTATACTTTGCTGTGCTCTGTCTTCTAAGTCTGATATTCTGTCTTCTACCTCACTGATTCTGTTTTTAAGGCTCTCAAATGTGTTTTTCATTTGTTCTATTGAATTCTTCATTTCATTTTGGTTTCTCTTCAATATCTCAATTTCATGTTCTACTAAATTCCTCATTTTATTTTGATTCTTCCTTAAGATTTCATTTTCACAAGAGATATTTTCTGTCCTGTCCTATATGGATTTCTGTAGTTCATGCATTCGTTTTTGATAACTTCTAAATGTTATTACCATAAATTTTTTGAAATCTGTACCTTGTATTTATTCTATATCATCAACTTCATAATCTTGTATTGGAGTGTCATTTTCATTTTGGAGTGTCATGATTTCTTCTTTGTTCTTGCTTCCTCAGTTTCTGCGTTTGTTGTTTGGCATTGTGAAGATATTATTTGGTTTCTTTTTTTTTTTTTTTTCGCTGTAGTGGCTTTTCTCATTATACTATGATTCTAGATTAAGTGGACTGTCTGCTTTTGGTGAATCCCTAGAGGCTTGTGGTGTGTGTGGCCAGAGAGTTCTGTTCAGTTTTTCAGGATTAAGGGTGTGCCAAAGGTGACACACTCAGGTTTGACATGGTAAATTTTCTCTCTCTCTCTCTCTCTCTCTCTCTCTCTCTCTTTCTGTTCAGAAAGGAAGTAATTCCACTCAGTTGAGCTCTACTCCTTGATGGCAACCAGTGCCTGAGCACTAGCCCCAGTGGGTATAATATTTGTCTTCTCTGTCCCAGGGACCACACAAAGGATCTGTGCAGTCCTCTGTGTAAGCTCAGATTCCCCTGCAATGTCTCTTACCAAGTAGCCAAAGCCACCCAAGTTTGTGGCGTCTCTAATGAGACTACTCACATCTCAGCTACATCTTGAGTTCTCCCACACACCCTGTTTTTTTATTTATTTTTTTTCTCAGTCCCAGTTCATAATCTGCACACATTCACTAGGTCTTAGTTTCCTGTTATTACTCCCAACCAGAGTCAAGTTTTTCTGTTTGGCTGAGAGTGGGTGCAGCCCAAAACTGGAGCAACTGTCACATATGTCCAAAGTGGCACCTGCTCTATTGTCTTGCACGCCTTTGTAAGGTGTGTGGAGAAAAAGAATCATGTCTGTACCATCTCTTTTGTTTGTTTTCTCTCCTTAGTTAATATTCGTCTGCTCTGTCCCAAAGACCACACATAGGACCTGTGCAGTCCTCAGTGTAAGCTCAGATTCCCCTGCAATGTCTCTCACCAGGTTGCCAAGTCACCGAGTTTGTGGCATCACCCACGAAGACTACTCACGTCTCAGCTACACCATGAGTTCTCCCACACACCCTCAGTTTTTTTTTTATTATTATTATTTATTTATTTATTTATTTTCTTCACAGTCCTAGTTCATAAGCTCCACACATTCACTAGTCTTAGTCTCCTGTTATTACTCCCAACCGAGTCAAGTTTTTCTGTTTGGGTGAGGGCGGGTGCAGCCTGGAGCTTGTGCAGCTGTTATGTATGTTCAAAATGGCACCTGCTCTATTTTCTCTCTCGTCTTTGTAAGGTGTGTGGAGAGGGAGAATTGTGTCCGTACTGTCCCCTTCACTTTTTTTCTCTCCTCTAGTTAGGCTGATGCACTTTCCCCCATGGGGCTTCAAGCCTCATTCCCTCTAGGCTCTTCCTGCCACTTTTCCACCAGTGTCTCGTGCTACTGTGGTTTTTTGTCTCACCTCTCCCTCAAGTGCTGGTGCAGAGTCTCTCGGCAGCTGGGGTTCGGAGCCATGGGTGCCCATGCCCTTCACGTAGGTCCACCAAGTGCCTGTAATTACAGAAGAGTTTCTGCTGCCATTTTTTTCCCTAATTGTTCCCTGAGACTACACTATCTTCACTTTTATCAATCTGTCTTCTCCTGGAATATCAGTAAGCTCACTCCCTATTCCACCATCTTGGCTCCTCCCTAGAATTTTAAAAACTCCTATGCTGAGCCTAATCCTTGCCCCTATCCAATTTATTTTCCTCCTTGTAAAAGTTTGTTTGTACTTATCTCTTAATTATGTTTCTGCCTTTTACTCTTGGAATGGACATCAGAGACATAAATGAAGAACTACATGTATATTTTTATAAAATAAAATCATTTATTTTCTTATGTCACATTCAATCAATCAATTTCACAATAGTTTAAAAGTATAATCAACTCTCAATCACAGCATCAATATTAATAAGTGGTAAACTGAATATTGTGGGTTTAAATTCTCTTTTATTTCATTGTCTGGTGAAATATATGTAACATACAAAGGAGGAAATCAGCCTAAATTTCTAAATTTAAATATATATATACCTGGTGAGAGACATTGCAGGGGAATCTGAGCTTACACTGAGGACTGAACAGATCCTTTGTGTGGCCTTTGGGACGGAGCAGAAGAATATTAATTAAGGAGAGAAAACAAGCAAAAGGGACGGTACAGACATGATTCTTTTTCTCCACACACCTTACATATATATATATATATATATATATATATATGGTTTAACCTGCATGCTAGTGATCTGCTGGTAGTAAAGAAGAAGTAGGATATTGTTATGTTTGCATCATTGTATTCTCTCACTTTATAATAGGTAGTGTGCCTTTTCAAAAGTAGGACTTCCTTTCTTAGCTGTCACCACAGTCCAAACTCTTACCAGTTATGTCTGTACCATTCTCTTGCTCCTAGCAACAGTTGCTGCGTTTGAGCAGTACTGATATTGTTGGATAACAGCACCGCCACTTCTTCAACAAAGTTTTCTTTTGAAAGCAGAAAAAAAACCCTCCTTTTAATAGAAAAGAGCCTGCTTTTCAGTACTTCCAAAATCATCCATGCTCATCCTTGCTGGGATTTGTTGTGTTACTCTCTAGAATCCTTTTATAATCCAAGCACAAGGCACTTTAAATCATCTCTAAGGTACACATAATAATGGTTCCTTATGCTTGTGGCTCTATATGTTTTAATCTAACAGGAGAAGAATTTGTCATGTTAATGCAGCTTTCTCCAGCTGTAAATAACCACAGGCATTGTGGGTGTCCTCTGCTGTTTTGAGCTTCTCCCCAGCATGAGGATTTTATTATACTTGCTAGGAAATTTTTTCTTATTTGGGGAAAAATAACTGTCATATGAAAAGCAGTTTTCAATCTTTTACGGTAATTCATGAAGTTGCAGACAGCAAGCCAGCTCACAAGAGCTAATTTACCAAATGTTAATTCAGACAATATCTAGTTTATCAACTGCCCAGTTTCTGGAATGAATTCTCCTCCTGATGCTTTTCCCAAAATGAAAGATTCTCCCTCTCTCTGCCCCGTATCCCACCAAATTTGGCTGCAGGAAAATGATGGAAGAAGAAATGCAACAAACTCTAAAAAGTTATTATAATAAGATGAAATCAAAGCCAGAAAACTAAGCCTTATAGAGATCTTCAATGTTTTAGAAATCAACCAATCCATTGTAATACCCTAAATTCAGTGCATATTTAAATAAATATGAAAATTTAGCCACAAGTCACACAGAACTGTCCAATTGATAAACTGGATTTTGGTACATCAGACTTTTATAAATTCAACGTTTCAAGATGGTGGGTAGAATGTAAGGACTTGAGGTTTACCATTGTGCTATCAACAAAGTCGTAGCAATGTATCAGAAGTCAAAGTAGAGAAAAGATTTCTACCCAGAATATATTTGAAAGGTGTTTCTGGTGTCAAGAGAACACCTCTCTATTGTTGGTGTTTGGCCTATTGATTAAGATGCAACTTAGAATGTCTGCATCCCAAACTGGAGTACCTGGGATGAAGTTTAGTCTCTGCTCCTGATTTCCCCAGAAAGCAGCAGGTGATGGTTGAATGGCTGTGTTCCTGCCACCAAGTGGGAGACCTCCATTCTGTCTGGCCCAGCCTCACCTGTTGTGGGTATTTGAGGAATGAACCAAAAGAGTATCTCTGTCTATCTGTCTGTCTGTCTCTCTCTCTCTCTCTCTCACTTTCTGTGTGTGTGTGTGTGTGTGTGTTTCTTACCCTTCTGCCTCTCAAATAAATAAAAAAGAAAAAGAGCAAAGTCTCTCATTTCCCTCTAAGAGGAGAAGGAGCGGTGTGTGACATGTGAAGCTGGATTGGAAGCAGAGTAGCCAAGACTTGGGCCAGCACTGCAATATGGGATGCCAGTGTCACAAGCAGCAGCGTAACTCTCTGCACCATGACCCAAGGCCAAGTATGATATTTATGTATGATATTTTAAATTTGATTAGAGGTATCACAATGATTATATCATCTACTAGACACATCTAATGGGAAAAGATGTTCAAAGAACACTCTTCTACATTTTAACCAGCCATACTGTCCCATGTTTGTCTTCCCCAAATCAAACACTGGAACCAGTCAAGTTAGTCCCTCATACTATTCAGTGTTTCACAACAGAGATTTAATTAATGGTGTTAAGTGAGCATACTTCCTAATTTATTATATATAGAATTAGGTTAATGGAAGAACAGAGGCAAAGGTTAATATTCGAAAGTCTTTTTTGGTTTGTATGTGGCTTGCTTGTCACCTTCTTTAGTGATTATTTTTACTCCACTATCCTGCCTTTGGGCAAAACCAAACCTCCTTTTCCTCTCTCAGTTATATCTCTGAATAACTTAGGATAAATCAAGAAGCACTCAGGAATAATAATAGGAGTTTAGCACAAGTTAAGTAAAAAATCCTCATTATAGCCATATGAGATAAGTATTGTAGTCTTATTTGTAGGTAAGTGTATTTGCATTTCACCACTGTAACAAAACACCTGAGACAATCTAACATTATAAAGAAAGGAGGATTATTCTGCCAATGATAGTGGAAGTTCACAGTTCATGATCAGGCAGGGATTAGTGGTTCAATCCCTGGTAATGCTGTTTTTGCTAAAAGAGTCCTGAAATAGAAGAGTATCACATAGCAAAAGACACAGAGTGTATCTCTAGTTTCTAGACTCTGTCCCTCTGCTTATAAATTCACCAGCATTCAATCATGGGAGCTGTGCCCCAATGACCTAATGAAATCTAATCACTTTTTAAAGGCCCCACCACTAAATACTATAAGTGAATCAAGTTTCCACCCTCTCTTAGTACCATTAACACAAGATTCCTGGGACAAAACTTCTGCATGAGTTCAGGGGCCCAATCAAGTTCAAACAAGAGCAATAAGAAAACTACAGCACTGAAAAATCGGGTTACTTGCTTTGGGTCACACAGTGAATAAGGAACAAAGTCCATGTTAGAAGGTAGGTCTGCATGAATTCAAAGCCTGTGGTCTAAACTCAGATTTTACCAAGTCTTCCAGCATCATAAATATGAAGTCATTTTACTGTGTTTCTTAGAAGTAAAAGCAAATATATTTAAAGTCATGTTTTACAAGAACACTTTTCCACCAAAAACATGATTTTCATGGGCCTGTGCTACAGGAAGTATATACCTCCTGGAGGTATCTACCTCCAGCTAATGTACGGTGTCTTACACCCTCATCCAATAGACAGCCTACAGCCAGGAGACACACTTTGTAGCTGAAATTGGATTGCATATGAGCATATTGTTTTCTTAGGGGTCATATAGTGGTAATGCCTTTGACAGTGCTTGGTTGTCCAATCTGACACTAAGAATGTGTACTTCAATTCCTTTGTTGCTACAGAAAAGTAAAAGGTATTTAGTGTACTCACTATGTGACATGATGACCTAGAGAGACAAAGCTGCTATTTGATTTTCATCTGCATCAGGAGCAGGCAATCTCAGAGACAAGGTTATGTTAAAAGCATTATTTTCTGAACACTTTCTGACACATTCACAAAATGGGCTTCCATTTGCAGCTTTGAATTTTCCCCTCATTGTTTAAGTGTTTCATAGCTTGAAGACTCCCATATTCCTCTCAAAAAGAAAACCTGAAAGTGCAAGGAAACTCAACATAATTGTTTAATTATTACAATTTAGGACCTTGAGATTTCTGATTCAGGTTACTTGAAGGTGAGTCTTTGATCCTTTCTTGATATGTGCAATTGAGGCAGAAAATAGTATTTGCTTTGCATTGTGTCTTCTCTCTTGATAATAGTTATGTAAATAGTATCAAAACACAGGGAAACATATCCACTGTAACTTCACATGTCTAGACCCTGAGTTTCTTCTTAGATAATGCTGTTTTATTCAAGCGTCAGTGATATCTAATAAACTACAGAAATGTTACTTGAATAAATAACCTGTATTATCAATAGCCAACAAACTGATCTTACCAATAATGCCATTTAAGCAGAAAAACCCTGTTAAAAAAAAACACAAAAATCTTAAAATATTCATAAAATAGTAGCAATGGAATAGTAAAGGTTCTGACTAATAGATTCATCAATAGAGCAGTGTAGAATTTAAGTACCAGAGTTAGCATCAGTAGAGGAAGACAAAAAGAAATGAAAAGGGGGATAAAGAGAAAAGTGGGATGAAAAGAAAATGGTTTATTCATACACTATAGATCAATTTTAAAATCCCCTTCTTTTTTAAGACTTTATTTATTTATTTATTTGAGAGGTAGGGTTATAGACAGTTAGAGGGAGAGGCATTCACTGGGTCACTCCACAAATAGGCGTAATGGCTAGAACTGGGCCAATCCAAAGCCAGGAGCCAGAAGCCTCCTCCAGGCCTCCCACGCAGCTACAGGGGCCCAAGCACTTGGGCCATCTTCTACTGCTTTTCCAGGCCTTAGCAGAGAGCCAGTTTGGAAGAGGAACAGCCAGGACTAGAACCGGTGTCCACATGGGATGCCAGCACAGCAGGCGGAAGATCAACCTGTGTGCCGCAGATCCAGCCCCAAAATAAGCTCCTTTTTAAAAATTCATCCTTCCTACAATCTCCCTCACTTAAATCACCAGTATAAACATATTTCCCCATCTTAAAGGCAACAAACAAAACCACATCCCTCAACTGTGAAGTTTCTTCAAGTTAATGATCAGTCTCTCCTTCTCATTTGTTAACCTACTTGAAAATTCTTGATCTACATTCAGATTTCCAACTCTTCCATCTTATTCCTCCTAAATGCTGTAATTGGCTTTCTGTTCATTTCATTCCACTGGTCCTGTCTTAACCAAGAAAATCAGTAGCATCTTTGCTATCAGCTCCAGTGGGTCTTTTTAGTTACTATCATACTTCCTCTCTATAGAATTTAATACCAATTATTATTAACCTATTTTTTAAATTTTCTCATTCTGTGACTCCCTCTTAATAATTTTTAGTTTTCTTATAGCTTGACTGCAGCCTTTCTTAAACATTTTCCTTCTATCACCTCTTAAATATTGTTTCTTACAATTCTCCCCTTGACTTGTATTTTTTTCTCCTGAGCTAGGTAGGCTCTCTCATCCTACAATCATCACTATATTTTGATGAATGCCAATCAAAAAACTCGAGCCTTACTTTCCTTGTTCTAACCTGTTACCTCTTACTCATTATTGTACATCTAGCTAAAAGTTTCTTAGTCATCATGTTTATAATATTCCAAACTCATTCTAGTAATAATCTATGTACCAAAACTGCTTTGAATTCACCATCTTAGTACTTGTAACTACTTTGTCATTCAAACAAGAAAAAAATGGAATTCTTTTTAGATCCACTGCTTTATTTAACACCTATATTCAATAAATATCACAACTGATGTTTCACTAGTTCTAATTCCTTCTTCATTTCACCTGCCTCATTTAGGATAATATTGGCCTGTTGTAGGTTGAGTAGGACATGTCTCCCCAAAACTCATGCAGATCTTTACACTCTGATGTCTGAGTGTTTATTAACAGCTGATGGATTAAGTTTGGAGACTTCACATAATTGTGGCAGCTAGGAGGTGGGGCCAGTGGGGAGTCTTTAGGGCATTTGTGGCACACACTCAGAGAGTGGTTCTCACAAGTGGATTGATTATTTGAGTTGAGGTCCCACCTACTTGTTCTCTCTGTTTCCTGGCTCAGCCTGTCATCATTCCTCCATACCAACTGTGACCAGCTTTCATCAGACACCAGACATTGGAACCGCCCAATCCTGAATTTTAACTCTAAATTGTAAACTAAAATAAATCTTTCCTTCACCAAAAAGCTCCTCTCCAGCATTTTAGTTAACATAGTGAAAAATAGACCAATACATACCCATCTTAGACTATCAGAGTGGTCTTTTGTTCGATGTTTTCAAACATTTGCCATAAGACTTAAATGATTTCTTCTTATTTAGAAAATTTTATTCTAACTTGTAACAGGACAATGAGAGTTTTATTAATATTGCCTCTATATTTTTTCAAACTCAGTTTTTCCTATTCTCTGAAAGCATGCTATGCTCTAGCCATACAGAACTATCAGTAGCTGCCTGTATGTGCTGGGCTAGCTCTTTGAAGTTTCACATTCAGTACACTTTCTTCTTGGAACTTATTGCCCCTCACCCGTTTTCCTGCCTGACTTATTCTATTTCATCCTTAAAACCAATTCAAACTTCACAACACCTGTAAAACCTTCCCATCTTCTAAATAGATGTTTGATAGTATACTTAATAACACATCATACATTTTACATAGATCTAATTAAAAAACTCTTCTGTTCCAACTTTTTGCTTGTAGGCCTATTACCCTCTAAACTGTGAACTGTTAGAAGCTGTGATGATACATCATTGTGCCTGTCACACAATGCATATTCAAAGTACTTGCAGATTAGCAGAGAGATCCAAACAATCAAAGTGACACATGCACTCTTCCAATAGAATATGTAACTAATGCTAGGTAGATACAGAGGAGCATAATGAAAAGTGATATACTCTTCTCAGCTAGGTCAGATTTATTCCTATAAATCTCATATTGAAGGGTAATAGAAGTTCATCTACTTTTGAAAACAAACATGGAAAGGCCAGTGCTGTGGCATAAGGGTAAAGCCACTGCCAGCAGTGCTGGCATCCCATTTGGGCACTGTTTCAAGTCCTGGCTGCTCCACTTCCAACCTAGCTCTCTACTATGGCCTGAAAAACAGAAGATGGCCCAAGTGCTTGGGACCTGCACCCACAGGGGGACCCAGAAGAACTCCTGGTTCCTGCCTTGGGATCAGCCCAGCTCCAGCCATTGTGGCCAATTGGGGAGTGTACTAGTGGATGGAAGACCTCTCTCTATCACTGCCTGTACCTCTCTGTAACTCTGCACTTCAAATAAATAAATAAAACTTAAAAAAAAAAAACACAGAAAGACTCTAGAAGAAGAGAAAAATCAAGTGCAGAAGAATGGAAGCATAATACAGTTCAGTCTTTGAAATTCTTACGGTGGCTAAAGCATGGATTATGAGTAAGAGAAGGGAAGGAGACAAGTGTGTAGCATGAGTGGAGAGCATCTGGTTCACAGGCCATATAAGGCCTATGAAATCAACTGATCTAGTCCTGCCAAGGCAACTAACCACAGAGGGAACTCAAAATTCAATAAATCTATAGCAGGTTAATTTTTAAAGATTTATTTTATTTACTTGAAAAGCAGAGTTCCAGAGAGAGGGGGATGGTGGGAAGGTGGAGAGAGAAAGAGAGAGATAGAGAGACCTTTCTTCTGCCTGCAATGGCCAGAGCTGGGCCAGGCCAAAGCCAGGAGCCAGGAACTTCTTCCTGGTCTCCCACATGGGTACTTGGGTCATCCTCCACAGCATTCCCAGGTGTGTTAGCAGGGAGTTGGATGGGAAGTAGAACAGCTGGGACTCAATCTTGTGCTACAAGAGGGGGCTTAACCCACTACAACACAATGCTGACCCCAACAGGCTAATTTTTAAGTCGCTAATTCTGTGTGGCCCATGAATGATATTATAAAAATCCAAGAAAATCCAGAAAAAAAGTCTCCCCACCCCTGCAAGGTAGACAGGATCCACTAGGTTTCTGACAATCATGTAAGCCTGCTAAGGAGTGACAGCTTCATCCAGGAGGAAGTTGGGAATTACTGAAAGACTCCAAGCTGGATGAAAACATGTGCCTGGTTTTGAGTGTTAGGGAGCTCAGTCCAGCAGTAATGTCCTGAATGAAGTAAAGAACAAGAATAGAGGCAGAGAAATCAGAATTTTGTCTAATGAGGGTTAAACTAAGCAGTACAGGTTGGAATAATAAGCATGGGTTCCAAATACCAAGCAGCTACTACATCTGGTCCTCATTCTGTGTTTATTATCTACCTTAACTCTCAGAGTAATTCACTGATGTAGGTGGTATTATTTTCATTAACAATGAAAAAGCAGAAGACTTGGAAATCTTTTAGCAAGCTGCTGAACCAGGACTCCAACTTCAGGACACTACTAATTCCAAAGTCCAACTTATTTTAAGAAAATCTAGAGAAATGCTAGTAGAATCCACAGGTCTTAATAACTGACTTTGTTTGAGGTAATTTTAATAATTTCACTTCCTTTAGTTATTTTATAGCTAAATGTATTTAAATTACAACACACAGCATACAAAATGTACTTGTTTGCTGACTCTACAGTCGCTGCAACTTCTACAACACCTAGGAGGATGAGATGTAAAATTAGGAGTTGTTTGCCTCTTACATTCACTGTATATATGGAAAGGTAAAACAAAATGCGTAGGGATGATGGTTAACACAGCCTAACTATGAACAGACTAGCATAGAGTCTTTTACATTTTTTCTCCTTTCTCCTTCACTGAACTCATGCACAAACACAAATGCTGCTCAAAAAGTTGCACTTCCATTGCATTTCCAAACATAAAACTGAATTTCACATGAATTTTAACAAAAAGACATTTACACAACAAGCTATTTTCCTATCTCTCTTTTTATAGAAAGCACTTTACAATATTCAGAAAGACTTACTGTTTCTTAAACTAGCTATGTCCTTAACCTAGCTGTTAACATTGTCAACTATATATAAGGGGTTCTCAAAACATTCATACATAATGGAAAAACTATGGGTTTCAAATTTTTTGCATTAACATAAACTTACTTTTTTAACTTCACTTTTCTTTGAGCTTTTTTTACATTCCTTTTCATAGAGTAGTGAGGAATAAAGTGAACAAACAGGGGCAGGTGTGTGGTACAGAGGTTGTAGCCACCTGGGATGTCTGCATCCTATATCTGAGTACCTGGTTCAAGTACCAGATACTTTACTTACAATCCAACTCCAGCTAATGTGCACCCTGGCAGGCAGCAGATGACCGCTCAATTACTTGGGTCCCTGCTGCCCACATGGAGACACAGATCAAGTTGTGGTCACTTAGCTTCAATCTGAGCAAGTGTTAATTATTTATGGGCATTTGGGGAGTAAGCCAGCTATTGAAGATCTCTCTCTCTCTCTCTCTGTCTCTGTCTCTCTGTCTCTCTCCCTCTCTCTGTTTTTGAAACAAAATGAAAATAAATAAATTAAATGTTAAAATTAAAATGTATAAATAGGACAATGGTGCTATGAAAGTGTCTGCTAGGTATGACTGGTATGGTATGGAACAGTCTTCCTGGTCTGTACTCCTTATCCTTAAAACATGAAACACTTGAGTATTGTGCGTGGTGTTGCATCTAGGAATAGTCTAATGATTTCCATTTCCCAAAGCCATCACAAAGGATGTATTTTCCCCAAGTGGCCAATCACAAAATACATGATTTTTCAAACTACTGTATGTAGGCAGTTATTTTTAACATCTAAAATGTACAGATGTAGCAAATAAAAGTTTTCTTTTCAAAAGGTTAAGGAAGAAGTTATAATCAGCTACTTCATGGTATCTACACTGGCCAATAAATCCTTCCAAAGGATGGTGAGCACTTGATGTTGATAAAATGTGCTACTTTGTTCTAGTCTTTCTCTTCACAGTATGTGAAGCTAAGACCACTGCCTAGCGCCGCTCACCCAGAGAGATCTTTGTCAGTCCTCCTTCACATGAGGTAGAGTCAGTCTTACCCAGATGAAGCACATGGTTGCTGGGCCAGGTCCTGAGCACAGGTGCACAGACCCTTCCAGCCTTCCCATATGTTAGGGAGGCTGCTATTCTGATTCTCTCTCTACACAGTGCATCCAGGTAGAGTTTGGATAAGCAGTGAAGTCAGTGCGTTGGACTTCATGAGGCTAATGTTGCCACCATTAGGTCACCAGGGACATACCTCGCTTTTTTGTAATGGTGAGACCAACACCACCTAGGCAAGGGCCACGTGTTGTGCAGGACACAAGTAGAGACCATTTGGCATGAACTCTCCAGGCACTTCTATGGGCTCTGCTTCTTCTCGCTCCTCTTGTAAGAATTCAGCCAAGTTCTTTCTAAGAAATCAGTTACTCTAATGTTGATGGTGCTCTATCGGATGAACCCTGGTTCCAGGTTAAAGAACTGGCTTTAAATCCCTCTATTTAAAAAAGACAAAAGAGGGTGTCCTATTCATCATAATCATGGTGTATGTGCATCTGTGTGTGTGAGAATTTATTTTTATTTTTAATAAACAAATACTACTTACATGTATTTTTGAGTACAATGTGATGCTTGTATGAAAGATTCCATTAAGCTATTTAACATATGCATCACCTCACCAATATATCATTTTTGTAGTGAAAACATTTAAAAACCAATTTTAGCAATTATGAAATATACGTTACTATTATTAGCTGCTGTTGCCAGTGTAGTATGGTACTTCTAGTCTAAGTGAAACAAATCAACATATTCCTCTCCAATCCTGCCAACACCAGCTTCTGGTAACTACATTTCTACTCTTTGTATGATTTTGACTTCCTTAGAGTCTATATACAAGCGAGAAAATAAAGCACTTGTCTTTCTATGTCTGGTTTATTTCATTTAGCATAATATGCTCCAGTTCCATCTATACTGTTATAAATGACAAATTTTCCTTCTCGTAAAAATCTGTATAATATTCTATTTGAAATATATATATTATATATATATATATGATTTTCTTTATCCATTCTTCTGTTGATTGACATTTAGGTAGCTCCATAGCTTGGCTGATGTAAATAATGCTGCAATGCACATGAGAATGCAGATATCTCTTCAACATACTACTTTCAGGCCCTTTGGAAATATATCAAATAGGGAGACTGTACAATCGTACAGCAATTCTGATTTTAATTTCCTAAATCCCAGTATTCTAGGTATCTGACTTAGAAAGTTACATAATATTTATTAAATTATTATCATTGAAAAGATAAAGTAAGGCACAATAAAACACAGATCCTTCGTGTGGTTCTGGATGAATACTGCACCCATTGAGGCTAGCACCCTGGCATCAGCTGCCTTGGAGGAGAGCAGATGAGTGTGAGACTATGCAAACAGAATTGATCAAACTCTCCTATCTGATAAAAAATTACCATGCCCACCTTGGACACTTCCCTCACCCGGGAACAATGAACAGAGCTCCCGGGCTATACCCAGCATATGCCTCTGGGTGTTTACTGAAAGAGCAGACACTCCACTAAGCCACAGAGGCATAGTCCAAAGATAAAGGCCATGGAGCTGGGTGGGGGGGCAGCCAACAAGTATCTCCACAAATGCCTAAAAGTAAATGCAAAAATTAAAAAAAAAAAAAACAAGGATAAGGAAGATAGCATGATATCCCAAAGTAACACAACAACACTTCAATACTAGAATGTAAAGATGAAGGGATCAAAGAAATGCCAGAAACAGAACTTAAAAAATTGATCCTAAGATTACTTAGAAATACTCAGAATCAAAAATACAAAACTAAAGAAATCCATACAAGGCATGAATGAAAATTGTTCCCAGGAAACTGAGATCATAAAGAAAAATCAAAATGAAATATTAGAAATGAAGGATTCAAGAGATCAGATAAAAAAATGTGGTGAAAAGCCTTAACAATAGACTTATTAAGGCAGAAGAAAGAATATCTGAGTTAGAAGACAAATCTCTGGAAATTTTAGAGTCAAACCATAAAAAAGAAGAAATTAGAAAACTTAAAAACAGTGTAAAAGATTTATGGGATATCATCAAATGACCCATCATACGGGTCTTAAGAAGCCTGGAAAGAAAGAACAGATAACAAGGCCTCTTTAGTGAAATAATTACAGAAAAATGCTCTAATTTAAAGAAAGAAAGGGACATCCAAGTATAGAAAGCATACAGAATTCCTAATAGACATGATCAGAAAAAATCTGATCATATAGTCAAGCTTTCCACAATAAAACATAAAGAAAAGATTCTAAAATGTGCATAGAGAAACACCAGATTATTTTCAGAGGATATCCAATTAGACTCAAAGTGGACTTCTCATCAGAAACCCTACAGGCTAGGAGAGAATGACAAGATGCAATCCAAGTCTTAAGAGAAAAAACTGGTATCCCAGAATATTATGCACTGCAAAGCTCTCATTTATGAATGAAGGTGAAATAAAACCTTATAAAGCAAACAGAAAGTGAAAGAATTTGTCACCACTTGTCCAGCCTTATAAAAGATGCTTAAGGCTGTGCTACAAATAGAAACACAGAAAAATGGTTATCACTATGAAAGAATATAAAAGCCAAAAATCTAGTAAAAGTACAAGAGAAATCCCAAGTAAACAATATGAGTATTTATGAAAACATGACAAGGCCAAGTCGTTACTTCTCAATAGTTACCTTGAATGTAAATGGCCTCAACTCTCCAGTTAAAAGATACAGATTGGGCCAGTGCCACACCTCACTCAGCTAATCCTCCACCTGCAGTGCCAGTACCCCGGGTTTTAGTCCCAGTCGGGGTGCCGGATTCTGTCCCGGTTGCTCCTCTTCCAGTTCAGCTCACTGCTGTGGCCTGGGAAGGCAGTGGAGGATGGCCCAAGTGCTTGGGCTCCTGCACCTGCATGGGAGACCAGGAAGAAGCACCTGGCTCCTGGCTTCAGATTAGCACAGCACACCAGCCGTAGCAGCCATTTTGGGAGGTGAACCAACGGAAGGAAGACCTTTCTCTTTGTCTCTCTCTCTCACTGTCTAATTCTGTCTGTCAAAAAATAAATAAATAAAATAAAATAGAAGATATAGTTTGGGGCCAGCGCCATGGCACAATAGGTTAATCCTCCACCTGTGGCCCCAGCATCCCATATGGGTGCCAGTTCTAGTCCCCGTTGCTCCTCTTCCAGTCCAGCTCTCTGCAGTGGCTTTGTAAAACAGCAGAAGATGGTCCAAGGCCTTGGGCCCCTGCATCCACGTGGGAGACTGGGAAGAAGCACCTGGCTCCTGGCTTCAGATTAGCATAGCTCTGGCCACTGCGGCCATTTGGGGAGTGAACCAATGGATGGAATACCTTTCTCTCTGTCTCTCCCTCTCACTGTCTGTAATTCTACCTCTCAAATAAATAAATAAAATCCTAAAAAAAAGATACTGATTGGGGGGCTGGCGCTGTGGTGTAGCAGGTAAAGCCACCGCCTGCAGAGCTGACATTCCATAAGGGTGCCAGTTTGAGCCCTGGCTGCTCTACTTCCAATCCAGCTTCCTGTTGTGGCCTGGGAAAGAAGTAGAAGATGACCCACGTCCTTGTGCCCCTGCACCCACATGGGAGATCCAGAAGAAGCTCCTGGATACCGGTCAGTGCATCTCTGGCCGTTGCAGCCAATTGGGGAGTGAACCAGTGGATGGAAGACCTCTCTCAGTGTCTCTCCCTCTCTGCCTCTCCTTCTCTCTCTGTGTTAACTCTGACTTTCAAATAAATAATTAATCTTAAAAAATACAGATTGGCTGAATGGATTAAAAAACAAGACCATCTATTTGCTGCCTACAAGAAACACAACTCACCAACAAAGATACATGTAGACTGAAAGTGAAAGCATGTAAAAAATATTACTTGCTAATGGGTAGCAAAATTGAGCAGGTGTACCCATACTAATATTAGACAAAACAGACTTTAATACAAAAACTGTTAAGAGAGACAAACAAGGACACTATGTAATGATTAAAGATGTATTCAGCAGGAAGAGGTGACTATAATAACGTATACACACAATTACAGGGCACCCGTCTTTAAAAGAAATGTTACTGGATCTAAAATGAGACATAGACTCCAATACAATAGTAATGGGGGACTTCAATATCCCACTTTCATCAATTCACAGATCAACAAGACAGAAAATCAGCAAGGAAACAGCAGAGTTAACTGACATGATAGACCAAATGGACATAACTTTTCATCCTACAGTTGCAGAATATACATTCTCACCAGTGCATGGAACTTTCTCTAAGATAGAGAATATAGTCCTAGACGTTATAACCCAAGACATCAGGCAGGAAAACTAAATCAAAGGGATACAAATCAGGAAAGAAGAAGTCAAATTATCTCTATCTGCAGATGACATGATTCTATTTGTAGAGGATCCAAAAGACTCACTAAGGAGACAATCGAAACCCTTAAAATAATTAGGTAAAGTGGAAGAATATAAATTTCACACACAAAAACCAACAACTTATGTATACACAGACAAAGCTATAGCTGAGAAAGAATTTCTAAGATTAAACCCATTAATAATAGATATAAAAATTAAATACCCTGAAATAAATTTAACCAAAAAACAGCAAAGATCTCTATAAAGAAAATTATAAAATATTAAAGAAAGAAATAGAAGAAGACACAAAAAATGGAAAACTCTTCCATGTTCATGAATTGGAAGAATCAATATTATCAAAATGTCTATTCTACCAAAAGCAATTTACAGATTCAATGTGATCTAATCAAAATACCAAGGATATTAATCTCAGATATAGAAAAAATGATGCTGAAATTCATATGGAAACAAAGGAGACCCAAAATAGCTAAAGCAATCTTGTACAAAAAAAAAAAAAAAAAAAAAAAAAACGAGGCATTACAATACCAGATTTCAAGACATATTACAGGGCAGTTGTAATCAAAACAGCCTGGTATGGCACAAAAACAGATGTATAGACCAATGGAACAGAACAGAAACTCCAGAAATCATTCCATGCATTTACAACCAACTTATCTACTTATCTTGCTAAAATCAATGCCTGGAGCAAGGACAGTCTCTTCAACAAATGGTGCTGGCAAAACTGGATTTCCACATGCAAGATCCCTACCTTACATCCTATACAAAAATCCATTCAAAAAGGATAAAATACCTAAATCTATGATCCAATATCCTCAAATTATTAGATAACATTGTGGAAACCCTGCAAGACCTTGCCATAAGCCAATGAATTCTTGGAAAAGACCCGAGAAGCACAGGCAATCAAAGCCAAAATTGACAAATGCAATTACATAAACCTGAGAAGCTTTTGCACTGCAAAAGTAACACTCAGCAAATTGAAGAATTAAACAAAATGGGAGAAAATATTTTCAGACTACGCACCTGTTAAAGGTTTAAAATCCAGAGTATATAGAGAGCTCAAGAAACTCTACAGCAAAACAAACAACACAGTTAAGAAATGGGCAAAGGACTTGAACAAACATTTTCAAAAGAGGAATTTCAGGGCTGGTTCTGTGGCACAGTGTGTTAAAAAGTCCCAGTCTGCATCAATAGCATCCTATATGGGCGCTGGTTTGAGTCCTGGCTGCTCCACTTCCGATCCAGTTCTCTGCTATGGCCTGGGAGATTAGCAGAAAATGACTCAAGTCCTTGGGCCTCTGCTCCTGCATGGAAGACCTGGAAGAAACTCCTGGCTCCTGGCTTCGGATAAGCTCACCTCTGGCCATTGCGGTTATTTGGGGAGTGATACAGTGGATGGAAGACTCTCTCTCTCACTCTCCCTCTGGCTCTTGCTCTCTGTAACTCTGTATTTCAAATAAATAAAATAAATATTATTATTATTATTTGACAGGTAGAGTTACAGACAGTGAGAGAGAGAGAAAGAGAGAAAGGTCTTCCTTCCATTGGTTCACTCTCCAAATGGCCACTACGACCAGCGCTGCACCCATCTGAAGCCAGGAGCCAGGTGCTTCTTTCTGGTCTCCCATGCAGGTGCAGGGGCCCAAGCACTTGGGCCATCCTCCACTGTCTTCCCAGGCCACAGCAGAGAGCTGGACTGGAAGAGGAGCAACTGGGACTAGAACCCAGTGCCCATATGGGATGCCAGTGCCGCAGGTGGAGGATTAACCAAATGAGCCACAGCGCTGGCCAAAATAAATCTTAAAAAAAAAAAAAAAAAAAAAAGAGGAATTCCAAATGAACAATAGAAACACAAAATATGCTCAGGATCACTAGCCATCAGGGAAATGCAAATCAAAACCACAATGAGGTTTCATCTCACCCCTGTTAGAATGGTGTTCATACAAAAATCAAAAAAACAACAAATGCTGGTAAGGATGTGGGGAAAAGCTATTTTTTTCCACATTTTTGGGAATATAAAAGTCATCCACAGGGTAACACAGTATGGAGATACCTCAGAAATCTGAATATAGATCCACCATATGACCCAGCCATCCTAACCCTGGGAATTTACTCAAAGGAAATGAAATCAGCATATGAAAGAGTCATCTGTATACCCACATTTACTGCAGCTCAATTCACAATAGCTAAGATATGGAATCAACCCCGATGCCCATCAACTGAAGACTGGATAAAGAAATTACAGGGTATGTACACTATAGAATACTACACAGCAGTAAAAATAAAATTAAATCCTATCATTTGCAACAAAATGCATGCAACTGGAAAACAGTACTTAGTGAAATAAGCCAGTCCCCAAAAGACAAATACCATACGTTATCCCTGATCCATGGTAATTAATAGAGTACCTAAAGGGTAATCTATTGAAGTGAAACTCACATATTGATGTGATGACTTTGAATAGCCCTAGTCTCAACTGTTGAGGAACAAGGTTATTTTTTTCCATACTATTTGTTGAACCCTGCTTTGTGTAGACATAATCTGTGTATAAAGTTAATCTGTACATAAAGTTAATTGAAAATTGATCTTAGTAAAATATAAGAATAGGAATAGGAGAGGAAGAAGAAGGGTGAGAGTGCGGGTGGGAGGGATGGTAGAGTGGGAAGGATCACTACATTCCTAAATTTGTATTTATGAAATGCATGAAGTTTGTAGACCTTAAACAAAAGGTTTCTGGGGAAAACAGAGATAATTTAAACAGAGAAACATGAATTTGACTGCTCTGAACTGATATTAGTTCATGGCTCTACAAAGGGTTAAAAACAGAAGGCTTTAATAGAGCGAATGGAAGCAAGACAAAAAATTGGTTAAAGTGGAGCAGTAGACTTATTTGGATCATTCCAATGGAAAGTCCCAATTTTAGAGACAGTAGTTGCTGATGAGTTGAGACAATTTACATTGAGTTAGGTTTCAGTTTGCCTAGGTACAGGGTGCTTGACTAACCTCACTCTAATGGTCTCCAAATTAATTATCTTAATAAATAATAAGACAATGTATGTAAAATCAAATAAGCAGTTATGTGACATATAGAGAACACCCAAAACTCTCAATTACTGTTTGCTTGTTTTTAGACATTGGGAAGAGTACAGGAAAGAGAAAAGGGAACAAGGATGATATCTGGGGAAAATTTAAGAATGTTAGTATTCTCATAACTCAATTCATTATAACTGAAATTCCTTATTTTGGGTACTCCAATTCTTTAATCTACAAATGGAAACCATTTATGTAAGATTGTGTTGATCCCATATTTAAAGTTACACCAACTATGCATTTATATAAATATTTCATTTATTTTAAAACTTTTCATCTCCAGAAAAGAAATCAAATTTACTAAGCCAGCAGAACTTTTTAAGACTTTAGTGTCCAATAATCCTTTCTGCATCCAAGTTATTAAATTCATTATGAAAGCCTTGATCCCCTTGTAATATTATTAGTGAAGTTCAAATTTCTGTCCTACAGCCAAGTTCTTCCTGCTGAGAGGTTGAAGTTGATTGAAGTCAATAAAAGTTGGGAATGTGTAAACGATGGCAGCTTTTGCTCTCTGATAAAGTTCCTTCTATTTTCTCTCCACCCGAGGAGTTTTTTCTCCTCTTTCATCTTGAGACACAGGCACTGAATACTGATGAGCCTTGTCTTCAACAAACCTTGGTGATGAATTTTTGGAAAACTCATTTGGATTTCAAACACACACCTCGCATTTTCTGCAGAGTTAGGTAATCTGCCAGAAATAATAACTATTTCCTTTCCACAGAAAGAATAAGCCAATCAATTACCTAAGCTCTCTACCATTTGCTGTATTGTGATGTGATGTGCTTCCTTCTGCTACTCCAATTCCATTTTTATGAAGTCTGCTTTTTGAAGTTTACCAAATGGTAAAAGATTAAAACTGAATACCATTAAAAAAATAAGAGAACAACAAAATGAAGCTATCATCAAATCATAATATATATGTTTAGATTCAGGTCTTTGTCTTATATCTTCATCATCTTCAAGCTATAGAGGATGAACCAAAAACTCATTTTCCCAAGATTCTGTCAAAGACAATGATAGCTAATTTTCCCCTCATTTCAATTGAAAGTTTCAGAAATGTTCTATATTACCACAGAACAAACTCAATTTAATAAGGCTACACCATGTAAAATAACTGAAATATAAGAAATCATCAGGGAATGGCATTGTGGTGTAGGGGGTTAAGCCACCATCTGCAACACTAGCATACCATATGGGTACCAGTTCCAGTCCTAGCTGCTCCTCTTCCAATCTAGTTTCCTGCTAATGAACTGGGAAAAGCAGTGTAAGATGGCCCAAGTGCTTGGGGCCCTGCCACCTACTGGGGAAGAAGCTCTTGACTCTTGGATTCAGCCATTTAGGGAGTAAACCAGTGAATGGAAGATATCTCTCTCTATCCCTCTCTATATATAACTCTGACTTTCAAATAGAGAAATAAATCTATTTTTAAAAAGTCATAGAATTTGGTCTCCATAGTCTGAATTTGGTTTCCATAGATAAGGAGAGTGGTCTTCTTGATTGTTTGAGAAGGAATGAGAAAAGAAAAGATAAAGAGGGAAGGCAAGAATATTTAGCTTCCTATGTCAGACTATAAGCTTGGGAAAACACTCAAATTGTTATCAAAATGCAAATTGTAAGAATGTGTGAATAAAAAGTAGGTTCTGTGAATGTTTTTCTTTAGTACTAAAGGATCTATACTCTTTTTTAACTTTTTTAATCCTGAAGAAAATCGGATTATAATACATCAGTACAAAACTATCTCTGTCTTCCACCATTCCATTTATTCTAACTATAGAAAACAAATCTGATTTAATTGATAAGAATAGTAATATACTACCAGCTTGGAGAAAAGAAAGGTTTATTGAAATTAGTGACCTATATTATCACATTTCTGCTCATAGGCTTGCTGATGTAGGAATTTAATTGATAACACTTTGTAAGTAAACTGTGTATGAGTTTTAAATAATTAATTATATTTCTAAGTTTCAGCTTGAATTTCATCTCCCCAGTGAAGCATGTTGTGATTTTCCTAATATTGAACGTCAGTTTTCCTTCATGTATGGACTACACTCCATTGATGATGCTTCCTTTTTGTTGCTGTGTATCCATTCATCACTGATGAACACTTTGGTTGTGTCCACTCTTTGGCTATCTTGGATAATGATACTATGAACATTGTGTGCAATTTTATATAGATAAATGTTTTCAGTGCTCTGGGATATGTACCTAAAAGTGAAATTGCAATTATGGTTGGCAGAATAAAAGTCCATCAAATATGTCCATATTCTAATTCCTGAATCTAATGGAAAAGAGGAATTAAAGTTTCAGGAGAAATTAAGGTTACTAATCAACTCAACTTAAAATAGATTACCCAAGATTATCTAAGTGGGATCAATACAGTCATAAAATGGGTAAGAAGGAGCAGAAGAGGGTGAAGTGGTTTCATATGGGAAGAACTCACCCCACCATTGCTATCTTTGAAGATGGAAAAGAAGGAATATGAGCCAAGGAATGTTTGAGATAGCCTCTAGAAATTGGCAAAGCCAAGGAAATGCATTCTTTCCTAAATCTTCAGTACAATATAGAGACCGACCAACATGCAGATTTCAGTCTAGTAATATACATTTGAGACTTCTGATGTGCATAATAACAAGGCAACAGATTTACATTGATGAGGCCACTAAGTTTCTGGCAATTTTTAGCAGCAATTGGAAACCTCACTGGATCTTACAGGAGGATTATACTCATTTTTTTAAAAGATTTTTTTTATTTTTATTTGAAAGAATTGCATGGAGTGAATGAGAGACAGAGGGCGAGGGAGAGGGCGAGGGAGAGGGAGGGAGGGAGAGGGAGAGAGAGAGAGAGAGAGAGAGAGAGATCTTTCATCTGCTAGTTCACTCCCTAAATGGCTGTAATAGCTAGAGCTGGGCCAGGCAGAAGCCAGAAGCCAGAAATCCCATTCAGATCTCACACATATCTGACAGGAATCCAAATACTTGGACCATCATCTGCTGCTCACCAGCAGAATACAGCAGAGAGCTGGATTGAAAGCAGAGTACTCAGAACTTGAATTGTCACTACAATATGGGATTCTGGTGTCTCAAGACGTGGCTTAATCAACTGTGCCACAACACGTTCCCCCCCCCCCCCTTACTCCACTTTTGAGGATCTGCTAAACTGTGTTTTCACAGACTCTACTAGATTCCCCGTCTTTCCACTTTCGCTAATGGAAACACAGATTATTCTTACCTCTCTGTGAGTTTCAGAGATTGTTCTACATACTCACATTGTTTCTTTTCTGATCCCTACATAGATGTACAAGTCAGTACACAAAGATTCATGAGGACTCCTTTTTAAACAATGATTTCTGCAGTATCTGGCACAGATTAGGTGCCATATAAATTGGTTTTATTGAACTGATTTAGAATCCTTTACTTGATTAACTAAACATACTTCTACTAAAAAAAAAAATTCCCCAGATATCAGGAATACTGAAAATTGCTAAATAAAATTAAAATATTCTTAATTTGGTCTTCTCCTCAATGAATATAATCATGTATCAAACTTTTATTCTTAAAAACTGTTGCCAAGAGGATACACTAAAAAAATATCAATACTCTTCCAAAAAAGGCCTTCATTCTGAGTTTAAAATATCTTTTCTTCCACTAAATAACACTGGAGTAGCTGCAAAGAAATCTCACATCACCCTTATCTCTCTTGATTACAAACAGAAACATCTCAAGCTTTTTCTTTTCCTGCTCTGTCCTCTGAAGACACCCTTGAAAAGTGTCAAAATCACCTTACCAACAAAATTTCCTAGAATCTCTTGGAAATTCCAGAGGGCTTCCTTTGTTTTACAGAAAACTATGAGAATTCAAACCGTCCTCTAGATTAACAATCTCTACACCCATCCTATCAAAAGTCTAGTATCTTGGTTTCCTCTATTATTGCAAATGCTATTATTTCAGAGAAGGTGAGTATTTTTTCATTTTTTATCTGGCAGTATTTTCTCCTGTCTCATTTCCCTTGGCATGGCTCTTAAGACCTCACACCTTCTTAATCTATTTTCCAACTCCTTAACTAGTTATGTCAGCTCAATATGTACTCTCTGAATTTTAAATGTTAGAGTTACTGTGGCTCAGCTCAAAACCATGTTTCCTTTAGTCTACCTTGTATCCAAGATAATTTTAATCAAATATACATATATCCATTATGGATCCATGTTCCTATTTTTTTTCCTCCCATTGATGACATCCATGACTCTGTTGAATCCCAGATAAACGTCTAGCCTAGCTGCCTTTACTGAGCTCTGGAATATATCAGGCAATGCAACAAGATACCTATCTACTCAATGTATATTTTGCATCAAAAAAAAAACTTTTTTAAAAGATTTATTTATTTATTTGAAGGAGAGAGTTACACAGAGAGGGGAGAGGCAGAGAGAGAGAGAGAGGTCTTCCATCTGCTGGTTCACTCCCCAATTGGCCGCAATGGCCAGAGCTGCGCCCATCCGAAGCCAGGAGCCAGGAGCTTCTTCCGGGTCTCCCACGTGGGTGCAGGGGCACAAGGGCTTGGGTCATCTTCTACTGCTTTTGCAGGCCATAGCAGAGAGCTGGGTCGGAAGTGGAGCAGCTGGGACTAGAACTAGCGCCCATATGGGATGCCGGCGCTTCAGGCCAGGGCGTTAACCCTCTGTGCCACAGCGCCGGCCCCAAAAAAGCAAGTTCTCTATAAATGTCTCCCAAGCCAGAGAATGACACTATTCTCTATTTCTATTAAAAATTTTGGAGTAATCTTTGATACATATCTATGTTTATTCTCTACATCCAACAAATCAAATTCTACTCAAACTCCTAATTGCCTCTCTAGTCCTCACATTTCTCTTCTCAGTCACTACCATCAGTCTTCTTCCACCTGCCAGCTTCTCAGGATATACTGTTGTAGCAATCTCAGTGCAGGCTTTTCTGTCTATTTTGGATACCTTCAAATCATTTTCTGTATTGCAGCCTGAATATCTTTTGGAATTTACATATTTTTACATAATTCACATGATTAACAGCTTCTAATATAGAGTACAAAACCTTTAACTTTGTCTACAAAATCATATATGATACAGCCCCAACCAATTTCATCAGGCTCATGTTGTATCATTTTCCCACTTGACCGCTATATTCCAGCCAAATGACCTTCTGTGTAAGTGGCTATTTTCCATTTCATTGAGAGTGCTAGGATAAAATCCCAAGAAAGACTGAAGGTTAAACACCCAGGGCTCTAACCCACCAACTCTTCCTTCAACTCAAGCCTTAAAAAATTTATTTTCCATGCTAGGAAGCCCAGTTCTGTAGTAACAGAAGCATAAATTTTATATTTCCTTTCATTGTAAATGTTCTACCTTTTTTTCTCCTATATACCAGATACAAATATTTTCTAGGAAAAATGTGCAGTGTTGAAGAAAACCACCAATTAAAAAGATAGTAAAGGGGTCATCGTTGTGGTGTAGTGTGTAAAGCTGATATCTGCAGCACCAGCATCCTATATGGACACAAGTTCTAATCCTGGCTACCCTACTTCCAATCCAACTCCTTGCTAATGTGCCTGGGAAAGCAGAAGAAGATGGCCAAAATACTTGGGCCCCTGCACTCAAGTAGGGGACATGGATGAAGCTCCTGGCTCCTGGCTTTGGACCACCACAGCTCCAGCTGTTGCAGACATTTGGGTGTTAGCAGCAGATGAAAAATCTCTCTCTCTCTCTCTCTCTCTCTCTCTCTTTCTGTAACTCTGCCTTTCAAATAAACAAATAAATACTTTTAAACAAGGACAGTAAAAACAAATTTTTTAGAGAAATATACAAAAATGCCTAAACAATTTTTCCAAAATTTTTCACAAAATTTGTGACCACGAATAGCAGGCTATAAATGAACATTCACTTTCTTCAAGAACAATAGTTATCATTTCTGGAGTACTTTCTCTATAAAGATGGCAGACTGACTGCATTAATGGTCCTGATTCTTTATGTCTCCCAGGATTCAAACCCCTTTAGGTGACTTTCATTTCCTCTCATTAAGGAAATGATACCTATTTTCTCAACCTTTTAAAGCTTGGATTCCACATAACTTGACAAAATAATGTAGCAGAGGTGAATGTGTCATTTCAATACTATGCCTCAGGAGACTTGGTGTGTTTTCACTTGATCCCTTGACCCTTTACTACTGAAATTGCCTTGAGAACATATTTTCTACAAAATGAAATGCCTTCCGAGTTTAACCAAGTGTTCCCCTACCTCCAGTCAAGGCCAACTCAGGTTAGCTGACCTCATCAAAGATAGCATATACACGAATGAGCTAACCCACCCCTTGCCTTGTGCTTCATAAGTTATGGTAATAAATGATTGCTATTAGTAACCACTGTATGCTACAATTATTATGGAGAAATAGCTGACTCATGCAATACAAGATGATATTTTCAGTTTTATACATGTCACATACTCACAATAGTTACATGAGGAATAATTCTTTCCCATTCAACAGTTGAGGAAACTTAGGCTTAGATCTAAGTAATTCTACAAAACACACTAAAGGATTGAAACTGAACCCTGAGACTCTGGTTTGTGATAACCGTCTCTTTGCATGCCACTCTATAAGCAAGTATTGTTCTGAAACCAAATTGCTTGCAGTGCCGACTTCCCATTAATTTGATATCTTTTTTACAGTTATATTTTTATTTATGTCACTTTGGTCATCATCATCATTGGGTCTGCACAGAAAGAAATAGGTCATTTCTGATAACTCAAATACAGTTATCCTTTCAAAGTCTTTCTCTCTGATAATCCTAGTAAAATATATTGTTGTATAGTATAAAGAAATACCTCTGGCCGGCGCCGTGGCTCAATAGGCTAATCCTCCACCTTGCGGCGCCGGCACACCGGGTTCTAGTCCCGGTTGGGGCGCCGGATTCTGTCCCGGTTGCCCCTCTTCCAGGCCAGCTCTCTGCTATGGCCAGGGAGTGCAGTGGAGGATGGCCCAGGTGCTTGGGCCCTGCACCCCATGGGAGACCAGGAAAAGCACCTGGCTCCTGGCTCCTGCCAGGATCAGCGCGGTGCGCCGGCTGCAGCGGCGGCCATTGGAGGGTGAACCAACGGCAAAGGAAGACCTTTCTCTCTCTGTCTCTCTCTCTCACTGTCCACTCTGCCTGTCAAAAAAAAAAAAAAAAAAAAAAAAAAAAAGAAATACCTCTGGAGTTTTAATTAATGTTCAGGTGCTAAACAGATGACTTCTCTTTAGTGGGGATCATTGGGTAGCTTGGCTTTTGCTCAAAAAGAACATGCCCAGGGCACAGCTACTATAGTTCATTCATTTCTACATGTCTCCCACTCCATAAGTATTTAAAGTGGAGGCAAAAATGTCCTTCTATTTATTCTCTCTGCATGTTCCTCTCTCTTTATGTCTTTCCTTCTGTTGTTTATTCTTTATCTTTTTACCTGATAGATGTTCAAATATTTTATTTAATCTGTATAGATTTTGATATAAATTTAAACTTCTAAAATATATCATTCCCATCATTTAAATTCATTTATCTTACTTTGCCATGTATTTTTAGAATTAGAATTTCTCTCAATGTGGAAATTTGAACAGCCAATTACCAGTAGCTGGGTTCCAAGATTTTGTAGAAAATCAAGTTCTGTTTCTCTTATGAGCTTCTCACCAAAAAATCAGATCATCTAATGCAAAGTAAGAGTTTCAAAGTAACACTGCTATGGCCCTTGCCATGGTCTTTCATTTCCAACAAGGCCATAGTTTACCACTTGGATTCTCCAATCATTTCAAAGTTCAAAGTCTGAAAAAATATTTCATCATTTCTGCATTAGAGATTTACCTACATTTGATATGAAAGATTCCGAAAGTCTATTTTTATGCAAAAATACACAGAGGAATATATGGCAATGACTACTACTGATATTTTTTAAAAGGATTTATTCATTTATTTCAAATGCAGATTTATAGAGAGGAGAGGCAGAGAGAGAGAGAGAGACAGAGAAATTGAGAGAAAGAGAGAGAGATGCCTTCTATCCACTGGTTCATTCCCCAAGTGGCACAACAGCCAAAACTGGGCTAATCTGAAGGCAGGAGCCAGGAGCTTCTTCCAGGTCTCCCACATGGGTGCAGGGCCCAAGTCCTTGGGCCATCTTCCACTGCTTTCCAAGGCCATATCAGAGAACTGGATTGGAAGTGGAGCAGCAGGGACTCAAACTGGCACCAATATGGGAATGTTGGCACTGCAGGCAGTGGCTTTATCCACTACGCCACAGCACCAGCCCCCTACTATTGAGCTTTAAGATAGACTTTTGAAGCCAGTGATAAGACTTTTAAGAACAAAAGGTGCTCTGAGTTGCAAATGCCTAGGTCTATTTTGTACATATAGCTTGTTATGTCTTGTGCAGTTATGTATAAAATGAAGGAAAAGGAAGGAGGAAACAATAACTAACTGCATTTATACACCACTAGGCAAATTCTAATTATCACAAACGAGAAATCCATTGTGTACAGAAAAGGCACTCAAAATAATTTAAGTTGGCTTAAAGGGAAAAAGATTAATTACTTTGCATATACTTGGAGGTATATGACTTATAAAATTTTTAAAAATATTTGAGCCATAGGGACTTTAGAAGTTGTCTGCTCCAATCTTTTTGTTTAGCTAATAATGAAGAGGTAAGGCTAGAAGGTTTACACAAACTAACTCAAAGATACAAGTAGAGGCAGAGTCAGAATAAGAAGTCAGTGTTCACTATGAGAAACAGTGACTTGATCAGCCCTTGCCCTGACTGTTGATGAACAACTTAATACATTATCCCTCTTAGTATTTTTTTGTTTGTTCTACTTAATACTTTTGGTTGAAAATGTGTAATCAATACACAGTTATTCTCAAGTGTTGAAACTTAACTGAAAAGTAATCACTGTTAAATATAAGAGTGGGAATAAGAGAGGGAAGAGATGTGCAATTCGGGACATGCTCAAGCTGACTTACCTCACACGGTAGAATTAGAAACATACCAGGGGATTTCAATTCAATCCCATAAAGGTGGCATGTACCAATGCCATCTCAGTAGTCCCAGTGATCAATTTCTGTTCACAATTGATCATAATGATAGGACTAAGAGCCAAAGGGAGCACATAAACAAGACTAGTGTCTTCAAATACTAGCTGATAGAATAAAAAAGGGAGAGAACCATCCAACATGGGAAGTGAGATACACAGCATACTCATAGAATGGCAGATATCCTAAACAGCACTCTGGCCTCAGAATCAGCCCTTAAGGCATGTGGATCCGGCTGAAAAGCCCATGAGAGTATTACAGGCATGGAAAGCCAAGACACTCTGGCAAAAAAAAAAAAAAAAAAAAAACAAAACAAAAACAAAAAAAAAAAAAAACAAAAAAAAAAAACTAAATGAAAGATCTCCGCATGTGAGATCCCAGTGAAAAGAACGGGCCATCAAAGAAGGAGGTACCTTTCTCTGAAGGGAGGTGAGAACTTCCACTTTGACTACGACCTTG
The DNA here is from genome assembly GCF_964237555.1 of Oryctolagus cuniculus. Taxonomy (NCBI): domain Eukaryota; kingdom Metazoa; phylum Chordata; class Mammalia; order Lagomorpha; family Leporidae; genus Oryctolagus; species Oryctolagus cuniculus. Next base: position 50,126,633 of record NC_091446.1, read on the forward strand.
TCTAAATATGATCAGAGTTGGTGAACTCAAAAGGCTTCCATAGCCTTGGCAACTCATGACAAGAGCCTAGGTTGATTACTGATGCCATAAACAAGAGTGTCAATTTGTTAAGGCAACAACAGGAGTCACTGTGCACTTACTCCTCATGTAGGATCTTTGTCCTTAGTGTGCTGTACATTGAGATTTAATGCTATAACTAGTACTCAAACAGTATTTTTCACTTTGTGTTTCTATGTGGGTGCAAACTGTTGAAATCTTTACTTAATATATGCTAAACTGATCTTCCGTATATAAAGAGAATCAAAAATGAATCTTGATGTGAATGGAAGGGGGGAGGGAGGAGGAGAGAGAGGAGGGTTGCGGGTGGGAGGGATGTTATGGGGGGGAGCCATTGTAATCCATAAGCTGTACTTTGGAAATTTATATTCATTAAATAAAATTTAAAAAAAAGAAGTCAATGTTCTGCTTTCTAGTTTAGTCTTTTAAAAACAAGAAGAAGAAGACTTATTTATTTATTTTGAATGAGCCACAGAGAAAGAGGAAGAGACAGAAAGATTTTTCATCTTCTGGTTCATTCCCCTAAATGGTCAGAAGACCTGGCTTGCCTGGAACTACATCCTGATCTCCCTCATCAGTGGCAGGGATCCAAGTACTTAAACCATCCTCTCCTGGTTTCCCATGTGCCCTAGCAGGGATCTGAAGTAGAACAGCTAGAACTTGAGTAAGTGCTCACATAGGATGCCAGCATCAAACAGTGGTTTAATCAGTACCACTACAACAGCCCCATACACTTCCGTTTTTTTTTTTTTTTATGATTAATTTACTTGTTTGTTTGGAAGGCAGACAGACAGACCGAGAGAGGCAAAGCAAGCAAGAGAGAAAGACAGATCTTCCATCTGCTCGTTTACTCCCCAAATGGCCTCAGCAGGAACCAGGAATTACATTTAGGTCTCTCGTGTGTTGCAGAGGTTGAAGCAGTAGGCCATCTTGTACTGCCCTCCCAGGTGTGTCAGTAGGAAACTGAATATGAAGTGGAGTAGCCAGGACTCAAGCTGGCACTCTGATATGGGATACCAGCACTGCAATCAGTGGTTTTCACCTGCTGCATCACAACACTGGTCCCTAGTTTACACGTTTTTCTTCACTGTTACTATTAGAAAGTTACATTAGTATTTCTACAACACAAGATTTCAAAACATAAACAGTTCCATGTGAACTGTGAACATACTTAATGCAGATGGACAGATGGGAACCTATGGAATATGAGTTTGTTATTCTTCTTTTCAATGAATGTTTACAATAAGTAATTGTTGCTTATGCTTTTATTAGAAGCAAGAAAAAAAGACATTTACTGACACAATTCAAATCAAGTAGTTAAAACTACTTTTGAATATTTGATTGGCAACCTTCCTAACATATACTTAAAAGTCATTTGGAAAATAAATCTTAAGTAAATCTGATTTTTCCTTTATTTTGTCTAAAATGACAAATATATTACAACTAGAAGGAAATCTGAAATCTTACACACATTTTCCAGGTGTTTTAAATATTTGATTTTTACATAAATGGTTTAATATGTGCTATGTCAAAGCATTGTTATTAAACTGATTGCTCCAGGTAAGACTGAATAAAAACCCTTTGTGTCTTTCTGAAATTTTTTGTAGTTTTTTTTTCCTTTCATCACCAAAGTAGAAGTATAAGCATGTGCAAAAAATGCCATATATTTGTTTAGGGTATTTTTATTTTATGTCATTCTAATTTTGATGTTTACAAATCCAATAAATCATTTATTAACATCAAATCTGACTTTTTCTACTTTTAAACTTCACATATTTGCAAATATATAGCCTGCTATAGGTCATTTTTCATAGAACTGATAAATGGTCTTCCTTTTAATATAATTATCATTTACTTTAATTCTCTTTTGTAATACTCCTAAGTAAGTCATGATTTATTCTACTAATCAGAAAACTATAAATAACATTTAATGAGCATTATTCTTTGCAAAAGGTGTCCATATACATTAACATAGTTGGTATTCAAAACAATTCATTGGGGACTGGTGTTAAAATGTCAAGATTGCTGCCTGCTTTCTAGCCAGCTTCCTTAAAATGTGCCTTGGAAGACAGTGGATAAAAGAACCTGCCACCATGTGGGAAACTCAAACGCAGTCCTTGGCTCCTGTTGGCCAGGCGCAGACCTGGCTTTACAGCCATTTGGTAAGAAAATCAGTGGATAGAGGATATCTTTGTCTCTTTCTGTCTGTCTCTCTATCTCTCTGTTACTCTGCCCTTCAAATATATATCTAAATCTTTAAGGAAACAATTCAGTAAGGTAGAAATCATTAGAAAGCAAGGATAATGGTATTAACAACAGAGTACTATTAAAAGGCAAGTATATTTATCATTCCAATTTTAAAGATTTTTTTAGAAATTCAGAGAATTTAAAGGGTCCAAGTTCAAATAATTGATATTCTCTGAGTGTTTCCCAACTTAAATGTTAACAGAGGATTTTACTGTAGAATAAAACGATTTCCAGAATAAACTGTTAAAATGTTTTACAAATGAAAAGTGCCAAAACTGCAAGGTGGTGCTATCCAATCATGAGCCATATTTCTCAGATCTGCAACAAGCTATCTGACTCTTGCTAAGAGATTCAGAGAAGAAATAAAACATAAATAAAAAATGGGGCTGGCGCTGTGGTGCAGCGGGTTAAACCCTTGGCCTGAAGCGTCAGCATCCCTTATGGGCGCCAGTTCTGATCCTGGCTGCTCCTCCGATCCAGCTCTCTGCTATTGCCTGGGAAAGCAGTAGAAGATGGCCCAAGTCCTTCAGCCCCTGCACCCATGTGGGAGATGTGGAGGAAGCTCCTAGCTCCCAGCTTGGAATAAATGCAGCTCCAGCCATTGCGGCCAACTGGGGAATGAACCAGAGGATGGAAGACCTCTCTCTCTGTCTCTACCTCTCTCTCTGTGACTCTGTCTTTCAAATAAATAAATTTTTAAAAAATCACAGGAATAAAAAACAAATTAAATACACTCTGTGATACCTCTCCTGTGTCACTGAGTGATTTTTAATATCAGGTGAGAGTGAGAAAAATGAAATCAATGTTATGAATTAAGACTCTCTTTGAGTGTACTGTTCTAAAACACTAAATATATAGGTATATATGATAGCTGCTATCACCAAGTGGTTAGATTTAAGAAAATTTAACTTTTCTTCAACACAATTTCAGTGTATCAAGATTAAGTTTCTAAGTAAGATATAGCGGGATATGGTAAGCCAAAGCTTCCACTACTGAACAAGAGCCAAAAACATGAAAAACAAAATAAATCTTATTTCAAATACACCAAAGAGCTGTGAAAGCAACAAGGACCCAATGAACTAAAATTCAAGAATGGAAGGCTCTAAATGTGATGAACAGAGATTATAACAGTCTCTCATGGATTCAGATCAGGCTTTATCAGTAGATGAGTTTTGAGAAACTTGTTTTTCAGCATTGTGCATAAGAGAGTGTAGAGCTTTGTTAAATTTTTGCTGTTGCCATTAATTATCTCTCTATCCCCACTAAAATGAAAGTTCTGTAAGGGCAAAGTGTCTTTAGATTTCAATTCTTGTATCCTGAGATTCTAGAATAGCTGATGTCTCAAAAGAACCTCCTAATAAATGAGCCACTGGCAGGGAATCTGGTGCAGCAGTGAAGTCCCCACTTGACACATCTACAGCCTGTATTTGAGTCCCTGGGTTCCTGTGTAGGTTCTGATTCTGATCCAGCTACCTGCTAATGCATACTGTGCAAGGAGGGAGGTGATGGCACAAATAGTTGGATCTCAGTCATTCTTTCAGCAGACTCAGATTTAGTTCCAAGCTCTTGGATCCTGGCCTGCCTGGCCCAGGCTACATGTGGGGAATGAACTAGTAGATAGAATGTAAAATTAGTCTCTTTCTTCTTCTCTCTCATACTCTACCCCTCCCCCAACTCTCTCTGCATTTAAAATCAGTAAAACAAATACATAACTTTTTTTACAAAAATGAATTTATGACAGCAGAAGAAATTTTGTGGGAGGGGAATGGACATAGACATCATTCATAAACCACAAAACCAATATGAGCATTGTTTACCTACTTTGCTAGTACTGAGTCATAATAAACTGAAGCATTTTCAGCTCAGTGGGCTTCAAAACTCAATATATAAAGACGGCTGCAATGTTTAATGTAGGAGACTGGAGAAATATGATAAAATGAAATTTCATATTACCTATTTGGAATGGGAGAAATAATCTTCCTCACAAAGATGATCTCTATAACCGACCTTCATTTAATATGTACCACCTCATCCTAGGGACTGTCGAGTTATAAAAAGAATACTATGAAATGCTTATGTAGAAAAAACACAAGGAATAGAGGTTATTCCAATACAGAAATGTATACTAACAGTCCACTTGCCAAGAGAAAATAGGAAAGATTTAAATTGCATCCATTTTAAAGACATTTCTTAATATATAATATTTCAGCTTTTCATGATATTGTAATCTTTACACTGAATGAGATTTAGGAAGTCACACAGGATTTATGCCTCAATCACTTGGGGTTGGGAAGTAAGCAATATAGGAGTCAATTTTTAAAATAAGCATTTAAGTGAGCACAATTTAGAAAACTGAACCAATCAGCAAGGCTTCATTTTACCTTGTATATACAGGAGTGCTCAAGGACTGTTGCCACGATACACAGATGAAGACAATGACTCTGACATTGTCCCTGAACTTGCAGTTTTTTCTTATTTTAAGAAGCAAAACAACACAAAAACATCATTAACTGATGGCTTAGACTTGCAATGGTGGGGAAGGTCCAGCCTGCAGGCCATGCAATCCCCATGAAATAATTTGGTCTCATCCTGCCAAGGCAACTGCAGTACTCGAAATTCAATAAAACTATAACAGACTACTTTTAAGTTTATAATTTTGTATGGCCCATGAATGATTCTATAAATATCCAAATGGCACTTGGCAGGGAAAAAGGCTCCCTAGCAGTGTGAGGCAGAGAGGCAAAAAGGATTAAGACAAGAAAAAACATCAATGTGCTTTGTTTAAGAATCTTTGGGATTCAATCAGAACTTTGACATTCAGAGTGTGAAAGGAAACAGGTTGTGGAAGTAAAATTTCCAAATGGAGATGAGTGCATGTGAAAAATATCACACAGTAAAACCAAGAATAACAGAATACAGTAGCCCATCCTAAAAGTAATGCTCAACTTTGGTTTCAAGTATTTACTGGTATGATAAGGAAATTAGTAGAGAATAAGAATATACCTCCCTTAAATCTTTCACAGGGATTTGCATTTGCTTACCACCCTTGCTGGAGAAGCAACTTCTAATTGAAAAATTTAATTGTGAATTCTGTTTGGCACTATAGCCTTCTTCTACTCATACGGGCTATGGGGAGAATCAATAAAGAAAGGATGTAAGATGGCTTCAGCCATTACTCAAATAACACCATCCCTGAATAAAACACATCTGATTCAGTCCACCTTTAAAAATATGACCCAGTGGTTGTGAGTCTATCCCCAATGCTTTAAACTCCTCTGCACATCCCTTTGCTTATAAAACCCAAGCAGAATGCTTGTGCTGGGAGGGAGCTAATCCAATATAATCATTCTAGAGTGTGGTCTTTGGATTTTAACAAGTATGTTTTCAGAACAACACTCACTGAATAGTAATCATGGGCAAATGACCTGATTTCTCAAAGTCTTAACATATGTTACATGACAATAAAAGACAGAGATAATAAAGGACTTGGGACAGAGTGTAGCATATAGTATAAGTTTAACATGTGTCAGCTTCTAGTATTATCACTGTTGATTGCCAGCATTGTTCTCTGAAATAATTTTCAATGATCCATATTTTAAATTTCATTAACATTATATTACTGATAGAATTATAACCATTTTTTCATTTACATAGCATGGCCTTACATAATTTTCTATTTCACAACACAAGTTAATTTGAAATAACATATTTATTACTCTACTATGAAGGCAAAGATGAATTTACTCCTACATTTTGTCTCGTAGCATGCTAGATGTTATCTGTGTGCAAGGCAGCTTGTTGACAAATCAGTCCCTGTAGATCAGCACAACTGTCTTTATGACTTATCAGTGCTTGTGACATACCTTGGGAATTGTGGTTATTTTAGAGCAAATGAGCAGTTTGACAAAATCAGAGGTAATGGAGATTGTTGCAAAAATATGTCTCCCCATATTGTATCCTGCTGAAATTTCTTAAATGTCAACTCTGGATGTTTATTAATAAGCATGTTCATTTTGGCTCCAATTTGACCTTACAAGTAGAAAAACATGCAGTTCTCAGGACTTGGCAATAATGGTAAATTCTGGAACTCAAATACACATTAGATTTCTCAAAATCTCCATTTCAACACCATAATATGTAACACATATCTCATTAAATAAGAAGGAAACATTCTTAAGTGTTGAAAATTAACTGAAATGTGATCCCTGTTAAACATAAGAGTGGGAATAAGAGAGGGAAGAGATGTATAATTTGGGACATGCTCAAGCTGACTTGCCCCAAATGGTAGAGTTAGAAACAAACCAGGGGATTCCAATTCAATCCCATCAAGGTGGCATGTACCAATGCCATCTCACTATTCCAAGTGATCAATTTCAGTTCACAATTGATCATAATGAAAGGACTAAGAGTCAAAGGGAGCAAATAAACAAGTCTAGTACCTGCTAACACTAAATGATAGAATAAATAAAGGGGAGAGTGATCCAACATGGGAAGTGAGATACACAGCAGACTCATAGAATGGCAGATGTCCTAAATAGCACTCTGGCCTCAGAATCAGCCCTAAAGGCATTCAGATCTGGCTGAAAAGCCCATGAGAGTATTTCAGGAATGGAAAGCCAAGACACTCTGGCAAAAGATCTCTGTGAGTGAGATCCCAGTGGAAAGAACAGGTCTTCAAAGAAGGAGGTACCTTTCTCTGAAGGGAGGAGAGAACCTCCACTTTGACTATGACCTTGTCTAAACAAGATAAGAGTCAGAGAACTCAAAAGGCTTCCATAGCCTTGGAAACTCATGACTGGAGCATAGGGAGATTACTGATGCCATAGACAGGAGTGTCAGTTTGTAAAGTCAACAACAGGAGTCACTGTGCACTTACTCCTCATGTAGGATCTCTGTCCTTAATGTGCTGTGCATTGAGATTTAATGTTATAACGAGTACTCAAACAATATATTTCACTTTGTGTTTCTATGGGGGTGCAAACTGTTGAAATCTTTACTTAATGCATACTAAACTGATCCTCTGTAAAAAAAAAAAAGAAAGAAAGAAAGAAATTATCAACTCCCAACTTGACTCTCACTGGGATTAAACATGACAATAGGTCTGATCTGATTTCATCATCATTTAAAAAAAATCATCTATTATTTTTCACTTTATGTTTCTGTGTGGGAGCAAACTGTTGAAATCCTTACTTAATGTATACTAAGCTGATCTTCTGTATATTAAGATAATCGAAAATGAATCTTGATGTGAATGGAAGGGGAGAGGGAGTGGAAAGGGGAGGGTTGTGGGTGGGAGGGACGGTATGTGGGGGAAGCCATTGTAATCCATAAATCGTACTTTGGAAATTTATATTCATTAAATAAAAGTTAAAAAAAAGAAGGAAACATCCTTATAGATAAGTGTCAGCTGCCAAGGACGAAGTATGTTTCACACGTCCTACATGCCTCTACTGCCCAAGTCCTTTGAAGTGAACAACATATCTCTCATGTAGCCCACATTCTGTCAGAAAACCCCAACTACAGCATCAAACCTCACATGAATACAGCAATTTTCATGTGTTCATTTAAATAGAAATTAAATCCTAACTATTTAGATAAAAATATATCACATAAATGTGTCTCAGCATATCTACCACAAGCCTATGCCTCAAGAAGTATGAAAGGATTTCTTTTCATATCTCTGAAGAGAAGTGGGAGTTATATATGTGGAATCCAGTTTTTTTTTTCTCGTGAGTTATTTTTCCCATTTATCTTTTTTTCTAATATAGAAAGAACAGATATCATGTGGTTCATAGATACAGTCTGGGAATGCCCAGTTACTACAGCTTTTAATTACTGTTAAACATACTGATAATAAAGTAAAATTGGTATTTGTAGACTTGACTTAATCTATAATCAATGCCATCACCTTCTATGTCCCTATATCAAACCACTGTATGATTTCCCATTAGTCAACACTAACTTTGTCAAAACAATCTGTAGGAAAAATATTAAACAACCAGTTATGGACAATGTTAAATGTTCTATTGGATTTATAATGTTAATACTTTTCCAAAAAAATTTTGAGGCATCTGGACTTCGGGTAGTACCTTTAAGTTTAAAGAGAAGATTGGCCGGCGCCACGGATCACTAGGCTAATCCTCTGCCTTGCGGCGCTGGCACACCGGGTTCTAGTCCCAGTCGGGGCGCCGGATTCTGTTCCAGTTGCCCCTCTTCCAGGCCAGCTCTCTGCTGTGGCCAGGGAGTGCAGTGGAGGATGGCCCAAGTGCTTGGGCCCTGCACCCCATGGGAGACCAGGAGAAGTACCTGGCTCCTGCCATCGGATCATCGCGGTGCACCGGCCGCAGCATGCCGGCTGCGGCAGCCATTGGAGGGTGAACCAACGGCCAAGGAAGACCTTTCTCTCTCTCTCTCTCTCTCACCGTCCACTCTGCCTATCAAAAAAAAAAAAAAAAAAGAGAGAGAAGATTAATCTGATTCTTTTTATGAGAACTTCACAATAGTATTATGAGTGAATTTACTGACTGTGGCAGATTTATGATTGTGAAAATTATCATAGAGTAGTTTAATGACTTGTCCATGACAATATTGTCATGAAATTCCAGTCTCAGGATCCCAAACTATGACAGCATATTTCAAGTATTCTGCTATTTCCTCTCTATTACATTGCCTCCTGCAAGAAAGCAGAAGTGCAGAAGATTTTTAAGAGCTACAGAATTCCATTTTCTACAGAATTTAATTATAGTCCCTCACCAACATGCTCAGAATTATGAAACTTTAAGACTATGCTACTTTTTTATGCATTCTTACTCACAAGCCTTAGATCTTACCTTGTTCCAAGTCACAAGATCAATGCAGAACAGCTTACATCAGATTATTCCAACATATCAGCAAAACCTATTCTTAAGCCATTCAGAACTCAAGATGAGGCTTTCAAGGTTCAGGAGCACCAACATATTCAAGCAGAACAAATAGACCTCTCCATTCTAGAGTTCTTCATCTAGTAATTTCAATAGAATTGGATTGTTTCTAGATTTTTCAGCCATGGTAATAGGATCATTAGTGATTTTAAACTCCTCAAAATAATCTGTTACCCCAATTTCAGGGAAATAATATGTATAATACTCAAGAATAGCAACAAGATGGGGTTGGTGATTATACTCAGCACAAGAAGTCAATGCTCTTATTGCTCCAGAATGGATAATCCCTAGGAAATTATACCATGATCTAGGGCTCAGGAATTTCTCCATAATATAGAGTGTACATTCTTTATTAAATTTATAAATAATTACAACACTCAGCAAGGCAACCTTAGCAAATTTAAGATAATTACAGGAATGGATGATGGCTCAGTGGTTAAGATGCTGCCCATCACAACTGTAACATTTACCAGAGTGCTTGGATTCAAGTACTCACTCTGCTTCAGATCCAGCATCCTGCAAATGTTCACCTTCGGAGTTAAGAGGTGACAGCTCAATTGTTTGGGGTCCCTAACACCCATGAGGAAAATCAAGGTGAAGTTTCAGGAGCCTGGCTTAAGCCTGGCCCAGCCATGGCTGTTGTGAGTCTTTGCGGAATGAATGAGCATATGGAAGATATCTTTATTTCTCTTTATGACACTCTTTCTTTCAAATAAATAAATGAATGCATGAATTACAAGGTCTGCCTTCTGACTATAATGTAATTCAATTCAATAGACAGATAACTGAAAATCTCAAAATATGTGAAGATTAAACAACATACTTATTTTTTAAGATTTGTTTATTTATTCAAAGTTAGAGAGGGAGAGGGAGAAAGAGATCTTCCATCTGCTGGTTCACTCCCCAAATGGCCACAATAGTTGGAACTGGGCCAGGGTAAATCCAGGAGCCTGGAACCCCATCTGGGTCTCCCACATGGGTAGCAGAAGCCCAAGCACTGCAGTCACCTTCTGCTGATTTCTCAGGTGTATTAGCAGAGAGCTGGATCAAAGGCAGAGCAGCAGGGACTCCCTCTAACTGGTGTCCATATAGGATGTGGGTATTACAGGCGAATTTTTTTTTTTTTTGGTCAGGGAGAGTTAGACAGTGAGAGAGAGACAGAAAGAAAGGTCTTCCTTTGCCGTTGGTTCACCACCCCCCCCCAAATGGCCGCTGTGGCCAACAGGCTGCGCCAATCTGAAGCCAGGAGCCAGGTGGTTCCTCCTGGTCTCCCATGCGGGTGCAGGGCCCAAGCACTTAGGCCATCCTCCACTGCCTTCCCGGGCCACAGCAGAGAGCTGGACTGGAAGAGAAGCAACCAGGACAGAACCTGGTGCCCCAACCAGGACTAGAATCCGGGGTGCCGGTGCCACAGGTGGAGGATTAGCCAAGTGAGCCACGATGCTGACTCAGGCGATGGTTTAATCTACTGTGCCAGCTTCAACAACACACTTCTAAATAACACATAGGTTAAAGAAGGTTAAAATTTCAGGAGAATTTTTAAAATATTTTTAACTCAATGAAAGCAAAAGCTCAATGAAAGCAAAAGCACAAATTGTCAAAATTGGTTGGATATAGTGAAAACAGTACATAGAAATTTATAGCACTAGATGCACCTAATAGAAAATACATCAAAATCAGCAATCTAAGATTAAACTTTAATAAACTTGAAAAAGAAGATAAAAGTAAAATCAAAATAAACAGAAGAAAATAAAAATTAGAAAAGAAACCAATGAAATTGCAAACAGGAAATAGAGAAAACTATTAAAACCAAGACCTGGCTCTTTGAAAAGATCTATAAAGCTGATCGGCCTCTAGACAAGTTAACTGTGAAAAAAAAAAAAGGAGCAAGAATACAAATTGCTAATATGAGAAATGAAGCAGGAGACATCACTACAGATCCTACAAATGTTAAAATAATAATAGAAGAATGCTAAGAACAACTCTATGCCTACAAATTTGATAATGTAGATAAAATTAACCAATTCCTTGAAAGACACAATTTGCCAAAATTCACACAAAAAGTAACAATCTGAATAGGGCTGTATCTACTAAAAATATCTAAATAATAAATAAATAATAACCTACCAAAAGACAAATCACCAGGTACATGTGAGTTCAAAGGTGAATTCCACCAAAGCTTTAAAGAAGAAATTATACCAATGATCTACAATTTCTTTCAGAAGACATAAGAAGAGGGAACGGTTCCTAATTCATTCTATCAGGACAGCATTCCTATAATACCAAAACTAAACAAAGATATTAGAAGAAATCTAGAAACTAGTGTCTCTCATGGACACACATGAAAAATATCCTATACAAACTATTAGCAAATTGATGAGGCTAGCACTGTGGCTTAGCAGGTAAAGCTGCTTCCTGGAGTGCCGGAATCCCATACAGGTGCCAGTTCAAGTCCCAGCTGTTCCCACTTCTGATCCAGCTCTCTGATATAGCCTGGGAAAGCAGCAGAAGATGGTCCAAGTTGCTGGGCCCCTGCACCCATGTGGGAGACCCAGAAGAAGCTCCCGACTCCTGGCTTCAGATTGGCCCAGCTCTGGCCATTGTGGCCATTTGAGGAGTGAACCAGCCGATGGAAGACTTTCTCTCTCTCTCTCACTCTTTCTCTCCCTCTGCCTCTCTGTATCTCTTTCAAGTAGATAAATAAACGTTAAAAAATTCATTAAAAATATTAGCAAATTGAATCCAATAATGCCTAAAATTATTTATAAACCACAACCAAGCAAGGCTGGTCCAATATTCAAAAATCAATCAATGTGGCTGGCACCGCGGCTTATGAGGCTAATCCTCCGCCTGCGGCACCGGCACCCTGGATTCTAGTCCCAGTTGGGGCGCCAGATTGTCCCGGTTGCTCCTCTTCTAGTCCAGCTCTCTGCTCTGGCCCAGAAGTGCAGTGGAGGATGGTCTAGGTCCTTCGGCCCTGCACCCACATGGGAGACCAGGAGGAAGCACCTGGCTCCTGGCTTCGGAACTGTGCAGAGTGCCAGAGCAACGTGCCGGCTGTAGCGGCTACTTGGAGGGTGAACCAGTGGAAAAAGGAAGACCTTCCTCTGTCTCTCTCCCTTTCACTGTATAACTCTGCCTGTTTAAAAAAAATTCAGTGTAATCTGCCATCTTAATGGGTTAAAAAAGAAAAATCACATGATCATATCAATAGATGCACAAAAATAATTTCTTAAAGATTTTTTTCTATTCATTTGAAAGACACAGAGGGAGAAAGATAGGGAGAAAGAGAAACAAAGAGAGAGAGAGATCGATCTTCCATCTGCAGGTTCACTCCCCAAATGACTTCAACAGCCAAGGTTGGGCCAGATCAAAGCCTGGAGGCTGGAACTCCATCCAGGTTGCCCATTAGGTGGAATGGTTGCAAGTACTTGGATCATCCTTCACAGCTTTCACAGGTGCATTAGCAGAGAGCTGGATCAGAAGTAGAGAAGCCAAACTGTAACCAATACCCATATGTGATGCCAGTCCCAGAAATATCTGACACCTATTCATGATTTTTTAAAATATCTCAATAAACTACATAAAGAGGGAAATTTTCTCAACTTCACAAAGCATATCACCAAAATCCAATAACTGACATCATACTTAATGATAAGAAAATATAAGCTTTCTCACTAACTTCAGCAGCAGGCCAGGGATATCTCCTCTCATCAATCCTTTTCAACATTATACAGCAAATGCTAGTTAATACAATAAGACCAGTAAAAGCAATACAAGGTAAACAGATTAGAGAGGAAGAAATCAAACTGTCTTTGTCTACAGATGGCAAGTCTGTCTATATAGAAAATTCAATGGAATCAATAAAATATCTTGTGGGGAAAAAAAGCTATTATAGAAAGGCTACAAAATACGTAGTAAATACAGAAAAGTCAATCAAAGCCCGCGCCGTGGCTCAATTGGCTAATCCTCCGCCTGTGGCGCTGGCACCCCGGGGTTCTAGTCCCAATTGGGGCACTGGGTACTAGTCCCTGTTGCTCCTCTTCCGATCCAGCTCTCTGCTGTGGCCCAGGAAGGCAGCAGAGGATGGCCCAAGTTCTTGGGTCCCTGCACCCGCATGGGAGACTGGGAGGAAGTATCCAGCTCCTGGCTTCTGATCAGCGCAGCGCTAGCTGTAGCGGCCATTTGGGGAGTGAACCAACAGAAGGAAGACCTTTCTCTCCGTCTCTGTCTCTCTCACTGTCTATAACTCTACCTGTTAAATAAAAAAAAAAAGTCAATCACTTTCTTATACATGAGCTATGAACAAGTTGAATTTGAAATTAAAAACACAAGTGTCATTTTCATTAGAACCCCCAAAATAAAATGCTTACAGATAAGCTTACAAGATTAATATGAGGAAAACTACAAAACTTTGATAAATGAAAATAAGTAAGAACTAAATAAATGGAAAGACATTTCTGTTCATAAATATGAAGTCTCAATGTTGTCAAGATGTCAGTACTTCCCAACTTGATTTATAGATATGACACAATCTCAATCCCAAATGAAGAACTAAAGCAGTATAACAGAATAGAGCCCAGAAACTGACCCATGTAGATACAATCAATTGGTCTTGATGAAGGCAATACAATGTAGTGCAGACAGTCTTTTCAATAAAAGATACTGAAACAGACATTCACTTGAAAAAGAAAATAAGAGTCCGCTACACATATCATATTGTTAGAAGATAAGATAGGAAAAAATACAAATGACTCTGGGTATGATGATGAATTTTTAGATATAATGTAAAGGCATGATTGATGAAAGATTTAATTCATAAGTAAGATTTCATTAAAATTAGAAACTTCTACTCTGTAAAACACAGTGTTAAGACAATGAACAGAAAAGACACAGACTAGAACAAAATAATGTCAAAGGACACATATGAGAAAGAACTGTTACCCAAAATATAAAAAGAACTTCTACAGCTCAACAATAAGAAAACAACCTGATTTAAAACTGAGCCGGGATGTGACACAGATGACCAGCGGGGAGAGCAGGGATGCCCAGGGCCCCGAGTCCAAACATCGGCGCTGGAAGGGGAGGTGAGCTCAGCAACCCAAGACATTGGTGGGGAAACGGTGGTCAGAATCTAGAGGGAAGCGGGCTTGAGGCAGGAAAGTTCACGAGACTGACTACAGGAGAGAAGGAAAAAAAAAAAAGGTGGGGGGGGTACTGGTACAGACGAGTTTCTCTCCACCAACCTTGCAAAGGCGAGCAAGAGACAAAGAGCAGGCCCCACTCAGGATATACATAACAAAAGGGGAGAGCTAAGGAACTGAGGCACTACAATTCAGTAGCTTAGGCAACCCAGTGGGAGTCCGCAGGAGAAACTGAGCCCGCACAGACTCTTTGGGTAGAAGCCAGAGATCGGAAGCTAAATACCATCAATTCTGCTCAGCCCTGCGGTATTACTTACCTCCTGAATAGAAAAATTAAATAAATAAATAAATATATAAATAAGAGAGAGCTCTACCACACATAACCTGAGGGTGTCACCTTTGCACACCCATAACACGGAAGAACCAAGCAGAGCTCTCAGGCCACACCCATCTCAAGCCTCCAAGGCTCCTCCAACAGCAGGCAGTCCACTTAACACAGACATAGTATATAAAAAAAAAAAAACCTCACAGTGAGGGAAGAAGAATTAACAATGCCAAGCAACAAACACAAAAATTGAGGGAACAAGATCAACGATGACACTATGAGGCCTCGAAATAAACAAAACACCCAAGCCAAGATTATGAAGATGATGAGACAGAAGAAATGCAAGATACGGATTTCAAAAAATTTATGATAAGAACATTTAGAAGTTTTCAAAAGCAAATCCTTGAACTACAGAAATCCTTATTGGACAGGATTGAAAATCTCTCTCGTGAAAATGAAATTTTAAGGAAGAATCAAAATGAAACTCAGAAACTAGTAGAACAGGAAAGTGTGATAGTGAAGAGAAATCAAAATGAAATGAAGAGCTCAATAGATCAAATGACAAACACATTAGAGAGCCTTAAAAACAGAATGGGTGAAGCAGAAGAGAGAATATCGGACTTGGAAGACAGAGAACAGAAAAGAAGAGGAAATTAGAAATCTAAAAAATATTGTTGGGAATCTACAGGATACTATTAAAAAAAAAAAAACAACATTCGGGTTATAGGAGTTCATGAAGGCATGGAGAGGGAGAAAGGATTAGAAGGCCTTTTTAGTGAGATACTAGCAGAGAACTTTCCGGGTTTGGAGAAGGACACAGACATCCTAGTACAGGAAGCTCATAGAACCCCCAATAAACATGACCAAAAGAGATCCTCACCACAACACGTGGTAATTAAACTTACCACAGTAAAACATAAAGAAAAGATCCTAAAATGTGCAAGAGAAAAACATCAGATTACACTCAGAGGATCTCCAATTAGACTCACAGCAGACTTCTCATCAGAAACACTACAGGCTAGGAGAGAATGGCGAGACACAGCACAGGTGCTAAGAGAAAAAAATTGCCAGCCCAGAATATTATATCCTGCAAAGCTCTCATTTGTGAATGAAGGTGAAGTAAAGACCTATCATAGCAAACAGAAATTGAAAGACTTTGCCACCACTCATCCGGCCCTGCAAAAGATACTTAAAGATGTGATACACTCAGAAACACAGAGACACGGCCATCAATATGAAAGAAGGTAAAGGAGGAAAACCTACCAGTAAAAGAATATAGGAAGCTCAAAGCATATACTAGAAAATATCTCTGGGAAAATGGCAGGGCAAAGTCACTATGTATCAATAGTCACATTAAACGTTAATAGACTTAACTCTTCAGTTAAAAGGCACCGATTGGCTGACTGGCTTAAGGAGCAAAACCCAACTATTTGCTGCCTACAAGAAACACATCTCTCTAACAAAGATGGATGCAGACTGAAAGTGAAACGTTGGAAAAAGATATTCCATGCCAACAAAAACCAAAAAAAGCAGGTGTAGCCATATTAATATCAGACAAAATAAACTTTAATACAAAAACTGTTAAGAGAGACAAAGAGGGGCACTATATAATGATTAAGGGTTCAATTCAACAGGAAGATGTAACCATTATAAATGTATATGCACCTAATTACAGGGCACTGGTCTATTTAAAAGATATGTTAAGTGACTTAAAGGGAGACTTAGATTCCAATACAATAGTACTGGGGGACTTCAATACTCCACTCTCAGAAATAGACAGATCATCCGGACAGAAGATCAACAAGGAAACAGCAGATTTAATCGACACTATTGCACAAATGGATCTAACAGATATCTAGAGAACTTTCAATCCTACATCTAAAGATTTTACATTCTTCTCAGCAGTGCATGGAACCTTCTCTAGGATTGATCACATACTAGGCCATAAAGCAAGTCTCAGCAAATTTAAAAGAATTAGAATCATACCATGCAGCTTCTCAGACCACAGCGGAATGAAGCTGGAAATTAGCAACTCAGGAATCCCTAGAAAGTATGCAAACACATGGAGACTGAACAACATGCTCCTGAATGAACAATGGTCATAAAGAAATCAAAAGAGAAATCAAAAACTTTCTGGAAGTAAATGAGGATAACAACACAACATATCAAAACTTATGGGATATCGGGCCGGCGCCGTGGCTCAATAGGCTAATCCTCCACCTTGCGGCGCCGGCACACCGGGTTCTAGTCCCGGTCGGGGCGCCGGATTCTGTCCCGGTTGCCCCTCTTCCAGGCCAGCTCTCTGCTATGGCCAGGGAGTGCAGTGGAGGATGGCCCAGGTGCTTGGGCCCTGCACCCCATGGGAGACCAGGAAAAGCACCTGGATCCTGGCTCCTGCCATCAGATCAGCGCGGTGCGCCGGCTGCAGCGGCGGCCATTGGAGGGTGAACCAACGGCAAAGGAAGACCTTTCTCTCTCTGTCTCTCTCTCACTGTCCACTCTGCCTGTCAAAAAAAAAAAAAAAAAAAAACTCTTCAGTTAAAAGGCACCGATTGGCTGACTGGCTTAAGGAGCAAAACCCAACTATTTGCTGCCTACAAGAAACACATCTCTCTAACAAAGATGGATGCAGACTGAAAGTGAAACGTTGGAAAAAGATATTCCATGCCAACAAAAACCAAAAAAAGCAGGTGTAGCCATATTAATATCAGACAAAATAAACTTTAATACAAAAACTGTTAAGAGAGACAAAGAGGGGCACTATATAATGATTAAGGGTTCAATTCAACAGGAAGATGTAACCATTATAAATGTATATGCACCTAATTACAGGGCACTGGTCTATTTAAAAGATATGTTAAGTGACTTAAAGGGAGACTTAGATTCCAATACAATAGTACTGGGGGACTTCAATACTCCACTCTCAGAAATAGACAGATCATCCGGACAGAAGATCAACAAGGAAACAGCAGATTTAATCGACACTATTGCACAAATGGATCTAACAGATATCTAGAGAACTTTCAATCCTACATCTAAAGATTTTACATTCTTCTCAGCAGTGCATGGAACCTTCTCTAGGATTGATCACATACTAGGCCATAAAGCAAGTCTCAGCAAATTTAAAAGAATTAGAATCATACCATGCAGCTTCTCAGACCACAGCGGAATGAAGCTGGAAATTAGCAACTCAGGAATCCCTAGAAAGTATGCAAACACATGGAGACTGAACAACATGCTCCTGAATGAACAATGGTCATAAAGAAATCAAAAGAGAAATCAAAAACTTTCTGGAAGTAAATGAGGATAACAACACAACATATCAAAACTTATGGGATATCGGGCCGGCGCCGTGGCTCAATAGGCTAATCCTCCACCTTGCGGCGCCGGCACACCGGGTTCTAGTCCCGGTCGGGGCGCCGGATTCTGTCCCGGTTGCCCCTCTTCCAGGCCAGCTCTCTGCTATGGCCAGGGAGTGCAGTGGAGGATGGCCCAGGTGCTTGGGCCCTGCACCCCATGGGAGACCAGGAAAAGCACCTGGATCCTGGCTCCTGCCATCAGATCAGCGCGGTGCGCCGGCTGCAGCGGCGGCCATTGGAGGGTGAACCAACGGCAAAGGAAGACCTTTCTCTCTCTGTCTCTCTCTCACTGTCCACTCTGCCTGTCAAAAAAAAAAAAAAAAAAAAAAAAAAAAAAAAAAAAAAAAAAACTTATGGGATACGGCAAAAGCAGTACTGAGAGGCAAGTTTATAGCAATAGGTGCCTATATCAAGAAATTGGAAAGGTACCAAATAAATGAGCTTTCAGCGCATCTCAAGGACCTAGAAAAACTGCAGCAAACCAGACCCAAGTCTAGTAGGAGAGGAGAAATAATTAAAATCAGAGAAGAAATTAATAGGATTGAATCTAAAAAACATTACAAAATATCAGCCAAGCGAAGAGCTGGTTTTTTGAAAAAATAAACAAAATTGACACCCCATTGGCCCAACTAACTAAAAAAAGAAGAGAAAAGGCCCAAATCAATAAAATCAGAGATGAAAAAGGAAATGTAACAACAGACACCACAGAAATAAAAAGAATCATCAGAAATTACTACAAGGACTTGTATGCCAGGATACAGGAAAAACTATCAGAAATGGACAGATTCCTGGACACATGCAATCTACCTAAATTGAACCAGGAAGACATAGAAAACCTAAATAGACCCATAACTGAAACAGAAATAGAAACAGCAATAAAGCCCCTCCCAACAAAGAAAAGCCCAGGACAAGATGGATTCACTGCTGAATTCTACCAGACATTTAAAGAAGAACTAATTCCATTTCTTCTCAAACTATTCAGAACAATCGAAAAAGATGGAATCCTCCCAAATTCTTTCTATGAAGCCAGCATCACCTTAATCCCTAAGCCAGAGAAAGATGCAGCACTGAAAGAAAATTATAGACCAATATCCCTGATGAACATAGACGCAAAAATCCTCAATAAAATTCTCGCCAAAGGAATACAACAACACATCAGAAAAATCATCCACCCAGACCAAATGGGATTTATCCCTGGTATGCAGGGATGGTTCAACATTCGCAAATCAATCAATGTGATTCACCACATTAACAGACTGCAGAAGAAAAACCATATGATAAGCTCAATAGCTGCAGAGAAAGCATTCGATAAAATTCAAAACCCTTTCATGATGAAAACTCTAAGCAAATTGGGTATAGAAGGAACATTCCTCAATATAATCAAAGCAACTTATGAAAAACCCATGGCCAGCATCCTATTGAATGGGGAAAAGTTGGAAGCATTTCCACTGAGATCTGGCACCAGATGCCCACTCTCACCACTGCTATTCAACATAGTTCTGGAAGTTTTATCCAGAGCCATCAGACATGAAAAAGAAATTAAAGGAATACAAATTGAGAAGGAAGAAGTCAAACTATCCCTCAATGCAGACGATATGATTCTTTACTTAGAGGATCCAAAGAACTCTACTAAGAGACTATTGGAACTCATAGAGGAGTTTGGCAAAGTAGCAGGATATAAAATCAATGCACAAAAATCAACAGCCTTTGTATACACAAGCAATGCCACGGCTGAGAAAGAACTGCTAAGATCAATCCCATTCACAATCGCTACAAAAACAATCAAATACCTTGGACTAAACTTAACCATGGATGTTAAAGGTCTCTACGATGAGAAGTACAAAATCTTAAAGAAAGAAATAGAAGAGGATACCAAAAAATGGAAAAATCTTCCATGCTCATGGATTGAAAGAATCCATATCATCAAAATGTCCATTCTCCCAAAAGCAATTTATAGATTCAATGCGATACCAATCAAGATACTGAAGTCCTTCTTCTCAGATCTGGAAAAAATGGTGCTGAAATTTATATGGAGGCACAAGAGACCTCGAAGAGATAAAGCAATCTTGTACAACAAAAACAAAGCCGGGGGCATCACAATACCATATTTCAGCACATACTACAGGGCAGTTGTAATCAAAACAGCATGGTACTGGTACAGAAACAGATGGATAGACCAATGGAACAGAATTGAAACACCAGAAATCAACCCAAACATCTACAGCCAACTTATATTTGATCAAGGATCTAAAACCAATTCCTGGAGCAAGGACAGTCTATTCAATAAATGGTGCTGGGAAAACTGGATTTCCACGGGCTGAAGCATGAAGCAAGACCCCTACCTTACACCTTACACAAAAATCCACTCAACATGGATTAAAGACCTAAATCTACGCCCTGACACCATTAAGTTATTAGAGAACATTGGAGAAACCCTTCAAGATATTGGCACAGGCAAAGAATTTCTGGAAAAGACCCGGGAGGCACAGGCAGTCAAAGCCAAAATTAACTATTGGGATTGCATCAAATTGAGAAGTTTCTGTACTGCAAAAGAAACAGTCAGTAGAGTGAAGAGACAACCGACAGAATGGGAAAAAATATTTGCAAACTATGCAACAGATAGAGGGTTAATAACCAGAATCTACAGAGATATCAAGAAACTCCAAAAAAAAAAACACTTAAGAGATGGGCCAAGGACCTCAACAGACATTTTTCAAAAGAGGAAATCCAAAGGGCCAACAGGCACATGAAAAAATGTTCAAGATCACTAGCAATCAGGGAAATGCAAATCAAAACCACAATGAGGTTTCACCTCATCCCAGTTAGAATGACTCACATACACAAATCTACCAACAACAGATGCTGGCGAGGATGTGGGGAAAAAGGAACACTAACCCACTGTTGGTGGGAATGCAAACTGGTCAAGCCACTATGAAAGTCAGTCTGGAGATTCCTCAGAAACCTGAAGATAACCCTACCATTCAACCCATCCATCCCACTCCTTGGAATTTACCCAAAGGAGTTTAAATTGGCAAACAAAAAAGAGGTCTGCACCCTAATGTTTATTGCAGCTCAATTCACAATAGCCAAGACCTGGAACCAACCTAAATGCCCATCAACGGTAGACTGGATAAAGAAATTATGGGATATGTACTCTTTAGAATACTATACTGCAGTAAGAAACAATGAAACCTGGTCATTTGCAACAAAATGGAGGAATCTGGAACACATCATGCTGAGTGAAGTAAGCCAGTCCCAAAGGGACAAATACCATATGTTCTCCCTGCTCGGTGACAACTGACTGAACACCAAAAAGGAAAACTGTTGAAGTGAAATGGACACTATGAGAAATGGTGACTTGATCAGCATAGCCCTGACTGTAAATGAACAACTTAATACGTTATCCCTCTTAGTAGTTTTTGTTTGTTTGTTCTACTTAAAACTACTGGTTTAATTCTGTAATTAATACACAGTTATTCTTAAGTGTTGAAATTTAACTGAAATGTGATCCCTGTTAAATATAAGAGTGGGAATAAGAGTGTGAAGAGATGTACAATTTGGGACATGCTCAAGCTGACTTGCCCCAAATGGTAGAGTTAGAAACATACCAGGGGATTCCAATTCAATCCCATCAAGGTGGCATGTACCAATGCCATCTCACTAGTCCTGCTGAATAGTTTCAGTTCACAATTGATCATAATGAAAGGACTAAGAGTCAAAGGGAGCACATAAACAAGTCTAGTGCCTGCTAATACTAACCAATAGAATAAATAAAGGGGAGAGTGATCCAACATGGGAAGCGAGATACACAGCAGACTCATAGAATGGCGGATGTCCTAAACAGCACTCTGGCCTCAGAATCAGCCCTTAAGGCATGCGGATCCGGCTGAAAAGCCCATGAGAGTATTTCAGGCATGGAAAGCCAAGACACTCTGGCAAAAAAAAATGACCTAAATGAAAGATCTCCACGAGTGAGATCCCAGTGGAAAGAACAGGTCTTCAAAGAAGGAGGTACCTTTCTCTGAAGGGAGGAGAGAACTTCCACTTTGACTATGACCTTGTCTAAATAAGATAAGAGTCAGTGAACTCAGGGGGCTTCCATAGCCTTGGAAACTCATGACTGGAGCATATGGAGATTACTGATGCCATAAACATGAGTGTCAATTTGTTAAGTCAACATCAGGAGTCACTGTGCACCTACTCCTCATGTAGGATCTCTGTTCTTAATGTGCTGTACATTGAGATTTAATGCTATAACGAGTACTCAAACAGTATTTTTCACTTTGTGTGTCAAGGTGGGTACAAACTGTTTAAATCTTTACTTAATGTATACTAAACTGATCTTCTGTATATATAGAAAATTGAAAATGAATCTTGATATGAATGGAAGGGGAGAGGGAGTGGATAAGGGGAGGGTTGCGGGTGGGAGGGAAGTCATTGGGGTGGGGGGGAGCCAATATAATCCATAAGCTGTACTTTGGAACTCTATATTAATTAAATAAAAGTTAAAAAATAAATAAATAAATAAAACTGAGCCAAAGACTTTAAAAGACACCTCACCAATGAAGATATACAGATGGAAAATAAGCATATGAAAGACGTTCCACATACCAATTCTTCTACCAAGAAAATTATAGTTGAGTTGAGATAGCACTATACACTTATTAGAATGACCAAAGAATGGAGCATTGACCAATTCTGGTGAGGATGTGGAACAGTAGGATTTTTCATTGGAGGTTGCACAGCCACCTGATAAAATAGTCTGGTGATTTCTTATAAAATTAAACATTTTCTTACTGCACAATCTTACAATTGAATTCCTTTGTATTTACCCAGAGGGCCTGAAGACATGTTTATGTAAAAATCTGCATATGAATGTTTATAGCAGCTTGATTCATAATTGTCAAGAGCTAGAAGAAATTAGAATGTCCTTCACTAGATAAATGGATTTCTAAACTGTGGTAAATCCAAGTAATAGAAAATTATTCAGTACCAAAATGAATTGAACTAGTAATCTTTCAAAAGACAAGGAGAAACCTTAAATGCATGGTGCTAAATGAAAGAAGCTAATCTGAAAAGGCCATCTACACTATGATTTCAAATACTTGACATTCTAGAAAAAATAAAATGATAAAGACAATAAAATATAAGTGATTGTCAAATATTGGGAAGAATATGGTGCATTTTTAGAACAGTGTATTTATCCTCTCTGATACTAGAGAGGTAGATACATATCTTTCTATATTTGTCCCAGAGCATAAAAATGTATAACATCAAGAGTGAATATTAAAACAAACTAGGGACTTTGGGTGATTATTACATATAAATTTATCTTTTTTAAATTAACTGGTTTATTTATTTGAAAGGCAGAATGAGAGAGAGAGAGAGAGAGAGAGAGATCTTCCATCTTCTGGTTCACTCCCCAAATGCCAATAGCCAGGGCTGGTTTGGGCTGAAGCCAAGAGACAGATACTCCATCCATATTTCCCACATGAGTGGCAAAACTCAAGTACTTGATCCATCATACACTGCTCCCCAGATTCATGTCAGGGAGCTGCACTGGAAGTGGGGACTCAAACTGGTACCTGGGACTCAAACTGGTACTTCAATATGAGATGTGGGTTTCCCAAGAGGTGGCTCTTAACCCACTGTGCCACAGTGTCTATTCCTGTAGGTCCATCTTGTGACAATCTGTTGGATGATGTTAATAAAGGGGGAAGCTAGGCATGTGTGTCAGCAAAGGATGCACAGGAAAACTCTGTACTTTCCTCTTACTTTTGTTGAAAAACTAATGTGTCTCTAAAAAGAAGCAATTTAATTATATGAAACTACTTTGATTTTGATTAGATACAATTATGTTCACTTAATGAGCCATCAAAAAAGAAAAGGACCTTGAGCCAGTTTCTTGAGGATGAATTATAACTGGAAACAAACTAACCTGCAAAAATAGTCAATAAAATAAAAGTTCACCTCCTAAGAAGATGCCTTGCTGTATATGAAATATAAGTCATATTGTCAGATCTAAAATTTTTCATTGATATGGATACTTCTAAAGAACTTCTAATCTAAAGGTTTCATGTAAAAATTGTGTGGGTCTACAATGTCAGACAGACCTATTTTCAAAGCAGAATTTTCTAATAACCAAACTTGGGGAAGTTGTCGCATTTCACTGTGTCTCAACTTTGCATGTGAAAACCAGAGTAAGAACTGTTAGCTTTCAATATAATTTTTATCATGTCTTGCATACAGTAGAGGCTGTCACAAGAGAAAAGCTCATTGTTTTAAGCTGAAATTTACTGCTGGGCTGGCGCTAATGTGCAATTGGGAAAGCCGCTGCCTGCAGTGCCAGCATCCCATATGGGTGCCCATTTGAGACCTGGTTGCTTCACTTCTGATCCAGCTCTTTGCTAGGCCTGGAAAAGCAGTAGAAGATGACCCAAGTCCTTGGGCCCTTGCACACGCACGGGAGACCTGGAAGAGGCTCCTGGCTCCTGGCTTCGGATCGGTGTAGCTCTGGCCATGGTGGCCATTTGGGGAGTGAACCAGCAGATGGAAGACCTCTCTCTCTCTGTCTCTCTGCCTCTGCCTCTCTGTAACTCTGTCTTTCAAACAAATAAATAAATAAATCTTTTAAAAAAAGAAACTTACTGTCAAAGTTGTTATATTGAGCAAACATTAGGTGAGATGCATTCTTTTTCAATTTATTTGAGGGAGAGACTGAGAGAACTTCTATCTGCTTGTTCATTCTCCAAATGCCCAAAATGGGCCAGTACTAGGCCAGACCAAACCTGGGAACTGAGAACTCAATCCAGCTCTCTCAGATGAGTGATAAGAGCCCAACTACTTGAGCCATCACCACTGCCTCCCAGGGTCTGCATCAGTGGGAGGCTGCAGTCAGGAACAGGTGCTCCTACATGGGATGTGGCATCAACAGCTAGAAGAAATGCTCACTCCAGATTTATTCTTTTGAATGCTGAATATAATTAAAAGTATATGTAAGAGCGCAATTTTGAGTAAGAAAATGTTACATCACTGTAATTACTTGATGTATGGAATCCTTAGACCAATATAACTATGGGCTCCATTTAGATTATTTCCTTTTTAACAATTGACTAATCCACCTTAGAAAATTAGATGTTCCTAGGTCAGATTTTGGGAATCTTTCTCATACTTTCAAAGGCTATTGAAACTTGTGGTCTAATCACCACCACCCACCCCCAAATTCTCACATTGTGTGCTATCTGGAATTAACATAGCCAGGAGGGATGTGGTAGTGCAGATACATTACAGCTGCTGAGGCTAAAATGAAAACACTTTCACATGTAAGTATAATAAGCAGTATATTTATAGAAAGATTATTAAACCATCAAGTTCCATCCAGGTTCCACACATTTCACAACAATCTTTTAGAATAATTGTTGCCAGTTAAGTAGTACTCTCAGAATATTACAAGACCATCCATTTATTCTCTAGCTCTTAAAATTCTATCACTCACCGGCGCCACGGCTCACTAGGCTAATCCTCTGCCTTGCGGCACCGGCACACCGGGTTCTAGTCCTGGTCGGGGCGCCAGATTCTGTCCCGGTTGCCCGTCTTCCAGGCCAGCTCTCTGCTGTGGCCAGGGAGTGCAGTGGAGGATGGCCCAAGTGCTTGGGCCCTGCACCCATGGGAGACCAGGATAAGTACCTGGCTCCCGCCATCGGATCAGCGTGGTGCGCCGGCTGCAGCACGAGGGCCACGGCGGCCATTGGAGGGTGAACCAACGGCAAAGGAAGACCTTTCTGTCTCTCTCTCTCACTCTCCACTCTGCCTGTCAAAAAATAAAAATAAAAAAATAAAAATAAATTCTATCACCCATTTCCCTGGGGTAACAGTCTCTAATATCTTAAATCTCTGAAGAAGAAGTCACATTTCCTTTATATATTACATTAATATTTCCCCATTTCCTTAGTTAAATTTTTAGGAAGTGAGTATAGACTTTTAGTTCATATTAATATACTTTGTCATTAATTATCCTTTTCTTCATTTGGGTATTTTTGTTGGCAAAATGGATGTTAATATTGAAATAAGTCCAGTAGGGTAGGGCATTTTTATATTCATTTGCCATATATTATATTCCTTATAACACTTTATAAAGAACAAAGTACTGGTTATACTAAAATTTTGAGGTTGCAAGTTTCTTTTTTAAAAGTACATTTTAGTTAAACATTTAGTTTTCAAGTTTATAACGTAAACATTTGTTATAGGTTTTTTAAAAAAGTATGCTAAGAATGACTATCTAATGCATTTTTTTACTATATCTAATGTTCAACAACAATATAATAAACTTGCATTCAAGAAGGCTTAAAATTTGAACTGGATTTTTCTTTTATCAGACAAGCTGGAGTAAATCTAGCAAAACTAAGCAAGACTAAGCTTTGTTACAGTAATGACTTTCTATCTGGCTCTTCTTTTTTGTGTAAACTAGGACAGGAAATGTCAAGTGAATAATTTGTGAGATTCTCATGTTACTGGGAAAGCCTAGAGTGCAATTTATCCCCAAACTTTGTGAAGGTGTGTCAGAGACTAATTTATCTTCAAATATCTGTTTTTCTTCTTTCTTACTTAGAAAACAAAACAGAATCATTTTTAGATGAACATTCACTCACTTAGAAGAAAAGTGCATTTCCCTTGCAGCTGGGTGAATACACATAACCAATGTCTGGTAAAAGAGTAGAAGCAGAAGAATTATATGTGACTTCCAGGATGGAAAAAGAGTCTGTTCTGATCTTCTTTTTCCCTCATTAGCTGGAATGTGTGTGAAGGTGTTTTGGTGTGGTGTGATGCCCAGATCTTGCACAGCCATCAAGGCCTTGCAGAGATAAGTAGAATTTAAGCCAGTCATGTGGCTTCAGTTATGAAATATGCTTATGTAAAATGGAAAAGTGGATGTTATAAAAATAGTGTAAAGCAGGCACTTGTTTCTCAGTTTCTCTAATGAATTATGCTTATTTTAGGGTATATTAAAATTCAAAGATTTGCCAAGGCTATGATTCAAATTGTTATTAGACAGTATGACAGGTAATCAGGTAGATATTTTTTCAGAAATGAGTATATAATTTCAGTATATAAATTTCAGAAATGAGTATATAATTAATGCCCATTTTATCCACATAGGGAATTTATTCTTCGATATTTTAGACCATAATCTGAAATGTAATTCCATGTAACTCATTTGACTCACAGTGGTACCAAATGCAATTGCCAATACCACTGATGTCTGATACTTCCTAGCTTTTCCTTTCTTAGGATCTACCAAAACAATATCTCATAAAAGCTCAAATAAATACATCTATACTTTGTCATAGCTATGTTATATATTGACACAGGAAATAAGAAGGCTGATAAAAGGAATCTAAGAATTCTATAGAACTAGACAAATATTAGATAAGCCAAAGAAAAACATCACTTAGGGAAAGCAAACCTAAAGACTACTCAGTACATGTATTTGGATCATGAAAGCTGAAAATGTCATGCCCTATCATTTAACCTTGGTGTTTCTTAGTGACTTAGCAGTGTTCTCTCTACCATCCCACTAATTTCAGATACATTGAATGAAAAAGGATGACTTAACTTCGTTTTCTAGTATGTCTTATCTATACCAGTCTGGAATACTCATTTCAAAACCAAATCATCTTTTTTTTAAGACTTATTTATTGAAGAGGTAGAATTACAGAGAGAAGAAAAGACAGAGAGAAAGGTCTTCCATCCACTAGTTCACTCCCCAAATGGCTGCAAAGGCCAGCACTGGGCCAATCTGAAGCCAGAATCCAGGAGCTTCCTCCAGGTCTTCCACATAGGTGCAAGGGTCCTTGGGACAACTCCCACACTGCTTTCCCAGGCCATGAATAGAGAGCTGGATCTTAAGAGGGGCAGCCGGGACAGGAACCAGTGCCCAGATGGGATTGGGATGCTGTAGGTAGAAATTTAGCCTACTACATCATAGTGCCAGCCCCACAAATCATCTTTTAATAAGTAGGAAAAGTGACAGAACAACTGGAATTTTTTTATTACAAATGTATTACACAACACTTCATGGTTTTATTCTTTAAAGGACAGCTGAGTCACAGAGCAAGTGAAAGAATCACAGCTGCACAGATAAGATTAGTCAAAAGTTTAAGGATGATCTAAGTCATATTGGGTAAATATTCAAGAATCAAAGGCAAAATATATGAATATAATAATGAAATCTCATACATATTACTTTGCATATCCCTCCCAACTACCTCATGAATTCATAATCTCATTCCTATCTCAGAGATAAGAAAACTGAGGGCTATCAATTTGCCCAAATTCACACAGGTTGCCAGAATTGCAGTCACTATTACATAGTGAATCAGAATAGCAACAAAAGCAAGAGCAGGTAACAAAGTAGACACAAATTCACAAAGATCAAATCAATTTATTAATGATATTTGAAATGATTTACAAAAGCACCAGAGGCCTGTTTAACTTACATAGATTAGCGTTATCTCTCCCAGTCCAAATAATAATACTCAATATCAATATACTTGAAAGATAAACTTAACTATATTATTTAAGCAATTTCTTCACTTTGGTTCAAAAAGAAATAAAATAAAGTTCACTCTAAGAAATGTTTAAAATATCCAATTTGGAGCTGGCACTGTGGCTAAGTGAGTTAAGCCACCTTCTGCAGCACCAGCATCCCATATTGGTATGGGTTTGGGTCCCAGCTGCTACTTTACCAGCTCAGTCCCTGCTAATGCACCTGGAAAAACAAAAGAAGATGGCCCAAGTACTTGGGGCTCTGCATCCATGTTGGAGACCCAGAAGGAACTCCTGGCTCCTGGCTTTGACCTGGCCCAGCCCCGGATGCTGCAGCCCTTTTGGGGAGTGAACCAGCAAATGAAGAACTGTGTGTGTGTGCATGCATGTGTGCCTGTAACTCTGTGTTTCAAATAAATGAAACAAATCTTTTTTAAAAAATCCAACTAAGCTAATGAGATACAGCAGAATCCCCTTAAAATGCATCAAAGCGCTATTTATGACAAAGCTTAATACTTGCTTAGGAATGTATTAATTATGTGATTTAGTGATGACAAGTGCTAGCTTGTAATTGTCTTTTACTTTATTTAGTTACCATTTTTGGAAGAACTGCTTCAATCCATAGTATACATGCAATGGCAGTATATCTTGATACTTAAATTCATAATCAGATTATCTGGATTTGAATTAAGGCTCCACTACTTGCCAATTGTGTGTTCCTAGCAAATGTACTTAATTTTTCTGTGCTCAGTTTCTCATAAGTCGAGTGAGGGAAAAATAAGAATTATTCCTATATATACAATTTAATTTTTGAGAGGACTGTATAAGTTAATTTAAGTAAGCTGCTTAGAACAGGATGTGGTAATATTAATCACTCAGTAATATTTAGTATTAATTATAAGTACTAATCAACCTAATAAAGTAAACTACATTATGATGAAGGTCATGGGCTTACTAATATTAAATAATAATTATTATTAAAATATAGAAGATTAGTACATCCACAAAAACATGTCAACTCAGACATATATAATTTCTCCACCTTTATTTTTCCTATTTGCTATATAGAAGAAGAAGGAGAAGTAGGCAAAGAGATCAGCTTTAAAAATTGTCACATTGAGAAATTTCAAAGCTTAAAACATTATCTATATAATGTACTGGTTCCTCATCTACTTTGTTTTCTTGCTGAAATGAAATCTTTGAATTTCCATTAAAAAAATTTTAAGAATAAAGAATCAAATAATTTTAAGATATTTAAGAATTGTAAAATATATCTGGAGCAACTTACGAGTTAAGCAGTGCTTTATTTTTATCATATTCACCAGTGAAATGCTCATTCTCCACTTATCTTATGTCCTGTTATATAGCCAGAGTCTGAAAAGTTTGGAATTCATATTTCTATCCATTCTGCTGGAATCTTTACAGCACATTTTAACAACCAAAGTATACTCACTACTTTATCAAAATATCATCATGATGATGAGTAAAGTAGAAAATTTTCCTCACCTAGACTGATTCACAAATGCTAGTCTGGCAAGTCAATTTATTTCTTTTTTTTGTTTGTTTTGTTTTGTTTTTTTGACAGGCAGAGTGGACAGTGAGAGAGAGAGACAGAGAGAAAGGTCTTCCTTTGCCGTTGGTTCACCCTCCAATGGCCACCGCGGCCGGCGCGCTGCAGCCGGCGCACTGTGCTGATCCGATGGCAGGAGCCAGGAGCCAGGTGCTTTTCCTGGTCTCCCATGGGGTGCAGGACCCAAGCACCTGGGCCATCCTCCACTGCACTCCCTGGCCACAGCAGAGGGCTGGCCTGGAAGAGGGGCAACTGGGACAGAATCCGGCGCCCCGACCGGGACTAGAGCCCGGTGTGCCGGCGCCGCTAGGCGGAGGATTAGCCTAGTGAGCCGCGGCGCCGGCCCCAATTTATTTCTAAAGTACTTATTCAAGGTATCTGTCTGGAGGAGCCTCACTGGTCAGTAACTTGAATGCAAATTTATTTTAGCTTGTGAGCTGTTGCTGATGGGAGTAAATCTGAATGTATTTTCCACTCAGAATAAATTTCTGTAACACTGGAAGAAACAAGTTATATAAGATATTTTACACAACATACAGTTCAAGCTTACTTTATTATACCAAAAATCTAAGCTTATGTCATGTCCTAATGTAGACTAGTTAACTTGAATCACTAGAGCATTGCCAAAGCTTAAGAAGGCCAATTTCCAAAGCTCAACAGCATTTGTGCTCTCTGGATCTGGTTCAACAGGATACAGGGAATGCTTACACAGTATCAAGATCATTTCAGAAAAAAAAAATGATGAATTATTTTAGCCCTTGCATAATTGTGGCAATACAAAAAGTACTTATTAGCCCTCCAAAGTAACATATGACCTCATTTAAAGTAGACACAGGAGTTAGTTTTCTGGTAAAACTAATGACTAAATATACATTTCACTGGCCATCTTTCACCACATCCTTTCTCACCAACTGTCCCAACCTACTGCCCATGTTTGTTAGCACACAGCACAAACACCATAACTATCCTATCACTTAGGAAGCAAGATAACATTTGGTAATGGGATCTTGGTTTATAGGTACAATGCAGAAAATTTTAGAAGACGAAATTCTTATTGAATAATAAAAAGAGATCATGATGATTTCTCAAGGGAACTATGCATACTCTCTTAAAATGAGTGTCAATCAAATTTACTCCACAAGTAGGAAATGACAAGCTGCAAATAACATAACGGCGAAGGAACACTAATCTCATTTTAATTAACCTTACTTTCTCCCTAATAAATAGTTTTATTAACTTGCCAACAAGAAGTTAACATACTGTGTGACATTGACTGTGCGTAATTTCATGCACACACACACACACACACACACACAAAACACGGTTATTAATTACCAGGAAAACCGCCACAAGGAAGGTAGCTAAAGAGAGAAACAGAAACCCTTGGCAGTCTAGGTATTGTTGGCCAACTGAGTAGATGATATCAGCAAAGTGTAAATGTCAAAACAGGTGTAAAACCATCAGTGAATGAGGCAAGATTGATTACATTAAATGGAGAGCTAAATATGCTAAAGATCATTATTTTAATGATATTCAAGACTATAAATTTAAGAGATAAATTTCTTAAGGAAGAGATTGAAATAATATTTGATAAAATCCATTTATAAGGATTTTAAGCTACATTAGGTCAAATGAAAGTAAGTGCATGATAAAGAATAATCTTACAATGCCAAGGGTAAAATTAATTCTCCTCTTAACTCTTCCTGGATATCTGTTTTATGGGGGGGGGGGTTGTCCAGTTTTCAGTATATGGAGTCAATATTACAGTGAGAAATTATTAGGAAGGCATTTTCTTGTGACTTTTAAGTTCACTTTTCATTTTACTGAATCATATCCATAAATTGCCACCTTATTTTTACATTTCAGCTACAGTAAATAGTCTTGAGAAATAACATTCCAAATAATGTCCTAGTCAATTTTTAATTCTGTAAAAATGCAAAATGAAATATAGGTATCTTAAATAAAAGTCAAAATTACATTTTGAATTAGCATGCCTTGAATTCCTGACCTTTGTTTATACCTCTACCTTGTTTCATGCTTATATTATAAATCTGTGCTTCAGATGCAGTTTGAGAAGAAAAAAATAACTCTGAATAGAAGTTTATTTTTCTTTTTTTAATCACTTTACATATATAGCTACTTACTTGAAAGGCAGAGTGACAGAGATGGAGAGACAGAAAGAGATCTTCCATCTGCTGGTTCACTCCTCAATGACCACAACAGCCAGGACTACACCAGATGAAAGCTAGGAGCCAGAATTCTATCCAGGTTTCCCATGCAGGAGGAAGGGACTAGTAGTTGGGCACCATTCACTGCATTCTGGGGTACATTAACAAGAAGCTGGATCTATAGTAGGTTAGCCACAACTTGAATAGCACTCAGATATGGGATGCAACCTTCTCAGAGGGCAGCTTACCCCACTATGCCACATCTGCTCCCTAGAAGAGTTTCCTATACTTTTATGCATCTATAATTATAAGAAAGTGTACAACCAGATATGTTTTAATGTCTTCAAAAGAGAAAGGCGCAGAGTAGGTGTTTGGTATAGAGGTTAAGTTGCCACCAGAGATACCCACATCCCATATCAGAGTGCCTGATTCAACTTCCTGCTAATGTGCACCTTGGAAATCAATAGATGTTGGCCCAAGTACTTGGGTCCCTGATATCTAGATTGAGACTAGATTGAGTCCAAGACTGAACTGAATGTTCCTCCACCTGTCCCAGTTCTGACTGTTGCAAGCATTTTGGGTAAACTAGCCCACGGAAGATTTCTTTCTGTCTGCCTCTCTATTTTTCAAATAAAATGAAAACAAATAAGTTAAAACATTTTTTAAGAGAGAGGCGTGCTTCAGGCTTTTATATAGTTATTTTCTACTACATAAGATTTTTTATAAAAGAGCAGCATTATTGAGGTAATTAACAATACAATAAACTGCAAATATCTAACGTGTTCACTGTGTTAAGTTTAGACATATGCAAAGCCCATGAAACCATCACCACAATCACAATAATGAACATATCTACTACTGTCCAAATTTTTCTTTAACAAAATCCAGGTGTCCCAAGTGAGCCGCAGGAACCCAACTACCTGAGCCATCATCTGCTGCCTCTCAGTGTGTGAATTAGCAGAATGCAGGACTCAGGAGCTGAGCTGGGACTCTTACTCAGAGTAAGATATGAGTAGATGTGGGATACAAGAGTCCTGAGGAGCACCCTAACTGCTATCAAACACCTGTTCCAAGAAAAGATTATCTTTTTATTGACTATCAGGCATTCTGAATTTTAATTTGTTGGATACTTGATATTTTCATATTCCTCTAAATACTCTGGAGCTTTGCTCTATGATAGGTTTAACTTACTTGGATTAGTTTGATCCTTCTGTGCCTTGCTTTCAAGATTTGTCAGTTGGGACCAGACTATTGGTTAGTCCAGAGCTAATTACTACCCACCACTGAGGCCAGCTCCTTCTGTGCCCTCATCGCAGTGCGTTATGACACTTCACCAGTTCCTAGTCAGGGAAACAGGTGGAAATGGGCATTATTCCCAGTCCTAAGCACCCAGGTATGCTCTAATCATTTTGCTATAAGTCCTTCCATCCATAAACTCTACTTTCCATTATACATAAAAATTAATTCTTTGTTGAATCCCTTCTGGTTTTTCTTTTCAAGTCCCTACAGGAATTCTCCTCTTTGTTCTCTGATAAATTACTGTCCACCCTTCAAGAGTCAGCTAAAATCATACTTTCTCTATGATGATCTCCCTACATGCAATGGAATATCTGTTTTCTAACATTCCTTAATGCATTGTACATTTCACATTTTGTGGTTTTCTTAAATTTTAAACCACCTGACTATCAAATCAATAGTAAAATTCTCAAGATTAAGAATCATATCTCATATTCATCTTTGACTTACCAAATAGCTGTTGCTCTTAAAGTATTTAGGGTTTTTTTCCCTCTTCCTCTTTTCCCTTCCTTCCTCCCTCTTCTTTCCTTTTAGAAACTTATTTGTCTTTAAAGAAGAACCAAAGGATGTTACTTCTTTTATGAGCTCTTGAACATAACATAACCTATGAGACAAAATAATATCCTCCTTTTAATATACTAGAAGGAAGTGATTCTTGAGAGCAAGTTTTACTATTAAATTTCATGGTACACCACCTTGGGGACAGAGGTCCTGCATCAGAAGTTAGTACACAGTGATTCTTGTGTTTATTTAACAAATAACACTCCTATGTACAACATCAGTAATCACCTAAGGCTCTTGACATGATCTGTCTCCTCTATGGAAGCATTTTGGAACCACTAGCTTGACAGAGCCATAAGCAAAGTGGAAGTTCTCTCCTCCCTTCAGAGAAAGTACATCCTTCTTTGGTGGCCCCTTCTTTCCTCTGGGTTCTCACCACAGGGGTCCTTTGTGTAGGACCTCTGTCGTTGGAGTGTCTTGGCTTTCCATGCCTGATACACTCCTCCTGGACTTTCCAGGGAGGGAAGGCATGAGACTTCTCTTAAAGGCCTGCATATAGGATACTAAGGAAGAACAAAGCCTTGTGCATATAGGATACTAACGAAGAACAAATCCTTGTGCACCCTTGAAATAGCATCAGATAGAAGCTTGTTGCTCAGTCTGTAATTAGAGACATAAAACCATGTCTTTGAAAAAAATTGGGTCAGACTGAAATTTATCAGGTAAATCTGATGCTAGGAGATAAAGAATTGCAGTCAATTACATTGACTAAGGAAAAATAATTGGTAGAAAATGGTGAATTCTTTTTTTTGATCATTTAAAAGTAATTCTCACATCATTTTCCCTGATGGGTGCAAAAAAATCCCCTAAAATATCATAGCCTCAAATGCCTTCAGCCTGTTGGTTGGACGCCCACATTCCACATTAGTGTAACTTAGTTTATCACCCAGTCCCAGCTCTGGATTCCAGTTATTTTCTAAGGCAGACCCTAGGTTCTTGTCAAATATGTGGGAAACACCTAGATTGTGTTCCTAGCTCCAGCTTCAGCCTGGCCCAGCCCATATTATTGTAGGCATTTGGGAAGTGAACCAGTGGATCAGAGCCCTGTCTCTCTCTCTCTTTCTCTCCCTCTCTCTTGCTCTCCCCACCCTGTCCCTCTCTCTTCCCCCTCCCTCTCAGTGTGTATGCCTCTGCTTTGCAAATAAATAAATATACTTTCAAAATCAACCTAAACCTCAGTAAAGGTTTAATTTAATTTAACTAACCTAACACACAGAGGATAATTCATAACTATTTCAAACATTGGACATCAGTTATTTTATTGATTTGGGTAAAGAGCTATAGTTTACATTTTAAAAACATCAATATTCAGTTGACTCCAACTAAACTCTGCTCAGTATTATCACCATAGTCACAGGTCTTAAGAATATTTGGGTAGAGGCACTTTCCAGAAACACCCCAGTCCTGCCTTTTCAAACATAGTTTTCCTGCCCCATTCTTTTAAAATAGACAACAGATTTGTTGCAATAGTTTTGAACCAAATATCTGCTTGAAATTCCAAAAAAGCAGCTGCTAGGAATCAGTTAACAATTAATTTCTTTTTATTTTTTTTATTTTTTTTTATTTTTTGACAGGCAGAGTGGACAGTGAGAGACAGAGACAGAGAGAAAGGTCTTCCTTTTGCCGTTGGTTCCTATAGCCATCAAATTAGCCAGAAATTGTTGGTGAGGGCTAAACCAAGGAGAAATAACAGAAGTCAAGATCTCGCAAGGAATGTGGTTTGCCTAAGATAATCAGTCACCTGTAAGTCATAGTAGCAATTGGCTAGCCCCTTCTTCCCCTCCTCTTTTAAATTTTCATATTTACTGCACACTAACATCTCCTGTTTCCGGGTGCCAGTATATTTGTTTTCTATGCAACCTTCTCTTTGATAACTCAACACTATCCCCTTCCATGGGGCCTTTCAGACAAAGGCTTTAACAAATGGCATCTTAGAATTGATATTTAATCTCGGTTCAAGCTGTTTATTTAAATTCTTCTCTAACTTTTCAGAAATAATAAAGACCACAATTCTTGTTCAAACAGCAGGCTTTAATTTCATTTTAATTACCTTCAGAGACTTTCATTCCGGGCAACTTTCACTTGGTTTATGCATAATCCATTCCCTTGCTGCTTTAATTGATATCCTAAGTATTTATTTTGCCCAGTGGCCTGTTAACTTTCAAAGCTATTTTTAGGCTCTGCCATTCTGGTTTCACTTGAAATTTCCTCTGGGGTTGAGGAAACTGTTTCCATTGTATAATGTACATTCTATCATGCCTTCTGAAACATATCCTTCCTTTTTCAATCCTTTTCTTCAACCTGCTCTGCATACTTCTTAAATTTGTAAAAATTTGTGTCCAATATTTTTTAGGAAGGAAAAATGGGTCTAAACATAACCTTCTCAGAAGCCTCCTGTTTTTAGGAAGATGACATTGGTAAAACTGAAAATGAAAACAATAACAAAAGGCAATATCCCGATACCCAAAAGGCAGATACTGTGTCAAAACCAATGAAGGCTGGTGCCGTGGCTCACTTGGCTAATCCTCTGCCTGCAGCACCCACACCCTGGGTTCCAGTCCCGGTTGTTCCTCTTCCAGTCCAGCTCCCTGCTGTGGCCCGGGAGGGCAGTGGAGGATGGCCCAAGTGCTTGGGTCCCTGCACCTGCATGGGAGACCGGGAAGAAGCTCCCAGCTCCTGGCCATGGCAGCCATTAGGGGAATGACCTTTCTCTCTGTCTCTCTCTCTCACTGTCTATAACTCTCTCTCTGTGTCTCTCTCTCCAATTGTCTTAATTCTGCCTGTCAAAAAAATAAATAAATAAATAACAAAACCAATGAAGAAATAAAATCTCACCAATATCTAAAAGTTATAAAAATACATACCATTTATTCTATATTAAGAAGCTGAAACTTGCTTTCAATGTATTCATTAATTTGTAAATATGTTTGTGAACTTTCAAAAATGATTGTTTTCTTTTCATTATTTTTGTTTTGACAGGCAGAGTGGACAGCGAGAGAGAGAGACAGAGAGAAAGGTCTTCCTTTTCTGTTGGTTCACCCTCCAATGGCCGCTGCAGCCGGTGCATTGCAGCCAGCGCACCGTGCTGATCTGAAGGCAGGAGCCAGGTGCTTATCCTGGTCTCCCATGGGGTGCAGGGCCCAAGGACTTGGGCCATCCTCCACTGCACTCTCTGGCCACAGCAGAGAGCTGGACTGGAAGAGGGGCAACCGGGACAGAATCTGGTGCCCCGACCAGGACTAGAACCCGGTTGCCGGCACCGCAGGTGGAGGATTAGCCTATTGAGCCGAGGCGCCGGCTTCTTTTCATTAATATTTAACAATTTTTTTCTTTACATTTGCAAATGAAAATTGTATGTGTCTCTCCATAGTTATTACACAGCATTTTAATTTGCTTCATTCCATGTGGACAGTGGCTGTGACATGACTGAGTTATTCTGTGAACCTCTTCTTCCTCTACCAAGGTGGATGTGATTCATGTTATTTTCTTGCCTTGCTCTGCTCTTTGGTTTCTTGGAGATCTTCCTTTATCAGGGCGACTACCATCTCTCAACATCTCCCAGACAACTCTAAGAAGTGCTTTTGTGGAACATATTTCATGCCAAGAACTTTCCTAAGTAACATTTATATTTCAGTTAATATCCAAAACCATCATATGAAATATGGACAATTATTATCCCCTTTTCACAGTTGAAGAAAGTGAGAAGGCAATGGCAAAGTTGACCGAAGTCACACAAGCAGCAGGTGTTAGGTAGTTACTGAATCCACAAGTCTGAGTCTCTGAGTCTGCTTGTATAACCATGACTTTGGCTCTTTCACCAGGTCATTCACTTTTCTATGCAGTTTTTAGTTCTACTTATTTACTTTCATTTTTAGAAATTAAAATACCAGTCCTCTGAAAAAGAGTTCCTCTATCAAAAGAATTTAAGAATAGGAAAGTATGATTTTATAATTTTTCTCTTTGAATAGGCGATTTATTTCCTTCCAAATTAAAATTTTATTCTATCATAAGTTAATATGGAAGCTTGTTTGAAACTGATATTTACATGCAAACAGAATAATACAGTTGTGTCATGTAATGTGTCATGAAGTCGTTTTTCTGACACTGATCTTTCTGTTTTCAGAATCCATCAGAAAGGTTTTAGTTTGAAACAAACAACTTTTCTTTTTTTTTAAAGATTTATTTATTTATTTGAAAGTCACAGTTACACAGAGAAAGGAGAGGCAGAGAGAGAGGTCTTTCATCTGATGGTTCACTCTCCAATTGGCCGCAATGGCCAGAGCTGCGCCCATCCGAAGCCAGGAGCCAGGAGCTTCTTCCAGGTCTCCTACATGGGTGCAGGAGCCCAAGGGCTTAGGCTTCTTCCACTGCTTTCCCAGGCCATAGCAGAGAGATGGATTGGAAGAGGAACAGCCAGGACTAGAACTGGCGCCCATATGGGATGTTGGCACTTCAGGCCAGGGCGTTAACCCGCGGCGCCACAGCACAGGCCCCCAAACAACTTTTCATAATATTTCTGCCAAAGATAATGATGAGAAACTTAAGATCATGAGGAAACATGATAGAAGACTTTGACCAGGCCAATGGTATATATTTGATTTGAATTTCATTTCCCAAAGTACATATTAATAAGAATTTTAGAATTTTTCAATTTAAAAATCATTAAGGTAAAACATACTTTGAACATATTACATAAATAAGTACTAACTACAAAAGGTAACAGTTCTCTCCATTCCCACTAGAAATATACTGCTACTACTTATATGATCTTCATTTACGTCATTTCCTCCTTAAGAGGAATAGCAGAGAATTTAAATTCATAGCTATCATATCAAATTGTAATTTCTTTAACCCTTGAAGTTCCTGAACATATCATGCTCCTAACCCAACCTGTGACTTTCTTAAAGCATCATAATGTGCTTTTTCCCTCATTCAGTGCAAGTACTGGAAATAATCTTGGAACTTTAATCTTTTTTATGAGCATATGAAACACACTTAGCAGAGGTTGCTAGTTAAATGATTTAGGTATGTTTTGCATTCCCTGATAGTGACTAGCATTTCACAATGTGTGTAAAGTGAATGCATGTTATCAGCTTGTAGGATTACAATGATGCTCATCATTTTTATTACCTT
This sequence comes from Oryctolagus cuniculus, assembly GCF_964237555.1. Classification (NCBI taxonomy): domain Eukaryota; kingdom Metazoa; phylum Chordata; class Mammalia; order Lagomorpha; family Leporidae; genus Oryctolagus; species Oryctolagus cuniculus. The sequence goes on from NC_091446.1 coordinate 50,165,958, forward strand.
TGTCACTTTCCAAAACAAGCATTATGAGTATCATGGAAAGACAAGGAACTTCCCTTAATTCTTTAAGAGAATCTTAGTTGTCCTCACTTCTTCACAGAGGAGTCTCTGTTAAAATTTTCTTTACTTGCTCTATCTCACTTTCTATAAATTATTTTGTTTTCTCTTTTGTCTCATTTTCAATTAGGAATTCAAAATAATTTTAAGAACTGAAGATAATATGCTCTATAAATTATCTAGGCCATTATGTTATTATGGGTGAGTTAAAAACCTACAAAGACATCTGAAACAGTTGCCAACTCTCAAAGATGCCAGAGCTGCTTACCTCTCTAAATTTACTTAAGCCATAAGGAACTTAGGTAGTATGTTTCTTAGCATCTTAAATGTTATATTGAAAATTAAAATAATAAATCATCTCATGATAGAAAACATTGTGAAATGATGATTTTCATACTTTGATAATTCATTGGTCATTCTTGCAACTCTCAACCAGAGTCTTAAGAAAAAGGCACTAGTTGCTATGTAAACAAAAAAGCCAAAATTCTGGTTTGCACCTTTGATTGTAAAGACAATCTGTCAAGGTTATACGTCACTATTTAATTTTGTTTATATGGAAGTAATCTTGCCTCCCCTATTTCTATTTTATTCCTGTCTTCTTTCCCTTCTATTTTCCTCCACAATTTTTTACTCTTTCTTCTCTCTTTTTTTCCTTTCCTTATAAGCAATACTGAGTATTAGATTAAACACAAGGTGTTTGGAGTGAAAAAGATGCAACACATGATTTTGAGGTCTTTAGTAAATTACTATCTTCAAACCTCAATTCTCTCATCCACAAAATCTTACTAATAACACTATCAAAGAATTATTGATAGGGTTAAAGCAGGTAGTTGTTGTGATGAACTTAGGACATGTAAAAATGGGACACAGTTAACTGGTTATTTTAAAGTATTATTTCTTATTCACTTTTGAATTTTTCCCTTCCTTATTTTCCTGACTATACCTACTGCATAAAAAGTTCCATGCTAGGTGAGAACAAAAAAAAAAAAATTTCTTCATCCAATTAGTCCACAATCTGCTAAAGAATATAAGGCAGCCGGTGCCGTGGCTCAATAGGCTAATCCTCCACCTTGCGGCGCCGGCACACCGGGTTCTAGTCCCGGTCGGGGCGCCGGATTCTGTCCCGGTTGCCCCTCTTCCAGGCCAGCTCTCTGCTATGGCCAGGGAGTGCAGTGGAGGATGGCCCACGTGCTCGGGCCCTGCACCCCATGGGAGACCAGGAAAAAGCACCTGGATCCTGGCTCCTGCCATCGGATCAGCGCGCTGCGCCGGCTGCAGCGGCGGCCATTGGAGGGTGAACCAACGGCAAGGGAAGACCTGTCTCTCTCTCTCACTGTCCACTCTGCCTATCAAAAAATAAAAAAAAATAAAAAAAATAAAAAAAAAAGAATATAAGGCAAAAATATGGTTGAACAAAGGCAAGTGAAAGATATCAGGTAATTTAAGATGGTTATTTACATAGACACATTGGAGAGAACATTCCGTAGAGGTAGACAAGAAATCAAGAAGGACTACCTCCTGACCATTTTTCTACCACAGTAGCAGTAATAACTCCCAAATTACTTAGTGTGTGCTGAATAGTGTATCCATGCTAACCAGCAGTGAGCCAGCTGGCCACTTGAAACTCTCTGTTGGAATTTCCTTTAAGATATTCTTTGCACAAGTGATCTTCTTCAAAATGAAATATTTGCACTACATTGACCTTCCTGATATTTGGATTCTGGGTGACCTGAATTAACTGATATTTCACATGAATCCAATTCAGTAAGATCTATTTAATACTGCAAAGGATACAAATTCCTAATCCCTCCTCTTCATATTGTAATCTTAAGTAAATGAATTTTTGCTTGTATGTAAGCTCTTTCTTTTGACTTATAACAGGCTTGCAATGATAGTTGAATTCATACCTGCCTGTTCCAAGTTACGCCTAGTTCATATTTTGGCCCTCCTTATATTATTATAAGTTATCTTTTAATTTGGTTAAAATAGAAATGAAGAAAATTAAAACTTTATAAAGTCTTTAAGAATCAAAAAGGGATACCTTATATTTTATCAGGTTTGGGCTGAGAAATAGGCAATGTCTTGGAAAGAACTTACAAATCAGAGAGATGTAAGTTGTGACTTCATTTTTTGTCACTTAATAGATGATCTCAAATAAGTTCATTCATTCTTTCATTACACACATATTAATTGAGAGGTTACTATGAACTAGACATTGTCCTGAGTCAAACTGCTATCCACCTGACCTCTCATAGTCTCAGTTTATTCATCTATTATCATGACTTTACTAATCTATTAAGGTGGACACCCCAAGATTTACAATATAAGCTTCATATGAAATAATACTTCTTAGAATTACTCTGTGAAAGGTGGAGTTAATGCCATATTCAAAGCAGAATTATAATTTAGGAAGGTAATAACAAGCCCATTTTTTTAAAAGATTTATTTTATTTATTTGAAAGGCAGAGTTACAGAGAGAGTTAGAGACAGAGAGAGAGAGGTCTTCAATTCCTCTGGTTCACTCCCCAGATGGCCACAATGGCCAGAATTGTACTGATCTGAAGTAAGGAACCAGGAGCTTCTTCCGGGTCTCCCACGTGGGTGCAGGGGCCCAAGGACTTGGGCCATCTTGTACTGCTTTCCCAGGCCATAGCAGAGAGATGGATTGGAAATGGAGCAGCTGGGACTAGAACCGGTGCCCATATGGGATGCTGGCACTTCAGGCCAGGGCGTTAACCCACTGTGCCACAGCGCCAGCCCCAAACAGGCATATTAAAAAAAAAAAAAAAAAAACTACTTGTACTTTTTAATGCAAAATTCTTTAAATTGTAATAATCTGAAGTCACACAGAAAGACTACCATCTAGTTCCATGTTATAGAATCCAAATTTTCATTTTTTAAAAAAGAATATTTATTTATTTGAAAGTCAGAGTTACAGGAGTGGGGAAAGGAGAAAGACAGAGGGGAAAAAAAGAACCAGTGAACTTCTGCTGCTTTGCCAGGCACATTAGCAGGCAGCTGGATCAGAAGTAGAACAGCTGGTTCCAAACTGGTGTTCATATGGAATGCTGGCATTGCAGGCAAGAGATTAACCCATTATGCCACAATGCCAGCCCCTATAGAATCTAACCTAATACATAAAACTGTCTTATAATTGATTTCACAGTAACAGAATTTCTCCTGGTGGTGAATATCATTATCAAATGCCATCAGAATGGTTGTCATTTGAACTAGAGGTTAAGACACAAGTGATAACACTCACATCCCACATCACAGTACCTGGGTTTGACTCCTGACTCCTCCAGTTTCATGGATAATGATTCCAGTTTCATGGTAATGTGCAATCTGGGAGACAGTAGTGATGGCTCAAGTAGTTGGATTGCTGCCACCCACATGGGAGAACTGGAATGAGCTCTCACCCTCAGGCCCAGCACAGCCCCAGCTTTGTGGGGATTTGGGGAGTGAACTAGTGAATGGAAATGCTCTCTCTTTCTCTCTCTCTCTCTCGCACACGTGCGCGCTCTCGCTCTCACTCTTGTTCTCTATTTACTTCATAAATAAATAAAAATGCTTTAGAAAACCAGCATGACAAATAAATAAACAAAAATGCTTTAAAATCAACTATGGCAAACTCTGTGATGAAGTAATAGTAATGACTGGTAGAGTTGTTAAGAAAACAAGAAAAATCCTGGGGAGAGGACACACATTTCATGTGCTCTCATGCATATCAGAATTAGGTAGAACAAATAAATGCCACTGGGACACTCACTGCAGGAAGCCCTTTCTTTCAGATGCCAATTTATAAAATTCCCAATTGATGGTGATTATCCAAACTATAAAATCATTAACCTAAGGTCTCCTTACATAGTCAGATTCCTAGTGCATTTCAAATAAAGCATGACTGTTCACAGCAAGGGTATAAAATGGAACAAACCTTCAGTTAACTTAGTCGCTACAATTTAACTGGAAAAAAAAAAGATTGATGTTTTCAGATATACTCAGGGAATGTATTAGTATTGGTAAGCTACAAACATTTTGACTTTGAAAGAGCCATCACAGAATTCTATCAGTATTCTGTGTACCTCGTTATAGGGGGAAAAAAGACATAAAGAGTATACAGGGGAGAGATATGTCCTCATCTTCAGTGTTTTATGGTTGTGACATGAGGCATGTTCTGGAAAGGAGCAACCCCACTTCCCTTTCAACTTGGTTTTGTGCAAAATCAGATAGGTGGGTCTATTATGAACCTTCTCTGTTCAGAAGAGAAAATTTTTTAAAACAATCCTATCAGTTCGATTAGCATAAAACAGCCAGATGAGATTTAACAGCAAACCAGCTTGATCTCATGAACAGAAATATATTCCAAAGGGATATCAAAATTTGAACCTAGCAAAGAATTTGTCTGTTAGTAAGTTTCAAGCAATGCATCAGTTATTAAACTATCCCAAGTAGTTTAAGACATGGCAGTGTCCTAGAATGGGATAATCTTGTCCTATACAATGTTCTTGGCACTGCACAGATTGCAGAAAAACATCGGAAGTGAAACTGTTCTGGGGCAAACATGGATAGACTGAGTGTCAGCTAGAGGTTTGTACACCCACAATATGGAATATGGGATGACCCCATAACAGTCTCAAGTATTCATGGTCAAGGAGAAGGATCTTGAGTGTCACAGGATATATACAGTTTGACTATTGACTATTCCTTGGTTATCATGTAAATTACCCCTTCAGAGAAGCAAAAGTTCCAGTCATTTGTAACCATTTAGCAAAATTTATTATAAAAATTTCAGTTTACTCAAATTAGTATAAAACAGCTTTAGAAAAAAAAAGTTTTATTTAAAAGTTGTCAGAAAAGTATGTACCTGCCTCAACCTATTGTACATTTCCAATTTAAAAATTCTTTTATTGAACATTCAGAAAATCTATCCTGAAATTCACCATCAGGAGTGGCTTACAAGTACTTTGTCCTAAGTTTTTTACACTGTAATAAAGGATGCAAAAACTCATAATGAAGTTAGGGGACAAATTACAATACTGAAAGAGGTGGACAATAATTCAGGCCATAAACACTAAGCCATGAGCTACTGACTCTAAAGCATTGTAAACTAGATATGCAAGAGATCAACAGAGGGAAAACAAAAAAAAATCAGTCTCCCCCTTTGGAGAAATTAAGCAGGATTCTTGATATTGGTAGAAATATTTCAGGGCCTTGAGAAATAAGTGGAAATTGGAGAAATAAATTGAATATAAATGATGTATCATGGAGGGTAAATAATGAAAAATTGCTATAACACAGACACACACATACTCACACACAAACACACTTATTCTAATGAGTCAGCCTAAAAAGCTTTATTTGTCATTCATGTCCCATATGCCAATTTGGATAAAGGCTACCTCCCTCTCTCTAACTTGTTGTTATGCCTTTTACATCATTCCCAGATAGCTGCAAGCCAGGAACCAAGAGCAGCATCTGAGGTCTCCCACATGGATGCAGGCACCCAAACATAGGCTTTTCCCAGGCCATTAGGAGGGAACTAGGTAGGAAGTGAAGTAGCTGTGACATGTACTGGCACTCAGATGAGGTATAGGCATTGCAGGCCACAGCTAAACCCACTATGTCACAACACCAGCTCCTGATTTTAATCTTATAAGTGACCAAGACCAATGAAAGGTTACGATACTCCAGAACATTTAAAGACATGGAGTATGTGAGTGGGGAAAGTCTCATGTCAGCTTATAAAATATAGGAAAAAACTAGGTAGTACAAGCAATTGCTTCTATTTTCTTCTTTAAGATGGAAATTGTATCACTATTTTACTCCCTCCAAAGTTCTGAAGTATGTGGGAGGTGGGAGAATGGGGTGGGGATGTATGTATGTATATAGAGCATTCAATAAATATACAATGAGAACAAAACACATGAAGACCTTGTTATATACTTGGTATATACTAGTGAACAAAGGAGACAAAAAAAAACCTACCCTGTGGCAGTGAAGAATTTCCTAATTTTTTTACAACCCTAACATTGGCAATGACCAAGATTTTATGCTTCTATACATATGGAAACTATATATTTTATACTATAGAAATTATAAGGAATTTATTCAAAGTTCCTCTTGTGTACATCAAGTACACAATGAGTTGGTACCGTACTTTTTTTAAAAAATTTATTTTATTTATTTGAAAGGCAAAGTTACAGACAGAGAGAGGTAGAGACACAGAGAAAGATCTTCCACCCAATGGTTCACTCCCCAAATGGCTGCAACGGCCTGACCTGAGCAGATCCAAAGCCAGGAGCTTCTTCAGTGTCCCCCATGCGGGTGCAGGGGCCCAAGCACCTAAGCCATCATCCACTGCTTCCAGGCCATAGCAGAGAACTGTATGGGAAGAGGAGCAGCCGGGACTTGAACCGGCACCCATATGGGATGCCAGCACTGCAGGCCAGAGGTTTAACCCCCTGTGCAACAGTGCTGGCCCCATACTGTACTTTTGAAACAAGGATTATTTGATAAAAAGATTATTGAGAAAAAACTAATAATTGGTTTAAACAAATATTATTGTACTGGTGAAGAAAAATAGTTTCCGTTTCCCTAAAATCTTAATCTAAATTATTAAGGTTTTTTTTTTTTTTTTTTTAGATTTAAAAGTAAGATTTATTAGAGTCAAAGACTCCAGCCAGAGTGGCATGAAGTGGGGCTCCAAAGAGGCAAACCCCGAAGGGGCCGGTGGTAGTGGGTAAAGTACTAAGTTTTAATAAAGCTCATTTGAAAAAGACTATAGGAAGAAACTTACAGTTTAATAAAATCAGTTTTATTTTCTTACTGAAACAAAGAAGGCACTTCAAAGGAACTGTGTAATGGTTCTCATCAAACAAAGGAAGAGGCAGGGTTATTGTAGGATTTGTGGGGGAGGGTGGAGTTTAGGCAAAATTTAAATGAAATAGAGTTTCAAATGGTTCAAAGCCGGAGCTTGATGTAAAAAGGTTTATATCATGTCTGGACTGCAAATGGACTGTTTCCTTGGAAACTACAAAGTTAAGATAAATTGGGAATGTTTTGTTTAGCATCCCTCATCTAAAGCTCTGAATATGGGTTATAGAAATTCAGACTGTTTCAAAGTAACTCCGATTCCCTGTGCAAAACGAGCTATCATGTTCATACTGATATGGTTCCAATTAGCAAAGTTTCTGAGTCTAACCAACAAAATCAATTGTTGCAGGTTTACAAGTTCCATAACCCTGCTTCCCTTCAGCCTACACAGAATTGCATTCCAAGAGGCAATGGGCAATTATAACCTCTATAACCTTCCTCCACTCAATATCTCAAATATTTATCAATTATCTCCAATAAACTAGTTTTTTTTATGATAAAGAAGGTTAAAAAAGCAAAAAAAAAAAAAATAAGAATCATCTTTACCATCAGGGAGCATCATCTCTCTTCACATACAAATAATAAGTGAATCACATTACAGAATACACTTAAGATGGCATGATTTCTCTAAGTTTCTATTTCATTTCTCCATATTACAGATAGAAACAAAAAGACCAAGTGAATAACTTGGCAATGTTACCACAAGCAAGGATCTAATCAGAAGAGTTTCTTCAAACTCGTCCTATTCTACATGATTAGTCATAACGATACTGAAAATACATAGAAGTGGAAAATTACATTTGCGTTGAGGGAAGGGCAGTTGTTTCTTAGACTTCTTCCAGTCAACACAGCTCTCTTCACTTTCAATTACTCATCATGCTTTAAACCTCTCATGTAGCCCAACATCTCAGCCAATCTCTACCTCATCACCAAAAGCCCCGAAGATTTCTCTCCTCCATGAGTTGTTTTTATAATTAAAATCAATATCTACCAGCATAAACTTGTTGTGCTCTAATTGGCTCATTACACATATTCTAAAGAAAGCAGGTTTATGAATGCATTGACTGTAGTATAATTTTTTCTTGTGAATATGTTAATGTATAAGTCACAGGCAACACATAAATTAGATCAGCTGTAATTATTGTTCTCTTTTGTAGGCCAAGAGGCTAGCTAATGGAATTTCACTAAAAGTCTGTTACAAAGACAGATAGACAGATGTAATCCATTGCAGAGTCTGTGATAAGTGACTTTGTGTCCTTTTAGTCAGATCATACTTTTTAAAGCAGCAATAAATTTCAGTTTATGTACTTGTAATCAGTTCAAAGTAACTAATCAAAATGGAATCTTGGACTCCTGTAATGTGAAGGGAAACCTAAATTTCATTCTTTACTCAAGAAGGGTAATGTAATGTCTCTTGAGGAAACATAGCTAACAAGTATACTTGAGGAGAAGAAAATGATATACAGAAAATTAGGAACACTGAAGCCCTAGAATGAGAAATAGGAATAAAATCTTTAGGCGGATTTCTACTTCCTGCAAAAGATTAACTGATTTTCTATGTTTTTAGGTTGAGATAATTAAATATAAGGGCATCAACTGCAGAGGAGCATATTGGACAGGGATTAAAAGACAACAATATTAGGGTGGTGGCTTTACTAGGGAGAATAAATTTTACAGACAGTTAATAAGTATCATAACTAGCTTCCTGATGCTGAACATTGGATTTGGATACTAATAATCAGTTTTCAGACTACTAGAATTTAATCATGCTAATTAGTAGTAAAGACAATCATTTTTTAAAGGTTTATTTATTAATTCATTTGAATGGCAGAGAGAGAGAGAATCTTTCACCTGCTGGTTCATTCAGAAATGGCCAAAATGGCCAGGACTGGGCCATACCAAAGACAGAGTGGCAGGAACACAAGCACTTGGGCCACCATATGCTGTTTCTCCAGGCACATTAGCAGGGAGCCATATTAGAAGCAGAGCAGGACTTGAAATAGCAGTCCAAGGGCCGCTGGTATTACAGACAGAGCCTTAACCATTGCCCCACAACAGCAGTCCCAGGACAATCATTTTTAAGTCAAAATCTAGGTTCTCTTTTTCTTTCTTTCTTTTTTTGGTGTTGTGGGGCATATAGTATATAAGTGCTGATGGATGGAAAGTGCACTTCTACCTGAATCTCTTGATTACCATTTTGCCCTGAGAGTGACAGAAGTCACACAGACATGCTGAACAATAAATCAAAAGACATTGTGTGTTTCTATGCATATCCTTCGGGAAACAAATTCCGTGTCAGAGAAAAGAGAACCTGCTAGAGCCCTTAAATCTTGGTCAAGAGAAATAAAAAGGAGCTAGTTCCTATCAGATGCATCAATTTCCCAAATGAAACGTTGTACTTGAGCCCAAAGACAGATAATAACGAATGCAGATAAGTGATACTACATGATTTCATCCTTTCTTTACATTCCAGCCTCTCCTGCTGCTCTCCCCAATCCTTCTGTATTTCTGCTCCTTGTGGTTTAACAGTTACTTTTCCCATAAGGCATAGCTATAGTGTGGCTCTTTAAATTTAAAGATACCTAGAACTAAAATGTTAATAGCTTCCAAGGATTTCATAGGTATTGCTTTAAATCTCTGCTGTAATTCCCATCTCAAGTTTTTTTTTAAGAAATTATATAGTTTGTTAAATACAGCATGATATTTCTTTACATAAACACACACATACGCATACACACATATGCATGGATATATGTGTGTGTATACAGATTTACTATCTGTAATGATCAAAGAAGGATAGATAATGTTTCCATTTCCTTAAACTTTTTAGAAGCCAGCATTGTGGGATAGTGGGTAAAGCTGCCATCTGCAATGTTGGCAACCCATATGGGCAACAGTTTGTGTCCCAGCTGCTCCACTTCTGATCCAGCTCCCTGCTAATGGCCTGGGGAAAGCAGCAGATGATGGCCCAAGTGCTTAGGCCCCTGCCATGCACGTGGGACACCAGGAAGAAGCTCCTGGTTCCTGGCTTCGGCCTGATCCAACCCTGGCTCTTTCAGCCATCTAGGGAGTGAACCAGCAGATGGAAGATCTTTCTATTTCTCCATCTTTCCCTGTAATTCTGACTTTCAAATAAATAAATAAGCCTTTTCAAAAAAAGATACTTGTTAAAAAAAACTTTTTAAAAATCTTTTATTAACATGTAATAATTGCACATATTTCTTAGAGTTTATGATTATTATTTGCATGTATTCTTCCTCCTAGTCTTCTTAAGAACAGTGTTTGCATGATACCATTTAAGCCACCTATCAAAGTACTCTATGAAAAAGGGACTGCATAAATTCTTATTGGTTTTAATTAAACAGTGACAAGAAATTTTGTAACTTCCAAAGTCAGCAGATAAGTCTTTTTCTTATTTTCTCCTCAAATGTTCAGAAGTTTCAGAGGTCACCTGAAAACACCAATTGCCCTCCAGAGCTATCTGATCCAAGGAATTCACTGCTAGTAATCCACTTTCCAGTATCGTTTTACTGGAACCATTTCTTCCTGAATCCACTGTACTGTAATCCTTGGCCTCCCACTAAAACTGATTTAAAGTCCCATTAAAGAAATATTGAAAATAAAGACTCTTTTTTTATGGTGGGTAGAAAAGACTACAAGGGAGCCCAACCTAAAGGCCTACAGCATTTTGCTAAGCAACCAAGGGCATAGCACTGGGAGCCCCAGTGCCACTGCACCCCATCTAATGTGGGGCTGGGGAACAGAGCTGAATACCAGAACAAAGAAGAAATGTGAAAGTCAAAAACCAACCAGGAATCCCAATTGGAAATCTGATGCCTGTAAGAACGAAGTAACAAGTATAGTCAAGGGGGCTGGCGCTGTGGCATAACAAGGAAAAGCCTCTACCTACATGGCAGCATCCCATATGGGCGCCGGTTCCAGTTCCGGTTGTTCCACTTCTGATCCAGCTCTCTGCTGTGGCCTGGGAAAGAAGTGGAAGATGGCCCAAGTTCTTGGGTCCCTGCACCCACATGGGAGACCAGGAGGAAGCACCTGGCTCCTGGCTTCGGATCAGCACAGCTTCAGCCATTGCAGCCATTTGGAGAGTAAACCAGCAGATGGAAGACCTCTCTCTCTCTCTCTCTCTCCCTCTCTATAATTCTGTCTTTCAAATAAATTAATAAACAAATATTCAAAAAAAAAGAAACATAGTCAAGCATGCAGCAAAGTAACTGATTCCCGATGGTTTTCAACCAGAGTTGGATGAAGAAAAATTCTCTAGGAGTTCATTTAAATCAAATCTCAGGTCCATCCTACCACAGAAGGGAAGATCAGAATCTCTGGGGCAGAAAATCTGAGAGACATTATTTAGAAAATTTCCCTTTGGGGGCCGGCACCGTGCCTCCCTTGGTTATTCCTCCACCTGCAGCACTGAGTTCTAGTCCCAGTTGCTCCTCTTACAGTCCAGCTCTCTGCTGTGGCCCGGGAAGGCAGTGGAGGATGGCCCAGGTGCTTGGGCCCTGCACCCGCATGGGAGACCAGGAAGAAGCACCTAGCTCCTGGCTTCGGATCAGCGCAGTGCCGGCCGTACTGGCCATTTATGGAGTGAATCAACGGAAGGAAGACCTTTCTCTCTATCTCTCTGTCTCTCTCTCTCACTGCCTATAACTCTACCTGCCAAATAAATAAAAAAAATCCCTTTGAATTATAAAACACTAACATATTTCTCATATCTCATCCCCCTTATATACATTCTCAAAGTTAAGAATTACTAAAGGGAATGAGACAGTTTTTTGTAACTATTAAATGTTGAGTTATAGATAGAGTACAGATAAAATACACTTGAGTTCCAGCTCCAGATAAGCACCTTGTATAACCTGGAATAATGTACCAGTCTTCAAATCTCAATTTGATAACCTATTGAATCGAGATAATAATAATACCTATTGTAATGAATACTAAATGAGATGATTACCACCAAGGTACTCAACACAGTACCTTACATATAGTAAAGTTCAAGAAATATCATTTGTAAATAAAAAGAACAAGATGAATTATAACCAAAACCAAATGTAAGCAATTGTAAAAGGAGGCAACACAGGCATGTCCAAAATGCAGTATTCTTCAAAGCAAATAGGCCAAAACCACAAGGAAGCTCTTTGAGGTCAGGGATAGTCCTTTGTTCACTACTTTATCCTCTGTACTTTTCATGGCAATCAATAAACACCTTATTTTGAAAAAGTAGAGAAAAAAAATTAGTCCATAGCAAGCTGGATATGATGTCTTTACAACAGCCCCATTTGACAAATCTAAGTGCAACAAAATAAATCTAAGGTAATAATGTATTAACCAAGTGGGAGAACCCATTAACAGGCAATGAATCTCAGAGTCAAATTTTGGGTCACCTGAAATCATAGGAAACAGCACTTTTGGGATCCTCCTCCCTGGTTTTTTCTTTTTTTTTTAATAGAAAAGGGAAAATTAGGTAGGGATCATAGAAATTACTTATATTTATTGTTCATATAATCATTACAAGTCTTTTTCTGTGCTATGAATTTCAATTAGAAAGATACCTCAATAACCCATGAAAGTTCATTTGTGCCCAATAATCAACACCTTGATTCTCCTTATTCCTTTTTGTACAAGTCCTAACATTAAGAAAGAAAAATTTTAACTATGTAAGATGCTGTAGAACAGTGATCAGCACCATGTTATTAAATACTTATTCCAAACAGAATTTACTTCAAACAACCAGTCAGTCAACAAAGGTTACTGTAATGTTTTCTACTTATATCTATTCACTACTTGTTTTAGGAAACCACTTGAGCAAATTACGAGAATGATTGTGAAAGAAATTGCCACAGGTAAACAACAACAATAGTAAAGTTATTTATAATATTCAGCTATTATTGAGTGTTAGCAGTTCTGTAGCATGAGTTGGAAATATATAACTTCCTTGATTGTATAGACTTAAGAAAACAGCTCTGAAAATGTATTTGCCTGTCATTCTCAACAAAAATTTGAATTATTTATGCTGCAAGAAAATGTTCACCAAATAAGGCTTGAATATATTGAAATAATGCCAGAATTTACATTGGATGTAACATTAAGTATCTAAAACACTGACACTGGAACTGCTAAGACTGACAGGTAGATATTTCTTTAGACCTTTATCGGTTCTGAACTTTTTGTGAAAATCCTGTCTGTCTCCAAGGAGAGAATCTTTCCTGTGCCCTTTGCACAGATTATACTTTAACTTTATTGAGTTAAGCATTATTGCGCATTAAGCCCTCTGTGGGAACCTGAACTGTAGTAAAATCCACTTCAACTTCTCTAATTAGACTTATTTAGTGGTTTCTAGATAAAGGAATCTATACCATTTTTTCCTAGATGCAAATCTCACATACAGTGCTTAAGTTCAGTGCTTTTAAATAGATTCTGTCTTTAATAAGGTGATTTATATTTTCTAGTGATTAGTCAAAAAATAGATATTAATGGTCCTGGTCATTATGTGAAATGTTTTTGAAAGTAAGTTAACTTATTTTAATGGTAGCTATCAGGTTGATCCAGGTCGCTAGTGATGCCTAACAGTTTATTCCAGCTAAATTTTTACTGCTTGAAGTGAAGGAAGGGCTTATGGAGTATAAACAGCTGATAAGAGCACAAACCTGTTAGCAATGGAATTGCATCACATAGTTGCCTTCAGGAACCATGATCTGACAGTTGACGGCATCACAATAAAAACATTTACAAAATAAACTTTCATATGATTGAGCTGACTATTCTCTCTTGAAAATAACTAAAATGAAACGTCACTTTAACCACTGATTGATTCTATCACTACTAATAGCATCTGTGGCAACTGTGAATTGCATGTCTGATAAATATTGACCTAGTGACTCTTCAAAGGACATATAATTGGAACCATCTTCTTATTATAGGCAATATAAGTACGGAGGATATGAGGTTGGCCCAGGGTTTCACTGAAAATGACTCAGGAGCCATTTCACTTTGTATACTAGTACCCTTCTGGAGTTTTAAAACACCACAGAAATGGTTTTTTTTTAAATGATCATAATACAATCATTAACATAAAAGTATCTGCGTGACAGATACTTCTAAAAATATTTTTATGAATTAAATTATATAAACTTTACAACAATTCCACATAATATCCACTATTATCTACATTTATGGATTATAGGAAAGTGACACACAAAAGAAGACACATACCCTGTGTAAAGAAAATGTTACATTTACCAGAATTCCTCCCAGGAATTCTCTGAATTCTAGAAAAAAAAATCATTTTGATTAGCTAGTTGGTGTGTGAAGTGAAATTACTAGTCTCTCTTCAACTTGAAAAAAACTAAAAGGTCACTAATTACCACCTGAAGATCAAGGGTCTTCCTCTTGGTTTGCTGAGTGTTGTGGGGAAAGCTTTTACCAAAGCTTGATGAAGTAGAGCTGCCCTGCTGCTTTCAATCCACTTACAGAGAAACCTCAGGTCTTGAGGGTGTAGGTGTCTCTGAGGTCTCTATTTATCTCCTGTTCAGGACTTAAGGGGCATTGCAAGTGTTTTTAGAGTAAGACATTGGGGCCAAAGGAGAAGAAGAAAAAAATATAATCTTCACTGCCAAATTTACTTTTTAAGCTTCCCATTGTTGAAGATGTGTCAAAAGACATGGCCTGATCTGAAAAACAAGAGGTTTGAAGAAACAGAGCAGTCTCAGAGAACTACCATCAGACAACTCAAACACACAAATACAAAAGTAATGGGAATCAGAATGGAGAAAAAGAAACAAGAAAAATTATTTTAAGAAATGGCTAGAAAAGTCCCCAAACTTAATGACAAAAACTGTTATACAGATATGAAAATATCAAGGAATAACAGTAGGATAAAAGTACATCCACTCAGACACATTACAATCAAGTTGCTGAAAGTGCAAGAGAAAATTTTAAAAGCAGTGAAAGAAAAATGACTCATGACATATCAGAGAACAGCAGGAATAATGGTTGACTTCTCATCAGAAGCAATGGAAGCTACAAGACACAGGAATGACATATTTAAAATACTGGAGGAAAAAACATCTCAACAAAGCATAGCTACCCTTAAAAACTGAAAGATAAACAAAAATTAAACGTAAATTAAAAACTGAGGTGATTTATTTCTAACAGACCCACTTTACAAGCAATACTAAAGACATTCTTTCAAGTTTAAAGAACATGATACCAGATAGTAACTTGACTCCACAGAAAGAAAGGAGGAGCATCTCAAATGGAAAATATGTGAGCAAATATTTTTAAAACTATATAAATATATTTTTCCTCTTTTCTTCTCTTAGTTACTCTGAATAACATGGGTTTGTATAAAGTCATAATTACAGAACTATTAGATTGTGTTTATAACAAAGTATAATATAGAAAGTTCTGAAGGTAGGTATCATACTGAGATAGCTAAGGGATATGTTTGTTTCTAAGTTCATAATAAATGGCAACAATTCTCTTATGTCATCTACTCTTTCTATAATATTTATTTTTTATTTATTTGAAAGGCAGAGTTACGGAGAGGCAGAGACATAAAGAAAGAGGAGGTCTTCCATCCACTGGTTCATTCCCCAAATGGCTGCAATGGCAGGAGCTGGCCTATCCAAAGCCAGGAGTGTCTCCCAAGAGCGTACAGGTCTCCCAAGAGCATTCAGGTGCCCAAGGACTTGGGCCATCTTCTACTGCTTTCCCAGGCCACAGCAGAGAACTGGATTGGAAGTGGAGCAGCTGGGTCTCAAATTACCGCCCATACTGGATGCCCGCACCGTAGGCAGTGGCTTTACTGGCTATGCCACAGCACCAGCCCAGCCATCCACTCTTACACTTTATGTACTTATTATACCAAGAAAACAGTACAATATTTTACTGTGATTAATGAGTAATTTTAAAAAACACTACAGAAAATATCAAGTACAGATTTAGATACACAGTGAGCTCCATGTTAAATAGGTAACTTACTAAAATATACATATATCCAGGAAGTGGACATTTAGCCTAGCAGTTAAGATGTTTATATCCTACATTAGAATGTCTAGGTTTGAGTCCCAGTTCTGCTTCCTATTCCACTTTCTTGTTAATGTGCATCTTGGAAGACAAGAGGTGATGGCTCAAGTATTTGAATCTTGGTTACCCATGTGGGAGATTTGGATGAAGCTTCAGCTTTGGCACAGCACTGGCCACGGCAGGCATTTGGGAAGTGAATCAGCCGATATGAACTCTCTCTTAAAAAAAAAAAAAAAAAGATTTATTTATTTCAAAGTCAGAATTACAGAGAGAGGGGCAGAAATAGGAGGGTGAAGGGTAAGAGACAGAGAGATCTTCCATCTGCTAGTTCATCTGATGTCCACATCAGCCAGGGATGCACCAGGCTGAAGCCAGGAGCCAGGAGCTTTCATGTGGGTGGCATGTGCCAAACACTTGAGCCATCCTCTGCTGCTTCTCCCAGGTCATTAGCAAGAAGCTGGATTGAAAGTGGAGCAGCCAGACACAAACCAGCACCCATATGGGATGCTGGCATTGCAGGTGCTGGCCTTACCCAGTATACCACAACACCGGCACCTGAACTAACTCTGTCTCCCTCATTCTCTCCCTCCCTGTTTCTGCCTGTCAAATTTAAAAAAAAAATAAAAATTAAGAAATGCATAAATATATATACATTCAATCATCTCTGCACTTCTAAGAAGTTCACATAATATAGTATAGCACAATAAAATGCTGGTTTTATTCTACTCCAGGGAATCAGACTTAATTATCTTTCCACCTCTCTTTTGGCCTCAGGCAGGAGAAGTGAATTTCTCAGGACACTACTGTTCTTTTACCCTTACACATGAAATAAGGTGAAAATGTTTAATTAATCAGGTTTTCTAATAATTATTATGTAGTTATCTTTTTATAAAAATAGAAATAGATTCCAAAACAAGGAAGATGAAAATTATCTAATAAAATATTATCCCATTGACTAGTAGTTTCACAAGATATTAATTCATGTTGCATTAAAAAAATCTCATGGATGAATAGATAAAAATTATGTGGTAAACCAAAATAGAACTGTCTTTTATTTAATATTTGACTTCTTATGTTATGATGCAGAACATCTTGCAATTTTAAATGAATGCATGTGTTTAGGAATTTCTGAGTGGGAGATGCAGAATGTACTCTCTCGAATTAGTTTGATTAAGAAATTTAATTTACTTAGAAAATATTTTTGAAAACTGCTTATTCTGCCTCCTTCCCCTTTTATACAAAAGAAAAATCAATTGCAGAACTAGTATTAGAGTCTGAGTTTTCTATGTCAAGAGGCAGAAATATTTCTGTGTTCCTTCTTACTCTTGAGTCCTTCCTTGGTCTGTTTTGAGGAGAGTTCTGATTTATGTAATTTGTGTAACTTTCAGTAATAATTCAATGAAAATTATTACTTCAATACTCTTAGTAGTCAAGTTAATCAACTTCTCAAGAATAAGAAAATAGCTATAGCTTTTTAATTTTTGGAGATTTGCTTTTCTCTTTGCCTCCTTTCTTTGTTTCTCTGGCTTTACTCTGCTTTAACTGCTATCGTATTCCATGCTGCCGCAAGAGTAGAGCTTATTTTCCATTGTGTATATAATCTCACATTAGTTAGGACACTCTTCTAAATAGTGCAGGCTGAATATTAACCTTAATTATATTTATCAAAGGTTCTTCATAAATGACAAATCCAGTTAGTTCTCAGGATTATAGTTTGAAAGGACTGGATGTTTGAATTTACCCTGCCTTCTATTCATATGATGAAATTCGATTCACAGTGTGATTGTATTTGGAAGTGAGGTCTTTAGGGAGAACCTCATGAATAGAAATAGTGCCCTTATAACAAGTAGTCAGTCTGCAAGCCTGCAGAGAGCGCTCAACAGAATTTCAGTCATCCTTATATCCTGATCTCAGACTTCTAGCTCCAGAACTATGAGAAATAAACTTCCATGGCCTATAAGCTACCCAGTCCACAGTGCATTAGTAAGGTAGCCCAAATGAAGACATAATTATTTCATGCACCAGACATTACAGTAAATCATTTTTAAATATGTGTTTTTATTTAGTCCTTATAATTGAGGGTGAGATTACCAAATCTATTTTATAAACCACAAAAGAAAATAAAATGATAAGGTTCTTTCTTGCATCACTAGTCAGTTGCTGAGCTCCAATTTAAACCTTGGCAATGTGACTCCACAATCATACACATAACCACTCACGATATGATTAGCTTAGCTTTTAAGTGCTCCCTGTAGCTGAGAAAAAGTCACCAAGACTAGAGTGATTAATTTGTTGAGAACTAAGAAAATAGAAATAATTAATGAAATATTGGTTTTCAATCTGTCACTCAAAAGTTTATCAGTTTTACTCTTCAACAAATCATTCCTTTTATATTCTATTTCTCCCAATTTTCATATAAGGATAATGATGATATCTGATACTCAACTTTCTAAGTGAACTGAGAATGGTAAAATGAGCCTGAAGTTCAACTTCATATTCAGTAAAATACTAAATTTGACAAACAGTACATTTATATGTTTCAGCCAACAACAAGAAGAAAACATTTGAACAAATACAAAAGGCAATTTTCGTGGATCAAGATTATCATAGAAGATAAAAGAATGAATTCAATGACATATTTGAGTATTTGAAAAATAGTGACTTTTCAAATAGTTCTAATCAACCAACATGTCATGAGACATCATATTTAAGATGCAGTTATAACTTCTAATAACAAAACCTTTGCATGTAGTTTATTTTCAGTTTGTGTTTCCAGATTCACTTTCAACATTTTTGTGGTCTGCTTTATATCTTTGGATCTCCAAGGACTAAGTCACTAGGCTCCCTTCCTCCCTGGCTCCCAGTGTACTACTGAAAGGCTATGGCAGGAGATCAAAAGGTAGGAACATAAGTAGGTCACAGAATTTATTCCCACTACTCCCTCCCTTTCCAGATGGCTATTTGACCTTGGTCCATAGCCACAGCTCTTGTCAGAGCTTTATTTCCTTCTGTTTCAGGTAACTGCTCCTTCTCCTTCCCATTTTATGTCTATAAATGGCAACAGCTTTTCACTTTTACTAGCAAGGGTGTTTCATTTTCTTGTTGGCTTCCTTCTTCCTGTCCACTCCTCTATGAACAGCCCTTCAATTAAACTCTTCAATACCCCTTTAAGCAAGTCTTCTGTATTCCAGCTGATATAAGGACCTTGTAAGAAAAAACAAAAAGCACTAGACAATCAAACAAGCCTGTCTCCTCTCTACTGTGGAAACAACTCCTCAGTGCAGTGTAACAAGCACGATATATTCACCACAGAGTCTTAGAGTGTTTGCGGTTCTTCCTTGCATTTAACAACTGCACCTGTGACCCACTTGAGAACCAGTGGACTATTTCACAATTCCTTTGTGGAACTTTGATTTAAAAATACCTGAACTATAAGAAATTTCCTCTGAACACAAAGTTTCTTTTTCTTGGCTGAGATATAAATTGAGAATTATTCAATACTTTTAGTCACTAAGAAGTCCCCTTTTGTTCTCTTGAATGAGTTCAAAAGTCACTTCTCCTTTCTGAGAATTGAAGTCATTTACTAAGAATAACTTCATTAAACTGCAGAGGCTATCATTTAATGAATCACCAAAACCTTCATATTTTAATATCATCAGGTACAGTTGTAAGAGAAGAGGCTATTTCAAAGGAAGAAAGACAAAGGAAAATGGGAGAAAAAAGATAAAACCACTAATGGCAACCAAAAAAGCAAACATTACCTTCCTATATAGAAAAATATTTACTTTTTTTGAAAGTTAACTATTACTTTTCAAAAAACTATACTGAAGGAAAATGTAAAAACTATGGCACATTCACTTTCATAAACACATAAGAGTATTATCATGAACAGATACTCAAAAATGAGTATAGATTTTTATTGTTAAATACGAATAAACAATGACAGCTTTTTTTTAACTTTTATTTAATGAATATAAATTTCCAAAGTACGATTTATGGATTACAATGGCTTCCCCCCTATAACGTTCCTCCCACCCACTACCCTCCCCTTTCCCACTCCCTCTCCCCTTCCATTCACATCAAGATTCATTTTCGATTATCTTAATATACAAAAGATCAGCTTAGTATACATTCAGTAAGGATTTCAACAGTTTGCTCCCACACAGAAACATAAAGTGAAAAATAATAGATGATTTTTTTAAATGATGATGAAATCAGATCAGACCTATTGTCATGTTTAATCCCAGTGAGAGTCAAGTTGGGAGTTGATAATTTCCTTTTTCTTTTTTTTTTTTTTTTACAGAGGATCAGTTTAGTATGCATTAAGTAAAGATTTCAACAGTTTGCACCCCCATAGAAACACAAAGTGAAATATATTGTTTGAGTACTCGTTATAGCATTAAATCTCAATACACAGCACATTAAGGACAGAGATCCTACATGAGGAGTAAGTGCACAGTGACTCCTGTTGTTGACTTTACCAATTGACACTCCTGTCTATGGCATCAGTAGTCTCCCTATGCTCCAGTCATGAGTTTCCAAGGCTATGGAATCCCTCTGAGTTCTCCGATTCTTATCTTGTTTAGACAAGGTCATAGTCAAAGTGGAGGTTCTCTCCTCCCTTCAGAGAAAGGTACCTCCTTCTTTGAAGACCTGTTCTTTCCACTGGGATCTCACTCACAGAGATCTTTCATTTAGGGTTTGTTTTTTTTTTTCTTTGCCAGAGTGTCTTGGCTTTCCATGCCTGAAATACTATCATGGGCTTTTCAGCCGGATCCGAATGCCTTTAGGGCTGATTCTGAGGCCAGAGTGCTATTTAGGACATCTGCCATTCTATGAGTCTGCTGAGTATCTCACTTCCCATGTTGGATCACTCTCCCCTTTATTTATTCCATCGGTTAGTGTTAGCAGGTACTAGACTTGTTTATGTGCTCCCTTTGACTCTTAGTCCTTTCATTGTGATCAATTGTGAACTGAAATTGATCACTTGGAATAGTGAGATGGCATTGGTACATGCCACCCTGATGGGATTGAATTGGAATCCCCTGGTATGTTTTTAACTCTACCATTTGGGGCAAGTCAGCTTGAGCATGTCCCAAATTATACATCTCTTCCCTCTCTTATTCCCACTCTTATGTTTAACAGGGATCACATTTCAGTTAATTTTTAACACTTAAGAATAACTGTGTATTAATTACAGAATTAAACCAGTCATATTAAGTAGAACAGACAAAAAAACTACTAAGAGGGATAATGTATTAAGTTGTTCATTAACAGTCAGGGCTATGCTGATCAAGTCACCGTTTCCCATAGTGTCCATTTCACTTCAGGAGGTTTCCTTTTTGGTGTTCAGTCAGTTGTCACCGATCAGGGAGAACATATGGTATTTGTCCCTTTGGGACTGGCTTATTTCACTCACCACCAATGACAGCTTTTACAGATTTATAGGCAATATCTATATGTTGATGAAAATCTTAATGCAGAATTTTTTAATCATATTTTCAGTGCTCAAAAATTTGCTTGTTAGATGAGTCCTTTACATTCTTTTAAAATTGTTTAAGGGTTTCTTTAATTCTTTTCATCTACTTGAAAGGCAGAGCAACAGAGAGAAAGATATCCCACCCACTGATTCATTCCCCCAATTGCCCACAACAGCCAGGATTGGATCAGGCCAAAAACCAGGAGCCAGAAAATCATCTGGGTCTCTCATGTGCTTAGCAGGAGCCCAAGCACTTGAACTATTATCTGTTGCCTCCCAGGAAGCTGTATTGAAAGAAGAGTAATCGGGACCTGAATGGATACTCCAATGTGGGTGTCCCAAGTAGCAGCTTAACACCTTGTGCCATAAAGCCTGCTTCAATATCTTAATTGCTTATTTTACTTTATTGATTAGAAAGGCAGAGAGAAAGAAAAAGATATTCCATCCACTGATGCATTCCCCAAATAACCACAATAGCCAGGGATAGGCCAGGATGAAGTAAGGAGCCAGAAACTCAATCTTGTGGATGACAGGGACCCAAGTACCTGAACCATCACATGCTGCCTCCCAAAGAACTGCAATACTAGGAAGCTGAAATGGAAGGAGGAGCTAGGACCCAATTTGGGGCACTCTGAGAGATGCAGGTATCCCAAGTGGCTGCTTAACTACTGGGGCCAAACAGGAAGTTCATTTGCATTATTGTGAATATATCAGAACCACTTAAGATGATTTTTAGGATTAGGAGGGAGAAGTTAATATAACATACATCTATTGAGCATTTACAAAGTACTAAGTACTTGCAGTATGCTTTGTGTACAACAGTTTATCCTCCAAATGGTTAACAATAGCTAACATTTATTTAGCACTTACCATATACCAGATGAGTTCTAAAATGCTTCACATACATTAACTAATTCAATCCTCACATTAAACCTTTGATATAAAACCTACTATCATCTTCAGTTTACAAATGAGAACGCTGAGGCAAAGAGCGAGATTAAGCAATTTGCTCAAGGTTACACATATATTAAGTGGTAGAGCTGGGGTATGATCCCAGTGACTTAATTTAGAACTGATTTTATAAACACTCTTTTATTACTCCCATTTCACAATGAGAACTAAGGCTTAAAAGAATTTAGATATTATGTCCAAATCATGCACCTAATAAGTGAGTATATTAGCTTCCTAGGACTATCATAACAAAGTATCATAAAACAAGTGGCTTTAACAACATAAATTTACTATCACACAATTCTGGAGGACAGAAGACCAAAACCAGTGTTTACAGAGTTGGTTCTTTCTGAGGGCTATGCAAGAAAAATCTGTTCCAGGTCTCTCTTTTGGACTTTTAAGTGGCAGTCTTTATTTTTACATGATATTCTCCCTGAATGCAAATCTGTTTCCTAATTTCTTTTTACAAGGACACTAGTCACATTGAATTAGGGATCATCTTAAGGAGGTCATCTAAACTTGATTACATCTGCAAATACTTTAGCTCCAAATAAAATCCATTCAAAGTATTGAAGATTAGGAATTTAATGTAAGAATGAATGAATTTAGGCAGACACAATTCAGCCCACAATAGTAATAGAACTTGGATTCAAATCTAAATGTACTCTCAAAACTCTGACAATGCAATTAGATAAGTGAAAAACTCATTTTCTCAGGAACTCAAATGTAAACATCACCAGAATCCACATATGTGCAGTGATTATTGATAGAGATGAGCCCAGACGGTCATCCAGGACTCCCAGTTGAGGAATTCCATGTTCTTTCTGGGACACTATGACATATTTATGCATTTTGGACTTTAATTCTCTGAGTGAGGGAAGATGACAGATGAATGGAATGACCATTTCTATTAATCTCAGACATTTCTTAGGATAATAAATCTAAGAACCTATCTAAGCAACATATCTATGCTCTTAAATCACTTTATCAATAGTCACAACTGTTAACCTAAGGCAAGTCCAGCAAGAGTTGCTGACATGTGTATGGAATCAACATAAATTACACTCAAGTCAAAGCCTAGTGAGGACTAAGTGGCTTTAAAGTAACTTGAATTTATTTGCTTAGCATTTTCTGATTTGAACAAACTTACATTTCCTTTATGCTAATAGATTTCTCAAATAAAAGGCAGTTTTTCAGTATTCAGTTAGTAGGAGATGTGATTCTAGGAGCATAAAAAGCAGATGCTTCTTTTATGAAGGAAAAGAGACCACAGTGCTGCAATGTTCCCCTTAATATCATTTTTCACTTCCATTGTGTATTTATTTATTTATTTATTTATTTTTACTTTTTTTTTGACAGGCAGAGTGGACAGTGAGAGAGAGAGACAGAGAGAAAGGTCTTCCTTTTGCCATTGGTTCACCCTCCAATGGCCGCCGCCGCCAGCGTGCTGCAGCCGGCGCATCGCGCTGATCCGATGGCAGGAGCCAGGTGCTTCTCCTGGTCTCCCATGGGGTGCAGGGCCCAAGCACTTGGGCCATCCTCCACTGCACTCTCTGGCCACAGCAGAGAGCTGGCCTGGAAGAGGGGCAACCGGGACAGAATCCAGTGCCCCGACCGGGACTAGAACCCCGTGTGCCGGCGCCGCAAGGCGGAGGATTAGCCTAGTGAGCCGCGGCGCCAGCTCCATTGTGTATTTATAATCATTATTTTAGGGGGAGTAGAGAATGAATCCAAATGCTGAGCCAGTATTTTTAAGTCTCATATTAGCAAGCTTATTCTACAAGATTAGTCTTGGGTATATCATAAAACCTAAAGTAATTACTATTCAAATCAATTACCAAAGCAAGAGACGTATTTTGCACATACATTCTCAACATTGCTATACTTACTTACCCACTAGCAAATGTGAAAATCAGACCATATATTTTTAATTATGGAATAATAACAATAAGCACTCTAACAATCCAAAACCAGATTTCCCGTTTTAGCAGAATTTACTACTAATTTCTGACAACTTTGCCATATTTCCAGAAATTTTAAGGATTTTATTTTATCCGGTATGCATTTTATCTATTTCTTACAGCAACTGTACAATATAATTTTGACTATTTTACAGATGAAGAGAATGAGATCCAAAAGACTAAGTACATTCTAGGGAATGATATGAAGTGTGAGAATCGAGAGTTGACACATAATTCTTTCCTGTTGCCTCTATCACAAGGCAAGAGTCCAAAGAGACTGCTGATTAGGAAGGGTTAGATTTTGAATACAGAAGAAAAACAGTTCTTCATAAGATCAAGCAGGAACACACACACACACACACACACACACACACACACAAAAAAAAAAAAAAAAAAAAAAAAAAAAAAAAAAAAAAACACCTGATCTCAGGGACTTGTGGCTGAAACATGAGAGGTCAATTCTGGTGAGTGTTCCAAGTTAAGTGTCAACATAGTCAGCAAAAGCACTGTAAGCAGACCAGCAGAGCTCCATGAATCAGACAGGCACTGCTTTTATTTTGCCTGCTTAAAGATGCCTGTTGGTAGTCCTCGATCTGTAGGTACTGACTGTGATTTAATGAGAATGATGAGGCTTGAAGGTGATTTTTCCCCTTAGCATATAGGGATATAAATGTTAACCCATAATGTCTCCTTAAAAAAACAGGGCAAATTCAGTGTGAACTAGCTGCATAGTGTTCCTGGAATCTTCACTGTTCCTTCCAGCATGAGGGCCCTTCCATTTCAAGAAACCTGGATGAATTAAGTTGTTTCTTGGTTTTTCCAGATACAGGAGTTTACAGTGAGATTGCACTTACAAAATATCTTTTTTTAATTTTTTTAAAATTTTTATTTAGTAAATATAATTTTCCAAAGTACAGCTTATGGATTACAATGGCTTTTCCCCCATAACTTCCCTCCCACCCGCACCCCTCCCATCTCCCGCTCCTTCTACCATTCCATTCACATCAAGATTCATTTTCAATTATCTTTATATACAGCAGATCGATTTAGTATATATTAAGTAAAGATTTCATCAGTTTGCACCCACACAGAACATAAAGTGTAAAATACTGTTTGAGTACTAGTTATAGCATTAATTCACACTGGACAACACATTAAGGACAGAGATCCCACATAAGGAATAAGTACACAGTGACTCCTGTTGTTGACTTAACAATTTGACACTCTTGTTGATGGCGTCAGAAATCTCCCTAGGCTCTAGTCATGAGATGCCAAGGCTATGGAAGCCTCCTGAGTTCCCTGACTTTGATCTTATTGAGACAAGGTCGTAGTCAAAGTGGAAGTTCTCTCCTTCCTTCAGAGAAAGGTACCTCCTTCTTTGACGGCCCGTTCTTTCTACTGAGATCTCACTCGCAGAGACCTTTCATTTAGGTCCTCCTTTTTTTTTGGCCAGAGTGCCTTGGCTTTCCATGCCTAAAATACTCTCATGGGCTCTTCAGCCAGATCTGAGTGCCTTAAGGGCTGATTCTGAGGCCAGAGTCCTATGAAATATCTTAAGTATCCTGGGCAATTCAGCCTGTTTCCTATTTGTTCACCTGCTTATATATTTGCTAGAAATTTTTTAGAAGCACTCCTTTTAAAAGGTAGCAGACCAGTCAATTCTTTTTAAAAAATTGTTTATTTTATTTGAATGGCAGCTACATAGAGAGAAGGAGAGAGAGGGAGAGTGAGAGATAGAGAGAGAGACTTCCATCTGCAGGTTCACTTATCAAATGGCTGCAAAGGCTGAAGCTGGGCTGGTCTGAAGCCAGGGACCAGGAGCCAGGATCTAGCATCCAGGAGCTTCTTCTGGGTCTCCACATGGGTGCAGGGGTCCAAGGACTTGGGCTATCTTCTACTGCTTTCCCAGGCACATTAGCAGAGAGCTGGATTGGAAGTAGAGCAGTAGGGATACCAACCAGTGTCCGTATGGGCTTTACCTGCTATGCCACAGTGCCAGCCCCTACCAGTCAATTCTTAAAGGATTTCTGGTACTATTGAGGCAAAATTACTTTGGGACAGTTGTGATATGTCTTATAAATTCATGTTTACATTTATACATTAATGTGTATTAAAAGTACATTACTGAATTCAAATATGCAATTTGGGAGCTGATGCTTCTGATACCTGCCCCAGCACAATGTCCATGCCTATTTTTTCCTACTTAAAAAGAGTTCTGATCAGTATGTAACTTAGGCCACTACTTCTTTTAAAAGTAGGAAATTACTGCCTCATTATCATCAATGATTTAGAATATCTCTGTTCTTGATTTCTATTCTATATTACAGCCCAGAATTCTCTCTCCTACAATTATGGTTGAAAAGAGCTTATTGATCAGCTATAGCAACCTGGTATATTTCACACAAAACCAGACTGTTTATATGGTCTTGATTAAAAATATTTAACCTTTCTAAGAGCCTTTGGTTTGGACAATGAGATGGGGTAGAAAAGAGAGGAAGGGAGAGAGGGAGGGGGCAGAGAGAGAGATTAAACTAGGTAATTTTTGACATTCCCTCCAGGTCAATTGTGTTGTAATAAAACACATTCTGTTCAGTTATTTTGATACATTGAGTATTAAATTCATACTGATAAATGTCTAGATCTTCTCTTTTTACTAAAGCAAAAAGACTGTTCTATTTCCTAATGAACTCTCTCCCATCTGTCTACATTTCATTCCACACTGGACATTACTAATATTAGATGACCTCAATTGGCCTGAGCATGTCAGGAACATTTCTCTGTGCTCTTGTTAATGCTGTTCTCCTAGCCAAGAATGCCCTTGATGCCATTCTCTGCTACTAAAATACTATTTATCCTTTAAGATCCAATTAAAACATCACCTCCTCTCTGCAGTCTTTCCTGATAACAAGAAATAACTGTCTTTATTTTCAGGCAAAAGTTATGAATGCACTCTTTCTAGCATGAATTCCTTCTGGACTTAAGATCTGTTTATTGGATATTTTATTCTATACCAGTTACTCTTAAATGTCTAAAACTTGTGAACTGTTTTGTAGACATCTCTGTGTTCCCTGAAAGAACCTAGAAGCTCATCGGGAGTACACATTGAATGAATGAATGAATGAATGAATGAATTTTCCTTTAAAAAGTCAGAAGTCAGAAATCCAATAGTCACAAAAGCATAAAAGTTTTTTTTTAAGAAAGAAACTAAAAATGTTTTATTGGCATGTCTGTACTTAGGTTTGCTGGTCAAACAAGTTACACTTGTGTTAGATTTTTTTTTAACTTTTATTTAATGAATATAGATTTCCAAAGTGCAGCTTATGGATTACGTTGGCTTCCCCCACCCCCCCATGACTTCCCTCCCACCTGCAACCCTCCCCTTTCCCGCTCTCTCTCCCCTTCCATTCATATCAAGATTCATTTTCAATTTTCTATATATACAGAAGATCAGTTTAGTATACATTAAGTAAAGAATTCAACAGTTTGCACCCCCATAGAAACACAAAGTGAAAAATACTGTTTGAGTACTCGTTATAGCATTAAATCTCAATGTACAGCACATTAAGAACAGAGATCCTACATGAGGAGTAAGTACACAGTGACTCCTGTTGTTGGCTTTACAAATTGACACTCCTGTTTATGGCATCAGTAATCTCCCTATGCTCCAGTCATGAGTTTCCAAGGCTATGGAAGCCTTTTGAGTTCTCTGACTCTTATCTTGTTTAGACAAGGTCATAGTCAAAGTGGAGGTTCTCTCCTCCCTTCAGAGAAAGGTACCTCCTTCTTTGAAGACCTGTTCTTTCCACTGGGATCTCACTCACAGAGATCTTTCATTTAGGTTTTGTTTTTTGTTTTTTTTTGTTTTTTGTTTGTTTGTTTGTTTGTTTTTTTGCCAGAGTGTCTTGGCTTTCCATGCCTGAAATACTCTCATGGGCTTTTCAGCCGGATCCGAATGCCTTTAGGGCTGATTCTGAGGCCAGAGAAGCATAAAAGATTTTTAAAAACTATACTTTGGAAATTTCTTCATAGTACAATGAGATAATACAGTATCAGAATGGTCTTTTGTAAATATTATTATCACTCGGATTTGTCACTATTATATACTAATCATGGTCACCAATCCAAGTAATCAGATCAATGAAAAATCCAATGAAAATGTTAATATTTTTCTCCACTTTTATAATATGATTTTGTATTCAAACACCCAAATTTTTAAAATAAATTACCTTAGCTCATTTTCATATATCATCATCATGAATGTCAATGAAAAATGTAAATGCTCTGTACTCAAAATCCTCTAAAAAGCTAATACTTCATCCATCCTGTTTTTGATGTATGCTCTTTAACCATGGGAACCTGACCTACCTGCATTTCCAACTTTATCTTCAACATCATTTTAACTAGTTGCTCTAGTTTCATCTTGTGAAAATGTGGCAAGGTCAGCATGCTTTAATGTAACAATGTCACCCCCTACTGACTTGTACTCCATGAGCGCACCCAGTTACTTCTGTAAAGACAAGATATAGCCTCCTTTTTGGTATTCTCAATTGCATGAGTGTATGACTATGGATTTGGCTGCTGTTAAAAATCTCTTATGAGACATGCTTAGAAAATACCAGCACCTTGGTATATGCGTTTATAATCAGTCCCTTATTCTGTTGTATACTGACCCCTATGGCTGCTTGACTTTAAAAATGGATGTACAAAAGATGATGACCAGCAAAAGAGAATTTGTATGTGAATTTTCATCACAAATTTCTCCAATCTCAGTAGAAACTGTGACACTGTCCCAACAATATCACTAATTATATTTCTCTGTTATTACTTTCTCTCCTCCATTTCAGAATTATTCAAAAAATCAGATAGGTTTTGAGAATAACTGTGAACTTCCTTTCAAATACTTCTTCAAAGTAGAATATATCCTTATCTAGTTGAATAGGTTTGTGTTAATATTGTTAAAACAGAGAAAAAGAACAATGATGTACTAATGTTTCTTCTAGTATTATGATTCTATGCCATGAAGAAATGAAAATAGTTTGATTAACTTCTTAAATGATATAAGAGATTCCTAAGTAAAACCTCAAGGTGACTATACTAGTTGGGCTTAACATGGCCCTTTGAATGTATCAGCAATCAAAGGATGTAATTAATCATGTGGGGAAATATGCTAAGAGATTTTCAATGAATGTGTGTCAAAGAAAGCTCTGAATCTTTAAGATCACCCTTCAAAGTGATGTGGATATCATCTCACTTAAGAAGAACTAAGATGCATTCACAGTTGTCTGAAACTTCATCAAGTGCATTAACCTCCAGGAACAATAGGGTGGAAAGCAATATGCACACAAGGAAAATGTTTAGTCTAAACATAAGAAATGAGAAACCCCTAGAATTAAGAGCCAGCATTGTTTACATAGCATCCTTCTGACAGAGAGAAAATGAGGGAGAAAGTAACACAGGCATTAAAAACGAAAACTGTGTTATGCAAAAGAAATAAGTTGGGAAAACATTGTGGTGTAACAAGTAAAGACACTGCCTGTGATGCGAGTATCTCATATAGGTGCAGGTTCAAGTACCAGCTGTTCCATTTTCTATTTAGCTCCCTATTAATGGCCTGGAAAAAGCAGTGGAAGATGGCCCAAGTGCTAGGGCCCCTACTACCCACTATCCACCTGGGAGACCTAAAAGAAGCTCCTTGCTCCTGGCTTTAGCCAGACCCAGCCGTTGGAACCATCTAGGGAGTGAACCAGCACATAGAGATTTTTCTCTTTGTGTATATTCCTCTATATATATATAACTCTAACTTTCAAATAAATAAATAAATCTTTAAAAAAATTAAAGAAAGAAGTCATTTGGCATTACCACATTCTAAAGAAAAATTTATTCTAATTCACCTGCCTCTGCATTTATTCTACATTCATTAAAATTGCCTTCCAGTTATTAATTTGATAATAATAGAATGATTTTCCTGAATAAGAAACTTGCATAATCCAGTTAATAGTATAAAAATTAACCATTAATATTAAATTAAATATAATATTTAAAAATAATGCATCTACTTTAATTTGCTTTTAGTTTTTCATGCATTAAAATGAGTTTGTCTTTCTTAATCCAGGTAGAAATTGCTCTGGCAATAATATAACTGTAGACATGTAAATTAAAGATCAAATGAAGAATCATGGGAAAAAATATATGAAGGTATTATCAAACACTGATAATTTCCAATCATCTCTATTGCTAAAACAAATTAATTATTATATTCTTCATCCTTTACTTTTATACTAAGTATAATATACATATAGAGAAGAATCATTTCACGACCATATTACATATTCAATTTTCAAAACTGAACATACCAATTTAACGAGCATCTAGATCAAGCTACAACATTTCAGCAGTGCATACATACCCTTCCAGCCAATCATCTCCCGACAAGGACATATGATTACTGACTTCTAAGACCATTAAATAAGTTTTCTTGCTTTGGGTGATTATACAAATTGAATTATACAATATGATCTCTTTGATGCCTGGTTTCTTTCTTTCAACAATATATTTGTTAGCATTTATCCATATTATTGCCTGTAGTTGGTTTCCTTTCTGTAGTCAATGCTATAACTATTTTGCAATTTATTAACAGATTGTCCTTTTGATAGAATTTAAGATAGCTTCCAATTTGGAATAATTGCAGTGGTGTCAGCATGTTTTGTGCTATATTTAGGAGCAAAAATGGCTAAATATGGGTATGATCAGCTTTAGT